>NC_057386.1:8816417-9191141 GCF_019320065.1 Cervus canadensis | reverse complement strand
ACAATGGCAATGTGGGTGCCGGCCCCCAGGCTGGCCTCCAGAGCACACGGAGACCATGTGCGCAAGTGTGGGACCTTGTGTTCACCAAGGGGGCCAGAGCTTCCTGCGACCCCCCGACAGGCGCCAGCATTCCGATCTAGGAGGCTTGGGCAAGAGCTCATTGTCTGTCACACACCGTGAGTAAGTGAAGCCCCATGGGCAGCTGAAACCGCTGTGGACTTCCCCTCCATCACAAATGAATCTCTTTATTATCTTTATGACCAAGCACCTTTGCCTGGAAATGGGATTCTGACTTCATAAGAAATGCTGCGAAGGGAGAGATTCTGAAAAGGCAGGAGGCTCCTAAATTCCTTAGCCAGGAAAATGGCGGGGAGGGACAGAGGGGCGAGACTTGGAGAACGTTTCTCTCCCCTAGAGTCCCCAGCAGACAGGGAAACTCCCCTAGGTCTGCCCCGGTCCCGGCATCTCTCTTGCCTGGAAGAAGTTCCCTGGGGGTGTGCCCAGTATGTGACTGGTGTCTCCTCCCTGACTTTTCCAGCAAAGTTTGAGTCTTCACTCTCTTTGTCTTCTGATTAGCAGGGCTAAGAGTCTTCACCAGCCACACAGGGGCTTCTATACCCTTCTTCCCATCTAAACAGTCACTCCGTAGCCCTTCAGGAAAAAAACCAAAAGCTACTCTAGAAGAAAGCAGTTGGTGATATCTAAAAATGATGGAAAATAAAAGTCAACACAATCCCTATTTAAAGATCCACTGAGCACTTTCTATGGACCAGTTGGCTAGGTTTAAAAAGAAAAAAAAAAAAATCCTTTCCTCTAGATTATCAGTGGAGGAGTAGAGCATGTTGGTCAGCATAGAAGGAGCTACCCTGAAAGTTTAGACTGAGACTCTGCCAAACCTTAAAGGAAAAGTAGAAATCAGCCAAGCTGTGGAAGGTAGTCCCACCCAGAGGGAAGCAAACATGCAAAGACCCAGGCCTGGGGAATGTTTTGGACACAGCCTAGAGCTCCAGGTAGCTGGAGCGTGAAGTGTCAGTGGGGCAGAGGTAGCTGATGAAGATGAGATGAGGGCAGAGAGCCTTCAACATACACTCTCTGAGAGGTGTTTGCATGATCCCAAAGGCAACGGGAGGGGCTTCCCAGGTGGTGAAAAAACCTACCTGCCAACACAGGAGACATGAGATGCCGGTTTGATCCCTGGGTCGGGATCTCCTGGAGAAGGAAATGGCAACCCACTCCAGCATTCTTGCCTGGAGAGTCCCTTGGATAGAGGAGCCTGGGGGACTACACAGTCCAGGGGGTCGCAAAATGTCAGACACAACTGAAGTGACTTAGCACTCATGGAAAGGCAACGGGAAGCCCCTGGAGATACTAGAAAGCCAAAGGGAAACTTGGTGACTGGCTGAACTGTTTGAAGACAAACAGCTTTTTGGAATGTATCATATAGGAGATATATAGCTCTCCAAAACATCAAGCCATGTATAGCCGCATCCTTCCCCTAGTAGCCCAAGGTGCGGCAGCTCAGCCTCCCCCTCCTCCCTCTCACCAAAGACTCCTCAATGCTTTCCAAATAATTACAGCTAACATTTGTCGAGCATTCACAACATGCAAGGCACTATTCTAGCATGTTGCATGCACTGGCTTAGTCCTCCAAATCACCCGACGAAGTAGGTACTATTTTCAGCCTGTTTTACAAATAAGGAAACAGAGGCACAGCTGGGGAAGTCAGTGGCTCAAAGTCATACAGTGACTGGGTGGTGGAGCCCAAACAGCAGTTCAGTTTCCTGAGTCAGCACTCAGGGAACCCTGCCCCCTCAAGCAGGATGCACAGTGACCCTGCCCCTTCTCTGTTCTTTCCATCTTCCCTGTACTCTTGGACCTCCTCTGTGCTCCCCCGCCAGTCACATACCCTCTGCCGCTGGCCCTCGGCAGACCCCAGGCTCACTAGGGTACCATGCTGTTGACATTAGGACTTACCTGTTGCAGAGCTTTGCATCTCTCTAAGCAGACTGGGAATCCCAAGCTCAGGGGCTGTTTCTTCCTGCTTGTCTCTCCCATCCCCACTTCTAATCCCCTCTCCCCCCAGGAATGAGTTATCCGAGTCTCATAGGACTGATCATAATGACAACCGCTCCTTTCACACGACACCCGTCACGTGGGGGTCCCATGTCCCCTCACCTCATCCGCATCCCTGCAGGATTCACCCAGCATGACCGTGTTCCCAGCACTTTGCCCAGTGCCTGGCAAAAGCAGGCACTCAATGAGAGTTTGTGGAATGGATGAATGAACCTGACTTGTGTCAGAGCCTTATAATTTACAAAGCACTCTCTCATCCATTAACTCAAGGGCTATTCCTTGTGAGCCTTCCTTGTCCTCCACGGGACTCAGCACAGAAGTGGATAGTCATGGTGCAGCCTCCTAATCAATGGATGAGAAAAAGAATGAATGCCTGAGTCTACAGAGGAGAATCCATTTCATTAGCCTGCAAATCTGGAGGGCAAAGACCAGGTCTTCATCATTACATTTCAATGCCCAGCACAATGTCTGGAACACAGAGTCCAATATTTGTGAAATGTGTTGAATAAATCAATTCCCCCCTCTGCAGAAGTAACAAGAAGACTTCCTCCTAATGACTGCTCTCCTAACAGAATCCGAAGGGAGAATTGGACTGAATTACTTCCATTTCTAGCACATTTTCATGTGTAGAATCTTTTCTTATCTTTTTAATCTCAGGTCTCTGATGGGAAAAGATTATTATTCCTGCTTTACAGATGGCAAAGCCAATTTCCAGAGAGGTTGGGTTGTCCTGCCCACAACTCATTTAGTCCTCTGACATCTGTGGGGAGAGAGGTGAATGCACAGAGGAGACAGCGGCAAATCTAAGGCGCGGAAAGGTGCCTATCAGCTCCCAGAGACGCCAAGGAGCCAGGTCTCCTGAGTTTTCTCTCCCTCCTCCTTTCCTTATCTTCAGAGGTGGGGAGTCCGGGAAGAGGGCAGGGTCAAAGCTGTCAGCCCCTGCGTTCTGAGAGATGACAATCTAAGCGCCTCCTAAGCTGGTTCTCAGGTGTCCCCAGCACCTCACTGCCTGTTTGGGGTGCAGAAAACTTTCCATCCTTCATAAAGCTGGCCCTGGTTAACCCAAACCACCCACATCCACGCCAATGAGACCAAGAACAAATTCGTTGTTCACCTCAAGCACCTCCTCTTCTCACCCCCGGGGGGAGATCGGACCCCCACACTGGGAGCGGAGGGGGAATATTCTAGGTGGTACTGGGGTGTCTGGAAGTGGGCTGAACTGAAAACTGCTTTCCGTAAATTCTCCTCTGCTGGATTTTTTTATTCCTAGATCTAATTCCAGACTGTGATGTGAATTCTCCCTGGGTCTCCCACCCTCGACAAGTTCCCCCGGCCCCAGCTCTTGAGCCAGCACCCCCACCGCCCCTGCGGGTTCACGTTTCAGGGCTTGTGGGGTGCAGCACAAAACTCCACTCCATCTCGCAGACCCCAGGGCGCCCTCTAGCGGACGCGGGGCGCGGGGTGGGGCCACCGCTCGCCCTCTGGCCCGTCCGGCTGCTTAAGAGCACCTGGCAGGTTTGGAGACTCAGAAGGGCCACAGCGGTTGTAGCTTGCGTTTGTGTCTTTGGAGAGGTGGGAGGTGGTACCCGTGTCGGCAGAGAACCTAGCAAGGGGCCGATGGACTGACACCGGACAGCTGCCACGCAGGCTGCGTTCCTTCCACGCTTAGGACTCCCGGCTTCACCTCGGGAACAGGCCCACGGGTGACGCTCACGCTTTCTCCCGCCCCCAGGCTTCCAGGTCCAGTCCTAGTTTCGAGGCCCGGCTTTGGGAGTGGGGGTGGGGGGGTGTCCCCAGTTCCCCAGAGGCGGGCACGGGCCTCCTGGGGCCGCGATCGGAACCCCGGATGGGCGCGGGTGGGGGCGAGGTGGGTGGGTAGGTTGGGGGGGTCTCCCCGCGAGGTCCGAGAAAAGGGGAGAGGGGGAAGCCAGGAGCCTCTCCCGCTCGGCCTCCTGGAACTGCCCGCGCTCCGGGAGCGGCGCCCCCGCCTCTGCCAGAAACTGGCCTTCTTAGAAGGGAGGGGGAAAGTGTGAATGAGAAGTTGGGGGCGGAGCGCGCGCGGGGGAGGGGCCGCTGCCAGGAACGCGCCGCCGGGGCTGGCGCCGCGCCCGCCGGGCCGCCCGGGCCGCCTCGCGTCGCGCTTTGTCTCTGCGCGCGTCTCTGCGGGTCCCCGGCCCCGCTCGCGGCCCGCCCTCGGCCGCCCGCGGCCCCTCCCTCCGCTCGGCGCGCAGCCTTTCATTGCTGCGAGTAGTGACTAAACATTACAAGAAGGCCGGCCGAGCAGTTCCAGGAATCGGGGGGGCGGGGCGCCGGGGCCGCGTATATACCCGCGAGCGCGGCCTCCGCGGCGGCTCCGACTCGCACTCCCCGCGCCGCCGCCGCCGCCGCCACTCCGGCCCCGCACACAGCCCGCCCAGCCCAGCTCCGGTCGCGGCCCCTCGCCTCGCGCCCCCCCCACCCCCCACCGCCCGGCCGGCCCGGGGGCGCGCTGGGGGCAGGGCGGGCGCCCCGGCGAAGCCCGAGGGACGCGCGCGCGAGGCCCCTTTGTGGACTTCGCGGCTGCCAACATCTGGACGCAAGGCGGGCCACCCACCGCTGGCCGCCGTGCCTTGGGGACCGTAGGAGGCGCAGCCCCGAAGCCAGAGACTTCGGTTTGGGACCAGGTAGGAAGGAGGGGCGCGGCGTGGAGCGGGGGGGTTGGGGGGTTTCGCTAGTCCTGGGAGCTTTTCCCGGTTTCCCCTCCCCTTCCCGGGTCATTCCCGGCAGGGAGGGGACTAGATAGGGGGCAGAGCGGATGGAAGCCGGAGATCCCAGGTTCCCGGAATACCCAGGCTGGGGCCCTCCGGCTTCTCGGGTCCCCTCCCTACCCCCCCACCCCCCTCCCCAAGCCTTAGATTTCTTTCTCCTTCCTTGCCCCCCTGGGGCCACCGGACTGAGAGGCGCCCAGAGCGTCCCGGGGGCCCTTCTCCCGCTCCCCACCCCGGCCACGCTCCTGGAGACCCAACTTCCGCGCCCGAGTTTCCCACTCGGCGCCTTCCCAGTGCGCGCTGGGGAAAGGGTTGCCTGGAGGCGGGGGCTGGGCGGGCTCCGTGGGGCGTCTGGGTCGGACGGGGGCCCAGGCGAGCGCCTCCGGGGCAGCTGGTGTCCCGGCCGCTCGGCAGGCAGGGGAGCCGGGGCGGGTCGGGCGCGCTGGAGGGTTCCGGGCACTCATGCGGCGCGCTCCTTCTTCCCCGCAGCCCCCCGGGATGCGGTAGCGGCCGCTGTGCGGAGGCCGCCGACCAGCTGCAGCCGCCGCCGCCGCCGCGCAGATCCACGCTGGCTCCGTGCGCCATGGTCACCCACAGCAAGTTTCCCGCCGCCGGGATGAGCCGCCCCCTGGACACCAGCCTGCGCCTCAAGACCTTCAGCTCCAAGAGCGAGTACCAGCTGGTGGTGAACGCAGTGCGCAAACTGCAGGAGAGTGGCTTTTACTGGAGCACCGTGACGGGCGGCGAAGCGAACTTGCTGCTGAGCGCCGAGCCCGCGGGCACCTTCCTCATCCGCGACAGCTCGGACCAGCGCCACTTCTTCACCCTCAGCGTCAAGACCCAGTCGGGGACCAAGAACCTGCGCATCCAGTGCGAGGGGGGCAGCTTCTCTCTGCAGAGCGACCCCCGGAGCACGCAGCCCGTGCCCCGCTTCGACTGCGTGCTCAAACTGGTGCATCACTACATGCCCGCCGCCGGCGCCCCCTCGTTCTCCTCGCCCCCCGCTGAACCCTCCTCCTCGCCCTCCTCGGAGGTGCCTGAGCAGCCACCGGCCCAGCCCCTCCCCGGGAGCCCCCCCAGGAGAGCCTATTACATCTACTCGGGGGGCGAGAAGATCCCTCTGGTGTTGAGCCGTCCCCTCTCCTCCAACGTGGCCACTCTCCAACATCTCTGTCGGAAGACCGTCAATGGCCACCTGGACTCCTACGAGAAAGTCACCCAGCTGCCTGGGCCCATTCGGGAGTTCCTGGACCAGTACGATGCCCCGCTTTAGGGAGCAGAGGGGGCAGAGGTAGGGCGAGGGGGCCTGGGTCCCCTCTCCTCCATGGCACAAGCACAAGAATCCAGCCGTGAGAGTCCTGCAGCTCCCAGGGGAGCCAGGGGGCGGGGAGCCCCCTCCCGCCGGCCCTCCCCCCGCAGAACAGGGCGGGCGGCACCTGGAATGTGTTTGAGGGGAGGCGGAGAGCCACCGGAGCGCACCTCCCCGCCTCCAGCGTCTCCGGAGGAGCCAGCTGGCCCAGGGGGACCACAGCAAGGACCGCAGTGGATTCTCTGTCCTCTCCCGCCTCCTCCACCCCGCTGCGCTTCCAAACGGGGGACACCGCGGGGCGTGTTGAACTGTGAGAACTGCCGGGGAATCTTCGAACTTTCCAACGGAACTTGTTTGTTCTTTGATTTGGTTTAAAACAGAGCTTTAAACCTCAGCGGGTTGAGAGCCTGGAAAAGGGTGGAGGGGAGAGAGAGTGGGGGGAGGGAGAGGGTGCCTCGGGGGCCCAGGGCTGCAGGCTGGCCAAGGAAATGGTCACTCCCCCCTCTCCTCTCAGGTCAGGAGGGGCGGCTGCCTGCTCCACCTCTGGCTCTGGGGAGAAGGGTGACCCTAAGGGGACCTTTCCACTCCCCCCTCTTCCTGCCCCTCAGATGGCCACCAGAAACACAGGTCCTAGAGTCCATCTAGTGCCCAAGAGCCCAGGGCCCTTCTCCCGTTTTAAGGGGGGAGTGGCATTGGGGGCGGGGAATGGATGGGCCCGTCAGTAGTTCTGAACCCACCCCTGCTCTACCTTTCAGCACCTGGAGGGGTGGGGCTGGAGGAGATGGAGGAGATGAGCCACCTTTGACCCCAGACAGAGACGAGGGGGCATTCTATTTTATGCCCCCTGAGTAGATCTGGCTAGGAGATTTGCCTTAAATGCTCCCTGTCCCATGGATAGGGACTGGCACAGAAGAAGCCACACACTCAGCCAACCCCAGCAGAGGCCAAGGGATCCTCAGAGGGCGCCCAGCAGCCACTCAGCATTTGGTGGTGGAGGTCGGAGATGATGGGGGGAGGCGGCAGAGATCCGCGCGGCTGGAAAGCCGAGCGCAGGAGGAATGCCATCCAGCCCAGTGGGTACTGGCCGCTGGTGGGACCTGGGCTCTGGTCTGAGGCAGAGCCACTGGGCCCCCCAGCCCCTGCAGAGACAGCCCTCCCTCCTCACTTTGGGGGACTGGCACCGGCAGGAAGTCATCAAGAGGCCCCGCCACCCAGCTGCTCGAGCTCTGCAATAGCACTGATAGTGAAAACTTGGAGGAATGTAGCAGCGATGGAATTACCTGGAACTGTTCTTTTTTGGGGAAAACCAAACACAGACGTTTTCTGTGTCAGGTATTGGGCTGGATGGGTCAGCTGTGTGTTGGGGTGTTTTGTTTTGTTTTGTTTTTCTTGTTATTTTGTTTGGATTTTGTTTTTGTTTTTTAATAATGTTTACAATCTGCCTCAATCACTCTGTCTTTTATAAAGATTCCACCTCCAGTCCTCTCCCCTCCCCCTACCCAGGCCTTCGAGGCTGATAGGAGATGCTTGAAGAACTCAACAAAAATACCAATCCAAATCAAACTTTGCACATATTTATATTTATATTCAAAAAAGAAACATTTCAGTAATTTATAATAAAGAGCACTATTTTTTAATGAAAAACCTGACTGGAGCCTTTCTCCCACCCCCCACCGCCCCTTCGGCCTTGCTTTCTCTTTCACCCACACCCACACGCTACATCAGAGGTGGCGGCCCTACCCCCTCACTGCCCTGGTGCTTCTCGTGATGGAATCAAACTCTGGCTTCACGTCACTGACAAAGCGAAGGCAGCCACCTAGACTGTACCCGGGAGGGGTAATTCCTGCTAGTCTGATTCAGATCTGACCAGAATATGCAAAGCAAGTTCGAAGGAAGCGCTTCAAAGGGCTTGCAGGGAGTATGAACTGAGCTGTGGTCAAAGCTTTTAGAGGCTCCAAGCTATTAGAGGCGCTGGGCTCCTTGGCAGAGAGGTGTTCCGAGAAAGCCCAGACGATGGGGTCCTGGCAGTGACCCGTGACCTCAGCACAGCCAGGACCCTGGGAGCTGGGGGGAGGGGCGGTCCCGATGCAAACCCTGCTGGCAGTGGGGCCCTCCTACGGGTAGGAACCCCACAGCCTGAGCAGTGGGTGGGGCCACCCGCCTCCCAATAAGAGCAGCCGTCTATTCACCTGTTTTCAGCCACCCCCACCAGGCAGGTGTTATTACCCCACATTTGCAGACCCAACTGCGTGTTTCCTGGGAGCGGGGACTTGGACTGGTCCCTTCTGATGCCTAGAACTGGTGCTCAGTAAATATTTGTTGGCTGAGCCTGGGGGCAGCCTTTTAGGTTCACGGAGGTTAAGCAACCTGCCCAAGGACACACCACTTGGGAATGTGGAGAAGACACAGGTTAGGAACCCAGGAGGCTTTGATTTTCCCAAAGCCTATGAATGCTCTGCCTCCCTAAGTAAGCATGAAATCTATGCCCAGGGTTGCCCCTAGGTGGGTCCCCCCTGCAAAGCCAAGAGTTTGGTAACCTCCTTCCCAACATGCACACTCAGCACTAGGGCTCTGCGAAAACACAGACTAAAAATGCCTGTTCTGGGACACTTCCCTTCCATGCTTCTTCCTCCCCCAAGCCCCCAAACCTAACAGATGGAGAGATGAGTGTTACCCCACCAAGTCAGGGGCCCATTCCCTCATCTGCCTCGGACGCCTGAAACAAATGCCAAAGCCCTCTTGCTGGTCCCCGATAAGCTGCTCCAGGAATCAGTGTCCAAAAGGCAACTGAGAGTAAATAAACAAAATCATTTTTCTTTCCCATTTCCTGGACTTTTGGGGGAAAATAACCTAAAGTGACAAAGGGCCAGACCAGGCATGAGATCATGGAGTGGACAGAGCACATAGGAACCACACCAGACAGACTACCACCTCTGGGACTGGGAATGCGGACCCAGGCAAGGTCACCTTCCCGGAGGCGCCAGGTCAGGTGAGGGGACCCAGTGGGGCTTGGCTCCCCAGGGCCTCCCTGGAGGAGGAGAGCTTGGGAAACTTCTGGCAGGCTCTTCCCCACCCCAAAGCCTGCCAGTCTGCCACCGTCTGCTGGCACGACAGCCTCCATGGAACCTTGGAACCCAGAGCGTACCAAGGTCCCATCCCCATCCTCCACCCAGAAGGCAGCTGTACAGCCAGTGGCCAGTATTCACAGAGCACTAAAGGGGCTTCCCTGTGGCTCAGACGGTAAGGAATCTGCCTGCAGTGCTGGAGACCAGGGTTCGATCCCTGGGTCAGGAAGATCCCCTGGAGAAGGGAATGGCTACCCACTCCAATATTCTTGCCTGGAGAATTCCACGGACAGAGGAGCCTGTTGGCCTACAGTCCGTGGGCTCTCAAAGAGTCAGACACGACTGAGGGACTCACTTCACTCAAAGAAAGGGCCTGGTAGGGAAGTGGTTCCCTCACCCCTTGGAAGTTGAACTCAGAAGGCGCCTGACTCCTTACCCTCGCTGCCCATCCCACCCTTCTTCCCATAGGTCTCTCCATTTACAGACCACAGACTGGACCACCCTTCTGATTTGACAGACAAGTCAAACTGAGTCCTGAAGAAGGAAGGCAACTTATTGGAGTTCACACGGCAAGCTAGCTATTGGCAACACCAGGACAAGAAACTCAGCTCGCTCTGCTCACCAGCGTTTTTCTCTGTTTTTCCCTCCTCACCCCAACCCCTGTTGCAGAAATCTGTACTTCTCAATCCTTTCAGAGGCAGGCATCCCTCCTCCAGAGAACTTCGTGGGGGGTCCCTCTGTCCTGGCCGCCAGTGGAGGGGTATGCCTGCTTCCAAGATTTGCTAAGAAGCGTCCCACAGGGAAGGGGGTTAATTCTCTGCAGCTTGGGCAGGCACCCATGCCTCAAGAAGTTAAGCTTAGCTGGGGGTGCTTGGCCAAGACAAAGGCTGGAGATGCTCTTCCGCAGGCCCTGAGTTCAATCACCCTGCTTCAGGCGCTGTAGGAATTCACCCCGGAGAGGCCCTTATCCGCTCTCCGTCGGTGCTGTTTTGGGGCAGTCCGCCCGATGAGTTGAGAGCCAGGAACGGGAACTCTAATGCCTGCTCTAGAGGAGGGAACGAAGGAGGCCACAGACCGGGGAGCTGGAAACGGGAAATAAGCGGCCACGTGTGTCCTAGTCTAAGGAACGAGTAAGGATGTTCGAGACGGGGTACGCCGGGGTACCAGGCAGAGAGACAGCGAGAGAGACGGAGCGGGGCAGAGTCGGACAGCCACAGAGGGAGCCGAAGCAGAGACAGAAGTCTGCGGGGTGAGGGACCACTTGCACAGGGGCTGACCGGCAAGACCGAGACCGAGGTAGGATGAGTCCGGTCCCAGGCGCACCTTCCTGCGCCGCGTCCCGCCCCCTCCCATGCCGGCGGCCGCCTGGCGGGCGGGCAGGCAGGCGAGCGCGTCGCTCTGGAGGACGGCCTCTGCCAGGAAGAGTCACTTCCCGGACACCGCGGGAGCCCTGGCGGAGCTATGCGAAGAATGTCCGCGCGGAGCCGGGAGGGTGGCACCTCCCGGGCCAGCGCCGCCGCCGCCGCCCTGCGGAGCGTGCGCGAGGACAGACCCCGCCCCCGTCACGCCCCTGCCCACGCCCCTGCCACGCCCCCACCGCCGGCGGAGCGGTCACCATAGCAACGGGATTACAGGCGCAGAGTGCTGTTTATTCTCAGACGAGTGCCAGGAAATTCGGCCGGGAGGCTGCCAGGCGCACCTCCCTGGGGTGGGGGGGGGGCGGGAGAGGGAGGAGAGAAGGGTGAACCGGTGTGCCCGGGGCTCCAGGGGGGAGGGAGAGAGGGAGGGAGTCCTTGGTCACTGGGGGGTCACTGACCCCTCCGAGGGGAGGCCGCTCTAGACGCCCTGACTCTTTGCCAGCCCTGAGTGGATCAAGTTTTCCCGGGGGAGCCGAGATTCCCACTCCAGAACGGCAGCGCCTCCACCTCCCCCAAACAGGCTCACAGCCCCTGCCTGTCAGTCAGTCACTCACTCATTCATTCATTCACTCACTCAGCAAGTACCTATTAACACATCCTGTGTGTTAATAGGATTGAGCAGTGAACAAGACAAAGCCCTGCTCCTGCTCTCCAGAGATTTCGTGCGGAGTGACAGACAATAGTTAAAATGTAAATAAAATGAATAGACTGCTATCTGCGCCCTGAAGACTCATCTTTAAGCCTCATTTCCAGTACCTCGAACATCCACAATCCTGTCTATCCTTAGGCACAGTGACCAGCTTGTCCTGGGTTAGTAGCCCTGAGTGTCCAGGACATTTGATCACCCTTCCCTCGGGTCACGCAATCATGTCAGTGATAGAGAAACTGAGGCTTGGATTACAAGGACAGTTCTTTCAGGGTGGTGGGGATCATTGGAGAGAGTTGGAGGTCCTACCTGAGAATCCAGGGCTCTTTTGCCTCAACCCTTTTCACCGCCCTGGGCTGCCCCCCCTCCCAAGGCTCAAAAAGCCAAAGAACCACCTGCAGCCATCCCCCAGGGAGTGGATGAAATTGCTGATTCCCGGACTCCAAGCCTAGCTTTTCTGAATCAGAAGCCCCAGGGAGAGTCAGCAATCTGAATACTCAACACCACCTCAGGTGACTCTGAGACCACTCGCTGCCTTCGGGGAAGACAAGCCTCCGTCCTCCTCACTTCCTGGGACAGGGGATTTCCTCCTGGAACCTTGACTAAGCCGGAGCTGGGAAATCAGCAGGGAGGGAAGGCCCAGGCTCACCGCCTGCTCGCGATACGGCAAGTGCCGACAAGTGCAGCCCGTCCCTCTGCTGCGCTCCAGCCCCTGGGCCCCAGGCCGAGGATGGTGGCGGGTCGGGGGAGGAGCACGGTGCGCCTTCCCCCCCGTGCTGAGCCGTCCCAGCTGTGCTGTGCTGGGAACAGGCCAGGCATTTGTGAAACCCTGGGTTAGCCTGACCCACTGTCATGAGGGCTGCCTGTGGAAGCTGGCGCGGGGAGGGGGGTGGGGGGCTGTTCCCAGAAGTGGGGAGAACTCTGGACTTCCCACTCCTGAGTGCTCCGGATTGCAGCACAGCCTTAAGCAACAGCGGTGGCCTGGAAGGCTGCGTTGCAGAGAGAACCAGAGGCCCCCAGCTCTCATCTGCAGAGAAGCCAGGACTCTTGAGTGCTAAAACTGCATGCTTTCCTTGTTAATAACATCACAGCTGCTGTTCCTAGTAATAATCAGGCCCAGCCTTAGAGAAAGGTGGAAAACCTAGACTTCAAAGAAGAGACACACAGAAGGCAAGTTCGGTATTTACATTACACAAGAAAATGTGTTTCCTCTCTTTCACCTCCCCTCCCCCAAGTCTGAAATCTTTCCATACAGAAAACACTATGTGGTGTCCATAATGGACAGGATGATGAAGGGATAGACATGAAACATAAAATCCATGAGGACCGGTCCTCTAGGAGGCCTATGTGTATACAACCACAGGAGGTGCTGTTCACGATATGATCTCTGTAGGTGGGGTCCCATAACATTGTACGATGGGGACTGTGGTGGTTCTGAGCTTTAGGGTGCATTAGTGCCTGATGCTTACCTGCCCAGTGCCCCCAGGTGATGTCAGCGAGGGTGGGAACTCTGTTACAGGCACTGGGACCAATGCTGGAGAGACCACCGCCGACAGGAAGCATTTGGACTTCAAGAAGCATACATATAGTCTGAAAGGGGAACCAGACGTGAAAACCAAGAAGTATCCTAAAAAGGAATAGGTATAAAAATAAAATGGTATATAGGGTACAGCTGAGGGCCTCCAGGAGGAAATGACCTACAGTGCTTTCCCAGAAGAGATGACTCTGATGGTGATGAGAAGTAGCAGGTGTTCTCTCAGCAGGCGTGGGACAACCAGGCATTCTAGTGATTAAAACAGGGACATGGCCAAAAAAGGGAAAAGAAGACTTTGGGGAACTTCAAGAAGTTTGCTGTGTCCCCATCAGGCACATCCAGGCCAGGCTCATCTTCTAGAAACACTGCTTTCGTCATCACATGACACACACAGTCCTTCCCCATAGGATGCACACTGCTTCCCGGGGTGCTTTCCTCTAAGCCGGGTCCAGTATATTCAGACTCTCATTCTCGAGGAAAGCTCATTGTTTTCAATTCCCCCACCCACTCCACCCCACACAGGGAGACTTACTTCCTCCCATCAAGGTGGTCTGCCCACCTGCCCACCATAGGCTTCCCACCTGTGAGCCTGGTTCATACGGGGGTCATCCCACCAGCCCAGACAGCCCTTCTCCCTCCTCGAATTCTGCCTCTCTTCCGTGGCTGCCAGTTTCTTCCAAACTGGACCATGAACTCTTTGAAGGAATAACTCACTCTTATTCATTCCTTCAGCAATAATTTATTGAATGCCTACTCTCTACCAGGCACTGGATCTTCACAAAATCTAATAAGACGGGGTCACGGTGCCTGGTTGAAGCCCACCAAATGCTTGACCCCAAATGTTTGACTGTACAAAAGATCTTTACACAAGGGGTTTCTGGAGTCGTTAAAATATGATTTCAATCGTTTACAACTTTTACTTTGGGAAGCAAAGAGGCATCTTTTATTTTGAATACACTGTATTTTGTTTCTTTCAAGACATCTTAATATGTTATCTTACTCCTACCTGAGGCAGCCCAGATGAAATATATTGCATTTTCCAGATAAGCAAACTAAGGTGTCAGGGGATTTAGGCTTGCCTCAAGTCACACAGGGGCTTTCCAGGTGGCTCAGTGGTAAAGAACCTGCCTGCCAATGCAGGAGACATAAGAGACCCAGGTTCGATTCCTGGGTCGGGAAGATGCCCTGGAGAAGGGCATGGCAATCCACTCCAGTATTCTTGCCTGGAGAATCCCATGGACAGAGGAGATTGGCAGGCTACAGTCCATCAGGTTGCTAAGAGTCGGAGACTAAAACGACTTAGCAGGAACACACAAGTCATACAGACGATTGGTGGAAGGAGCAGACTTTTGTTTTCGGTTGCACTGTCTTATGGTGGCTCGTGAACTGCGTTGCCCCGCGGATGTGGGATCTTAGTTCTCCGACCAGGGATTGAAGTGGCGTCCCCCGCATTCCAAGATGGATTCTTAGCCACCGGACCACCAGGGAAGAAGTCCCAGGAGCAGACAGAACACTGACCACCTGCCCTTCTCACCATTACCCGTATAGCCCACCATCCAGGATCCCCACTTTGCAGCTACTATGAAACTCCCCAGGGGACCCCAATGGCTTCTGCATCTACACCTGGCTCTCATCAGAGCCCAGTCAGCCCCGGAGGGCCATCCTGGGGCTGCCATTCCATCCACTGAGGCCTTAGGAATGTCAGGATCTTTCCACCTCCCAGAGGCTGGGAGCCTCAGATA
Organism: Cervus canadensis; assembly: GCF_019320065.1. Classification (NCBI taxonomy): domain Eukaryota; kingdom Metazoa; phylum Chordata; class Mammalia; order Artiodactyla; family Cervidae; genus Cervus; species Cervus canadensis. The sequence continues at coordinate 9,176,607 of NC_057386.1, read as the reverse complement.
TTCGGGGCTGGTATTCCCAACAGGCGTAGAATTGCCAAGGGAACACTGCTGAGACGTCTGGCCAACCCAATGTGCACAGCTTTGCGTGAAGCCTTGGAGAACCTCAGTGTCACTCTAAACTATTCCTCTGGAAGCCAGACCTCTGTATCTCTTTCTGTTCTAGAATTCTATGAAGAGGAGGCTGGAGGGAAAGCAGACAGTTTGGGAGGGAGACAGCCTGGCTGGCTTTGGAGCGTGGTCCTCCAGCCACTCACTGCTCTTTTCAGAGTCCCTTGGCACCTGGTGAAAGTAGGCAAGGGGCTCTGGAGGGAAGGCCACCCAGAAGCTATTCAGAGACCAACCAGCATTGCCCGATGAGAGGGTGGGGACAGCCCGTGGCTATGGAATCTGCCCTCCACACTGGGGCTTCCCCACTGGACTTCTCAGACCATCACTCTAGGGGTTGCCTGGGAACTCCAGCAAGGACCCTGACCAGGCTCTGGCCAGAGCCCCGGAGTGGAGGGGAGGAGCCCAGGAGAGCAGCCCGGCCCTCCCGCAGGCATCCTGCCAGGCCTCTCCAGCCTTAGAGGAGCTGCGAAGGTCAGCCAAGGGGCCCTGCTGCAACAAGAGACCTTGTGCCCACACCAGGATAAGGACTGAGCTAGTTCGTCCTGAGTGGGGGAAGGGAGGGGCCTCAACCACGACAGGAGATACAAGGCCCTGGTACCATCAGGCCGGACTCCGTCATTGGTATGAGAGACATCTGGAGAGGAAGAAGTTATAAGGGCCAGATTCCCAGTAGAGGCTGCAGGCCCCTGAGAGAAAGATGGAGCAATGGCCAGAGGCGCCTGGAGGACTTCCTGGACGTGCCTGGGGTGGACACGTTGCTGCTCGCACAAGCCGCTCAGCACATTCTGAGCTCTGTCTGTAAACGCGACACCCGTACAATTCCTCCAATGTGCGCTGTACATGAGCTTTCCACGGGATGATGCGTGATGGTGAATCACCCCAGTCTAGCTTCCCACCATGAGCAACACAGCAAACCCGGAGATGACTGACCAGGATCCAGTGGCAAGGTGATGGCAGGGGTCTGATCTTTTCTCCAGGAAGAGAAAGCTGGCCTGAACCAGGATCACAGGTTTTCTAGGCCTCAGAGGCACGATTTAAGCAAATGAGTCAGCCTGCTCAGGGTTCTGCTCCCTGGTCTCAGGGGCCCTCCCTGCAGGTTTCTGGAGGGTTCAGTGGGAAACAGACAAGGACTGCAGGAGAATGCTGTCGACCGTGGTTCTCCCCCTGGCCTGTGGAGTGAGAATCAAGACGGGTTCACCAACCCATAGTCCTCTTCTTGGCCCCAACCCTGCAGGGAAAGAGCCCACCCCCATGTGTTTTATGTATTTCACAGACTTTCAAGGCCTGCTTCTGATGCGTCAAGCACTATTCTAAGCCTGTGATAGGTAGGAACGCATTTAATTCTCCAGCAACCCCCTGAGTTAGGTCCTATTACTATCCCCATATTTATAGTGGAGGGAACTACAGAACAAAGACGTAATGTGACGTGCCTAAGGTCACACAGCTACCCAGGAGCAGAGCTGGATCCAAACCCAAGCATTCGGGCTGCACATCCCTGCCCATGGCCAGTGTCTGCCAGCCTCACTGAGGCACTGCACACGGGCACAGGAGCCCTGGACTGGCAGAGTGCAGGGCGCCGGCGGTAGGGCAGGAAAGTCAGGTGGGTACGTGTCTCAGATCACTGCTTCCTGGCAAATGACCTGGAGTGGGTACCTCCAGGTCATGTGGGTACCTCCATGACCGAGTAATGGTCTTGCCTTGGTTCTTTTTAAAAATTATTTATCTATTTATGGCTGTGCTGGGTCTTCATAGCTGCGTGGGCTTCTCTCTAGTTGTGTTGCTGCAGGGGCTACTCTCTAGCTGCAGCGCACAGGCTTCTCATTGCGGTGGCGTCTCTTGTTGCAGAGCACGGGCTCCAGGGTGCTCAGGGCACATGGGCACGGTAGCTGCGGCTCCCGGGCTCCAGAGCACAGGCTCAATAGTTGTGGCGCATGGGCTTAGCTGCTCCAGGGCGTGTGGGATCATCCCGGATCAGGGAGCCAACCTGTATTTCCAACATCGATGTGTGCTCAGTCCTTTTCGGTTGTGTCCAAATCTTTGTGACCCCATGGACTGTAGCCTGCCAGCCTCCTCTGTCCATGGGGATTTTCCAGGCAAGCATACTGGAGTGGGTTGCCATTTCCTGCATTGGTAGGCAGATTCTTTACCACTGAGCCACCAGAGAAGCCCTTGCATTGGCTCTTAATCTGTACATGGGCATCTCAACAAAACCTGATTCATGGGTTGTCGTGAGGTGGAGACAAGATCACGTCACGGGGTTGGTACTATTAGGAAGGCTTCCCTGGAACCAGCAAGATTCAAAATGACCTGCCACATTGTGCTCGCTTCGACAGCACATTAGGACCTGCCACAGTCGCCCCCATCAAACTCCCCCCACCCTCACGCTATGAGAAAAGTGGAGACCGACAAGCCTTGGCCACGGTTTCCTGTCCCGGGTGGGAGGAGGGAGCTTAGGAAGCGTTCCTTCCTGTCTCCTCCTTGGCCTCTTCCAAGCTTTTGCTTTCCGTGCCTGCTGCTTCTCCTTCTTGTTTTCCACAACTGCCCTCTGTCTGATATTTGGTGCTCATAGGAGGCTCCTGGGGCTGCTGTAACAAAGGGCCACAAACTAGGGGGTTTAAAACAACAGAAACAGATTTTCTCAGTCCTGGAGGACAGAAGTCCCAAGTCAAGATGTCAGCAGGGGGCTTCCCTAGTGGTCCAGTGGTTAAGAATCCCTCTTGCAATGCAGGGATTCTTTTGAATTCTGGTTTGATCCTGGTCTGGGAAGATCCCATGTGCCACCGAGTAACAAAATAACAAAGCCTGTGCACCACAACTACTGAGGCTGCCTCACTCTTGAGCCTCCAGCAGCAATTACTGAAGCCTCCAGCCCGTGACCCACAGAGAAGCCACTGCAAGGAGAAGCCCACACACTGCAACTAGAGTGTAGCCCCTGCTCAGCAACGAAGACCCAGCACAGCCAAAAATAAATGAATAAATATTAAAGGAAAAAAAAATGTCAGCAGGGCCATGTACCCTCTGAAGTCTCTACGGGAGAATCCTCCCCTCCTCTTCCCAGCACTTGGTGTTCACCAGCAAGCCTCAGCATTCTCTGGCTTGTAGACATCACTCCAGTTTCCGCCTGTCTTCAAACAGCCATCTTCCCTGTGTGCCTGTATCCAGTCATTGGATTAGAGCCCAAACAAATCCAGGATGACCTCATCTTAACTAAAGACATCTGCAAAGACCCTCTTTCCAAACAAGGTCACATCCAAGACTCTAGGTGGACACAAATTTGGAAGATTCTGTTCAACCCGGTACTGCTGACTGGTCCTGCAAGATATAAAACTAAGAACATTTTATTTATTTTTTTCTTTCCTTGCCTCTTCCAGGAAGAGAGCCTGACCAATGTGTCCTTCTTTGCTCTTGGGAGGCGGAACGAGAGGAAGGCCCTTTTATGTTCCATTCAAGACACCTTGAACAAAGAACAGGCTGAAAAGATGCCCAGGGATGTACCCAGCAGATGGCCTGGCCAAGGGCAGGGCTGAGAGGCAGTCTGCACGGCCAAGGGCAGTCCTCTTGGGGAGGAGGGAGATGCGTCTGTAGCCTGCTTGGCATGGCCTGGTCCTCCTCAGACATTGCCTCATTTAGCTGCAGGGATATTTCCTACATTTCTCTGGTGAAGAGCTTCAGTATTAGCAACCTCAAATGACCCTACACACAAGAAAGAGCATCCTCTAGAAAGCTTATTCTGAGCTTCCGCAGGCAAGAGACAGGAGGAAGGTGAAGCCTCAGGGCTGGGCATAGGATATCTGGCCAGTGCCACACCATTCCTTGGCAATGTCACCTAGGGAAAAGTCCAGGGGATGCCCAACAGCGAGCTCTCTGCAAAGCCCTGGGTATTGCTGGTGAGGGGGACACAGGTACACAGCAGCCTCCATCCCTCAGTTGTGCCTGCTGGACCAGACAACCAGGTTAGAGAGAGAGCTGGGATACGAAGTGAAGGGACTTTCATCTGCACCTTTCATCACTGCATCGGTACCATCATCAGAAAGGAGGTGTGAAGAAGAAAGCTCCAGGTGGTCTGTTACAGCTGAAGGGGAAGTTCTCAGGTCCCGCCCTCACCCTGGGCCTTGCAGCCCCTTCCCTCTGCCTCCTCAGTCCCTCACCTACAATTGGAGACTCTGGGCAAACCTCTGGTCCTGAGAGGCTTTCTGGGGCCCCCAGGTCTGATAATCTAGAGCCTGGGAAAGGAGAAAGGGAGGATGCCAAGAAGGCATGGGCTTCTGCTCTTACCTGAACCACAGGAAGGGGACCGCCTACCCCAGCATACCCGCAGGTGCTCTTCCGGGGACAGGAAGTCAGCTGAGTACTGAGCAAACAGCATGCTGGGGGAGGGGCTCAGGTACCTGGGCGGTCAGCTGCACCCCCCCCCCCACTATTCTGCTTTTCTGGGCCACAATGGTTCCCACACTCAGGAGGCCAGATGGAGTGGGGATTAGGAGCCCGGGTTGTCTCCCCAGTTCAGTTTGCCTCCTCAAAGTTAGGAGACTGGGGTAGGTCTCTGAGTCTGCTCCCCACCTGTTACAACGGGGATAATACATCCCCGCTTCCCAGGGCTGTTGTCATAGACCAGTGAGCGAACATAGTGAGCACCAGGTCCACACTGGCTGCTCTGCTACCCCTGGGAAGGGGCTGAGCCCGGACAGACCACTTCTTGCAAACAATCTGGCATTTATGTAGTGGTCTTACCTGCTTAAGGGAGAAACGCCCTCCTGGCAGACCTACCTGGTCTACTAACACTCCCTGGGAAAGCAGTAATTCCTGTCTCCACTTCTCACACTGTGTGAGCTCTCACCCCACCAGGGCCCCTCTCTGGCTGGCCTGCCCAACCACAGGACAATCAGGCTTTTAGCCAGGCAGTTACAGTAAGCCAGGCCCGCCCTTCCTTACATGGGGTACCACGGCTCTCAGGTCCTGGGGCCTTGGTGGTTTTCCCAGAGAGGAGACGAACGGGGAATCACCAGCCCCTCCCCAGCCTGGTACCCTGGGCTGGCCCCTAACCCCACCCCCAGGACATGCTGGTGTTCCCAGAGATTTCTAGGGGCCACTCAGTCCTGGCAACCAACCGGTCCAAGCTGCAAAGGGCAGCTGAAGCAGCAACTAACGTTTCAGAAGGAGCGACTGACTCACTTCAGCCAGGCTGGGCCCTCTGTTAATATTCTTGGACCGCAGCCTGGGATTCCTGCAGGTTCCGACAGCAAGTTAAGCCATCCTCTTGTAGGAGGCGGCTTCCAAGGTAACCCTGAGAGGAGGGGAGGAGGGGAGAGCCCTGGCAAGGGTGTTGATTCACCCAAGAAGCTCCAGGCCTGGGGGACAGGATAGCCCCCGGCCTGATTAAACAGGGAGGGGGGAGGAGGAGGGAAACAGGACCCTCTCTACAGAGCACAGGACACATTACATAATTATTCTATTTTAATCACAACCACCGTGTACGGTAGATATGACTAATCGCTGGTTAATAGATGAGGAAACTGAGGCTGGAGAGGTTAAGGAGGCTAGCAGGTGGGTGGAGGGTGGTGAGGGATGAAGGCTGCACGGGCAAAAAGTGAGGCCAGGTCCCTTTTAAACAGCTCAGCCTTAGGGTCCAAGGAGGGTAACAAACTGCCGGGAGCCTGTGCCGCCCCGCCCCCCACCCCCACAGGCGCACTTCTCGGTGGGCGGGGCCGGCACAGAGCCTCCCCAGGACCCCCTGGTCTAGGACTGCATCTGACCGGGACCCCGCAGGAGCAGGGTGTGGGCTCGGATGGCGGTGGCCCTGGAGGTGGGTCCCTGCCACCCCTCCCCCTGTCGGCGGTATCTCTGGACGACTCTGCCCCGGCGGGGCCGGGCGCCTGGACTCGGACCTGTACTGCGGTCCGGGGGAGCTTTGATCCGGATCCCACCCACCTAGTGCGTGCCCTTGGCAACTGCGCCTCTGCCGGCTGCGTTTAAAGGGGAAGTGTACCTACACAGACACACACCCGCCCAATCGCGCCGCCAGCTGCGGATTCATCAGCCCTTCCGTCAGCGCGGCCGGCCCTCGACGGGCTTCCTCGCGGGCTGAGGTCAGCGCCCCGCCTCGCCGCCCCGCACCTGGCCTCGCGCCCGGGATCCCCGCCCCGGGTCCCCGGTCACTGCCGCGCTACCGGGTCCCCGCTCCCCGGCGCGTCCCCGAGCCGGGGCGGCCCCTCACGCCCGCCGCCCGCGGACCTCCAGGCCGAGCCCTATTTCGGGCGCTGGCACCGCTGGCCCGGGCAGCCCTGCCCGGAAGGCAGGCTATTCTGGGCCGGGCGGCCAGAGCAGCTGCGGCCCCAGGGCTTCCCGGCAGGGTGCGCGCCTGGGACAGAGGGCACGCTGGGGCAGGGCTCCCCTCCTCCCCCCACCGCCCCACCTTCGTCCCATTCCACGCCCAGCTCCCATCCCCTTTTTTGGTCAGACCCAGGTCCTTCCCTCGGCCGGGACCGTTCTCTGATGCCTGGTCCCTGACAGTGTCCAGAGCCTGTGGCCACGATGCTCCTGTCTCCGGTGCCCAGCACGCAGGTGCGGGCGCCTGAGCCTCTCTGTCCTCTGCTCCCATCTCTCCGTCTGGGGTGGTCTTCCTAGCGCCCTGTGCTCCTCTGGGGACAGTCACTGTCCCCGCGTGTCCCATTTACCTGCCTTTCCCGACTGTCACCCCTAACCCATGCGTCTATGTGGCTCACCCCCTGAATCCCGTGTCCAGCACAGGATGAGGTTTAGAGAGATTCAGTGGCTTGCTTCCGTGGAGAGGTCAGCGCCCAAGCCCAGCTGGACGGCAGAACATCCCCTGACCCTTGAGCCTTAGCTGCTGGGTCCCCAGGTGCCCCACCTTTAGCCCCAGGCTGTTTCCCTGGCAGTGTACACCCTCGGCTTCTTTATTTATTTGGCTGTGCCAGCTCTTAGTTTCGGCACTGGAGATCTTTAGTTGCTGCATATGGGACCTTAGTTCCCTGACAGGGGATCAAACCCGGCCCCCTGTATTGGGAGTACGGAGTCTTAGCCACTGGACCACCAGGGAAGTCCCTCAGCTTCTTTTGTTTTTCTTTCAAATTATCACACTAGTTCAGTCCAGTCACTCAGTCATGTCTGACTCTTTGCGACCCCATGGACTGCAGCATGCCAGGCCTCCCTGTCCATCACCAACTCCCGGAGTTTACTCAGACTCATATCCATTGAGTCGGTGATGCCATCCAACCATCTTGTCCTCTGTTGTCCCCTTCTCCTCCTGCCTTCAGTCTTTCCCAGCATCAGGCTCTTTTCCAATGAGTCAGTTCTTCCCATCATATGGCCAAAGTATTGGAGTTTCAGCTTCGGCATCAGCCCTTCCAATGACTATTCAGGACTGATTTCCTTTAGGATGGACTGGTTGGATCTCCTTGCAGTCCAAGGGACTCTCAAGAGTCGTCTCCAACACCACAGTTCAAAAGCATCAATTCTTCAGTGCTCAGCTTTCTTTATAGTCCAACTCTCACATCCATGCATGACTACTGGAAAAACCATAGCTTTGACTACACGGACCTTTGTTGGTATCACACTAGTACTTGTGACTGAAACACGTATACCAAATGTATACTTAAACTCAGTTAAAATAATTTGAAATCAATGATATGTGAATAAAAAATAAAACTTAGTGAGTAAAACACGTGTATCTGATGTATTCTGGAGGAGGAAATGGCAGCCCATTCCAGTATTCTTGCCTGGAGAATCCCATGGACAGAGGAACCAGGTGGGCTACAGTCCATGCGGTCGCAAAGAGTTGGACACGACTGAGTGACAGAGCATGCACCTGATGTAAACTTAAACTTGGTTAAAATAAACGAACAACCAGTTATATATGAACAAAAAAATAAAATTTAGTGAGTAAATTACATGTACCTGATGCATAGTTAAACTCGGTTAAAAAAATTAAAAATAAATTATATGTGATTTAAAAGGAACATTTATCCCCATGTCCAACTCATCTTTCCTCACTCCCCAGAAGGAGAAATACGATCTACAGTCTACTGCCAATGCTTTATGGTGTCGTATAGATTTGTTTACACCTTGAGTTGGTCAGGGTTAACACCTCAGGATATGGTAAAAGGTCAAGCAAAAAGCCACCAGACCTGCGATGGAAATCAGGTGAGAGAGAGAGGAAAGTGTGGTTCAAATATGGGCCCAGGAAATGTTAGGAAACCACTTTCTCCCCAGGGCCCTTTCCTTCCATCTTGCAAGGCAAGCTGGAACAGGTGAGGGGAAACCCAGCGAGGCGGGTACCTTGGCTCATGAATAAGTAACAGCCACCCAAGGCTTTGACTCACTCATCAATAGATGGTTGACTTCCTGACAGAGAGGCGAGTGTCCTCACACTCACACGTGTAAGTGAACCAACCGGTAATCAATTGACAATTCATTAATTGCAAGTGGAAGTTACTGGGACTCCAGAACTCAGGCAAAACTTCCCCAGGGAAGGCCGCACTTTCCAGAGGTTCGTCTGTGTCAGAGGCCAGAGATGCAGCTGAAATACGCCAAAGCGGGGTCCTGAAAGAACAGCATCTTGGGGGCTTACCGTGGGGGTGGGCAGTGGCCTCAGGGCCAGAATGTATGGGAACTTGGCTGGCGTGTGAGGTCAGGTCTGGCCCCGCCAGCCACGCACTGCCAGTGAGGGTGGTGACACCCTGCAGAGGGCTCTGGGTTCCCCACCTGACACATAGCAGGGTTTCGGGGTGGGGGGAGAGGAAGAGGGAGGGTACTCCTTTCCCCCACCTTTGGGGCACCCCAGGTGCCCCAAATCTATTCCTCAATTCTGGGGCCCAAAAGAGGCTTGCAAGTCTAGTTTCTTTTCAGGAGGAAAGTCTTGGGTAACTGGGGAAAAGTCACAGGTCCTGTTTCTGAGAGGGAAGGGGGCCCCCAGAGGGTGGGGGGAGGGGGAGGAAGGACTGGGAAGTCTCAGGTTCTCACTTCTGCTTTGCGGGTTATGGGCGCTGAGCTGCCCACAGCCCTCTCCTCCCAGAACTTCCTCCGAAGAGCCTGCTGGCCATTTGCATATATCTGCTTGAAATTCCCGATCAGAGCGTCACTCTCTCCTCCCCGCCGCCCCCAGAGGGTAGCTGGAACTTCACTGGGGAACCAAAGAGTGGGGACAAGTGGCCATGGGACCGCGCTAAGGGCCCCAAAGCTTCCCCAGCTGATTCACCCTTATTCGGTAGATGGGCCATTTTCCCTAGAATGTTGCAACAGGGGTATTAGGGTTTTTCCAGAACTTTCCACCCTCAATGACCCAACTCTGAACCCTTCAAGTGGAACTCAAGATGACTCCCACTGGCAAGGGCTGGGCACTTGCCCTCTGACCCTGGTGTCCCCTCCGTTTCAACGCTTTCTCACGGGGCAGAGCTCAGTCTCCTGAGAACCAGCTCATTGTACATCCAGCTGTGCTCAAAGCAGGCTCTTGGCCTGTATTTTGCTTTCTTAATGCATATTTGTTTAATGGATGGGATGACTGGAAATTGCTTCCCCCTGATGAAGAAATAGGAAGGCAACAACACTTCAGAATTCTTTAAAAAAAAGAAAAATCTATCCCTATTTTACCTGCTTCATCTCTGTGCTTCTTCAGTTTAGGTTGTAAGCCCTCCAATTCCAAACCTAAGTTCTTAGTCATTAGAGGCAAAGCCCTCTGGGGGCAAGACCAAGTCTCATCTTCACCTGTCTTGTCTCTCCCCATTCCCTGGTTCATCGTCACAGAGTCGATGCCCAGTAGATTTTGTTTGATTGTGTTGCTTTTTCCTAGCCATTGCTTAGAAAATCAACCCCTGACAAGAGCCAGGCCTAACATCAATAGTTAATCTTGGCACTTCTCTGGTGGTCCAGTGGTTAAGAATCCACCTGTCAATGCAGAGGACACCGGTTCGATCCCTGGTCCGGGAAGATCCCACATGCTGTGGAGCAACAAAGTTCACAGGCCACAACTACTGGAGCCTGCACGCCTAGAGCCCGTGCTCAGCAACAAGAGAAGCCACTGCAGTGAGAAGCCTGCGAACCACAATTAGAGACCAGCACCCACTGGCTGCAACTAGAGAAAGTCCATGCAAAGCAACGAAGACCCAGCACAGCCACAAATAAAATTCTTTTAAAAATAGTTAATCCTTGGCTGAGCTGACGGATCGCAGTGGCGGTGGGAATGATGCTGGTCTTTATCCCAGTGAAGCATCTGATGTGTTTGAGCTCCAGGATAGGAATTTCACTGTGGGGTCTCTTTAGGGTGATTTCCTATGAGTTAATGATAGCTAAGCAAAGAGACACTGGGGATTGTCAGATGGGTTCTCTATACTTTAGGGGATGTTTTTCCAAAAACTTCAGGGAAACTCTGGCCCAAAAAAGTTATAGGTCCTAGGAGTGAAAATGGGTCAAGGAAAATGATGAACCAGGAACAAAACAAAATCCACATATCAGACAATCTAATCACAAAAGAGCTCTATGTGAAACAGTGTTGGTGGGTAGAGCTACTAAATAAAGCACTTCTAGTAAATTCCCTGGCAGTCCAGTGGTTAGGACTCGTTGCTTTCACTGCTGGGGCCTGGGGTTCTATCCCTGGTCCCCTGGTTGGGGAATTAGCTGTGTGGTGTAGTCCAAAAAAAAAGCACTTCTAGGAAGCTGAGGTCATATTTCAAAAAGATGAGGAGAGAAGAGGAAGGAGAGAAGAAAGAAGGGGGAGAGGAAACTTAGGGGCAAAGACTGAATTTTGTCAAATGGAGGAAGAAGAGAGAAAAACCGCCTTGACTGAGCACCTACTGTGCACTGCTCTGCCCCCAAATTCTGTCAATCTCACCCAAGCCCTGAAGAGCGGTGCCTTTTGCATCTTTGTCACAGGGGAGCCACTCAAGGTGGCCACACCCTCAGCCATTCCCCAGATGGCCTCCCAAGGCCATGAAGACCTGCTCTAAGTTTACCTGCTCCTCCGTCAGATTCAGAAAGAAGGGAGGGCAGAGTGAGGCTAAGAGGGAACTGCAGACCCAGATAGGAAAGGAGACCCTGAGGGTGGGCGGGGAGGCTCTGAAGCAACTGGTGTCAGCCCAGGGCAAGGCCACTGTCTGGGGCCGGGGGAGGTGTGGGAGCTCACCCCCCTGGCTGAGCAGCAATGCACTTTCTGTCACCCTTGAGTTCCAGAGGGGACGGAAGATGGGGCAGAAACCAGACTTGGGGAACTGGAAACCAGCGGGTATGATGTTAATCACCAGCAAAACTCTGGAATGAATCATTAAATAAATTCATTTATTCATGCCCTTAGTCAACAAATATTTACGGAGTGTCTCTAAGTATAAGCTACTGTGTCAGGCATTAAATTGGAGTGGACTAAAGGATTTGGTGGCTACAAGCAGGGAGATGACATTATATAATTATTATAATGAAAGCAGGTTCACATGAGAAGGACAGATAAACACTACGGGAATTCAAAGGGTACTTTAAAAAGGTACTTTAAAGATACTTTAAAATCTTTTATAAGATCTGAACTTGGGACTTCTCTGGTGATCCAGTGGCTAAGACTCTGAGCTCCCAGTGCAAGGGGCCGGAGTTCCACCCCTGGTTGGGGAACTAGATCCCACATGTCACAACTAAAGAATTGAAGATCCTGCATGCTACAACCAAGACCAGGCACAGCCACGTAAATAAATAAATTTAAAAAAAAAAAAAAAAAAAAGATCTGAACTTGTTTCCAGGAAGGAACCAGACATGCAGTTAATAGGTCTATGTAGCAATGTGTATAAAGGCAAAACGACCAGAACCTAATAATGTAGAATCTGTTGAATAGATGTCCTTATGGAATAGAATAGAATAGAAAGTCACTTAGTCATGTCTGACTCTTTGTGATCCCATGGTCCCATGGTCTATACAGTCCATGGAGTTCTCCAGGCCAGAATACTGGAGTGGGTAGCCTTTCCCTTCTTCAGGGGATCTTCCCAGGGACTGAACCCTCCCATTGCAGGTGGAGTCTTTACTAGCTGAGCCACAGGGGAAGGCCAAGAATACTGGAATGGGTAGCCTATCCATTCTCCAGCAGATCTTCCTGACCCAGGAATTGAACTGAGATCTTCTGCATTGCAGGCGGATTCTTTACCCACTGAGCTGTCAGCCAATCAAAACAGTTTATAATGGAATACTCTATAGCCAATCAAAACAGTTTAGCTATACACTTATTCATATGTGAAGATATTCACAAAATATTAGTAAGTTAACAAAGCAGATAATAAAAGAGTATTTAGGTATGATGGAATTTTATGAATTTTTGATGTATGTATTTTTAGACGTTTTTAGAAACTTGTAGAAATATATACCAAAATGTTTGAAGTGCTTATCTTGCTTTATAATTCTTGTTCTTTTATCTGTATTTTGGAATCTTAATACAATGGATATTGACTATCCTTTTTTCAAGGATAAAAAAATGTTAAACCTAACTATTAGCAACTCAGGCCAAATAAGTCCTTGTTTCTTTGACAAGACTGTCAAATCATAGAAATACTATGGATAGGGAATTCCCTGTTCCCTGGAAGTTCAGTGGTTAGACTCCCCACTTCCATTGCAGGGAACCCAGGTTCTATCCCTGGTCAGGAAAATAAGATCCTGCAAGCCAAGCAGTGTGGCCAGGGAAAAAAAAGTTGCTATAACTATAGAATACCTTGATTCCATGAGAACGTCTGGTGGCACAGTGGATAGGAATCCTCCTGCCAGTGCAGGGGACATGGGTTCAATCCCTGGTCCAGGAAGATTCCACATGCTGCAGAGCAACTAAGCCTGCATGCCATAACTACTCCGAGCTCTAGAGCCTGCAAGCCGCAACTAGTGAAGTCCAAGAGCCTAGAGCCTGTGCTCCACAGTAAGAAGCCACCATAATGAGAAGCCTGCACCCCACAATGAAGAGTAACCCCCACTCGTCATAACTAGAGAAAGTCCATACAAAGCAAGGAACCCCAGTGCAGCCAAAAAATAAATTAATTAACTTAATTAAATTTAAAAAAAAGAAAAGGTAGGCCTGAAAATAGTATGGTTAGGTTGTAGCAGGTAGAAATAGTTACTAAAAACAAAACAAAAAGTACCAGACTTCCCTGTTGGTCCAGTGGTTAAAACTCTGTGCTTTCACAGAGGGAATGTGAATTTGATCCCTGGTCAGGGAAGTTCCACATGCTGCAGGAAGACACAACTAAAAAGGAAAAAAAAAAAGCAATTGCATGGGACTTACCTGGCGGTCTGGTGGTTAAGACTCCTTGCTCCCAATGCAGGGGACATGGGTTTGATCCCTGGTCAGGAAACTAAGATCCTGCATGCTACTCGGCTAAAAACAAACAAACAAAACCAAAAAAAGCAATCAATTGGTAAACAATGCCCATCCGAAGGTAAGTCTTTACAGATGTGCCACAAATCTCTGGCCTTCTTGTTGAACATGTTCATCCGTGACTGGAATGAAGACCACGAAGGCAAATGACCAGATTTTCAAAGAAAACAAAATTCAGGGGGATAATCCCATTCACCTGGATTCAGACATGACAGGCCAGAACAACAAGATGAAAGAGACAGATGAAGTCGAAAAGGATTGAATAAATAGTCCTGAATCAGATGCTCCAGGGGCCCTAGAACTGAGAGGCCTGGGTTGGGCGGAGAGATGTGGAAGAATGGAAACTCACAATCTGTGAGAGGGGGGACGGTGAGCTTCACCAGCTAGGTGATGATCCTGGGGAGATGGCTTCCCCCAGATCAGAGGACACGGGAAGTTTCCAGGAGGCTGATTTCAACACAGTACAACGAAAGAGGAAACAGCGCTCTTCTGAGTGCCAGGTACTCAGAGTACCATTTCCTCCAGCCGTCCCAAGAGCCCACCCCAACCTCCCCAGAGGAACCAGGGGATGGTGGGGAGCGGGGATGAGGCAAGACAGGACTGCTCCAGCAGAGGCTGGCTCACCCCCAGGAGGCTGGACCAGAGGACCCCCAGCTCCTTTTCCAACTGGCTGGGAGCACCTCCCCTGGGTCTCCCTTAGGTTTGCACCAGAGAAGTGGGAAGTGACCTCACAAAGCCAAGACAGGGCCCTTGAGTAGGGGTGTCCCTGGGGAAGCCAGCACTGGCCAACTGGCCATTGGAGCAGTGACAACAGTCTGCTGACAGTGCAGAGAAGGAGGTGGAGCAGGAGAAGCAGAGAAAACAGAAGGGGCAAAGAAAGGAAAAAACCCCAACAAATGAAGAAAAAAAATGAAGAAACAGCAAAACAAACAAAAAATAGGGGAAAGAAAAAAAGGAAGGCAGGACAGAAGAAGCAGAGTGGGAAATCCAAAGGCAGAAAGAGGATGGACTTCCCTGGTGGTCCAGTGGCTAAGACTCCATACTCTCGATGCAGGGGGCTGGGGTTCGATCCCTGGTCAGGGAACTGGATCCCACAGGCCTCAACTAAGAGTTCACATGCCGCAACTAAAGATCCTTTGTGTTGCAACAAAGATCCGGTGCAGCCAAATAATTTTTTTTTTTTTTAATAAAAGAGAGAGAGAGAGGAACAAAGGGAAACACAGGAAAGGGACCATCAGGAACAGATAAGGAAGCTGTGGAGGAGGCTGCAGAGAGACCCGCCTGAAGGTGGGCACCAGCACCACGCAGCCCGGAAGGGATCTCTCATCCACTGAGGAGGTGAGAGGAACAGGTGTGGGGTGGGTGTGTGGGGTTTGAGACCGAGGACTGCCCTGAGCCAGAGTCACCCTCAATCAGACGCATCTCCACCTGAAGCCGTGCCCGAGCACCCATGTGTCAGCGTGTGCAGGGTGCAAGGAGGTTTCAGAAAATGAGGACGCCCTCCTCCAGGCCACCGCTCCTGATTCATCTTGGAGCAGGTAGACCAGTGTGGACACATGAAAGATCACCAACAGTCAAGGAGAACACACAGCTCATCTCAAGGAGTGATAAAGACATAGTGGACTCTGGAGTCAGGAAGACCCCAGTTCAGATCCAGACTTGGTGCTGTGTGGCCCCCAGCAGCTCCTTAACATCTCTGAGCCTCAGTTTTCCTCTGTGTTATGAAGATAGATGAGACAGTAAGTGTGCAAACGCTGGGTCACTTTCACCCCCATAAACGTGATCACACCTTAACTCTGAAGTGAGTAATTCCAGCCCTAAGTGTGAAGACAAGCTGGAGAGTTTAGGGCGTCTCCGAGGGAAGACACAGCCTGGGCCCTGAAGCAATCTTCCTTCACTAACTATTTTGGTTTTGAACCCACCAATCAGAGAGTAGACAGGCTCCCAGCACAGATCTTAGAGGCAAGTGGAAAATGCCAGGGGGCTTGAGCCTTCCCAGGCTGGAAGGGCTGGGCCCTAGGGACCTAGACAGCCGGGCGTCTGCATGACTCTTGGGTGCTAACAAGGCCCCTGGCCCAGGGACCTGGCTGTGGGCAGCCTGTAAGGTCGGACACTTGGGCAGCAGCTGCTGGCTTTGCAGACAGTGGGGAGTCCATAAGGCGTGTCCCACAGGCCCACAGATGACCACACAATGCCACAGCTGGGGGCAGAGCTAGCAGAGGGCTCATTCGGCCCAGTCCCGGGAGGGTCCGGCCGGGGGAGTGCTCCAGGTCCAGCCTCCAGAGCGGCACTCCCTGGATGCATCACCGTGGGGTGCAGAACCCCCTCACTGGGGGCCGTCCCTGGCCTGGAGCCTCAGCTGCTATCCCAGCCTCCAGGAGGGACGGGGCAGAGCCACCCGTGAGTCACTGTGCCCACTTCCTGCCACATGGAAGCCGTGGCTGAGTCACTGGCCCCCCAAAGGGAAAGACTGGCCACAAGGCCGGAAAGCTGGAGCCCGATGGTGGCAGGAGTGTGTGGGGGGTGCTGACTCCACGAAGCCACTGCTGCCCTGTCCCATGGCCGAGGTGCCTCCTGCCCAGCCAGGGGTCCTCCAAGCAGGACCGACCCGCCCCCAGCAGGACGGGCTATTTCTCCCCTCTGCCCTAAACCCCAACAGTAACAGTTGTAAAATGCCCTTCAAAACAAAACAGAAAAGCCCAACTTTTAATTTTGAAATAACTCAGGCTTACAGAAAAATTTCAAAAATACTACAAAAAACTCCCGTATACCTTTCACCCAAATACCCCAAACATTCACATTATGCCACATTTGTGTTACCATGTTCTTTCTCCCGCTCGCCTCATTTCCCCCGTTGGCTATTTGAGAGTCAGTTGCAAACATGATGCCTCTTTCCCCTGAAACACTTGGGCGGCTTGCATTGCCCTAAAAAGAACGGTGCCTCACCAAAAGGTATGCAGAACTTCCCTGCCCCAGGGATCGAACCCATGCCCCCTGCCTTGGCAGTGTGGAGTCCTAACCACCAGACCTCCAGGGGAGTCCAACAAGGGCATGTCTTACAGAGGCAACATCAACCTCAGGAAAGGGGCTTCACGTCGGGTGCTTTTTATACACCTTCTCAGATGCTTCTGGCCTGTGGTGCCAGCCATGGAGGTGCGGTGGGGTCCCCACCTAGCCACACTTGACCCAAGCCTAGCACCCCAAGCTCTTCCCTCTCGCCCCACCAGGAGTGCCGAAGAACCGCTAGGCATCTGTGATGTCTGGTACATCAATTCACTGGAGGCTGAATTTGGGTATCGATTCTCCCTTCCGCCCGGCATCTGTGCTTTGGCTCATGTTGTTCAGCCTCTTGGAAGACATCACAGGCGACAGTGATCAGTCATACTACGTTCTCAGGGGCAGGCCGTCACACAGGGCCCACACCTGAAACAAAGCCCCATGCTTGGGGTTTAGTGCTCTGCAGTCCCCTTGAAATTCTTCATAACGTTACCTTTCAATCCGTGTTGTCTGTGTGAAGCCTAATGGGATGATGGGGCTTGCAGTGGGGGCTGGAGCCTCAGCTCCAATGGGGTCCTGCCTCCCAACTTCCAGGGACGGGTTCTTGGTCACAGCTCTCTCACCCCCAACCAGCGACCCCTGCCGCCACCACCCTAGCCCTGCTGCTCCCACCATATTCTTGCTTCTGCTCACATTGCACCCAAACCCCTAAGTATCCAGTCTCCTGGGCACAGGCCCCCATGGGAGAGGGAAGCACAGCTTCCTGCCCTCCTGATAATCACAGCAGAAATGTCCTCTTCATTTCTAAAGCTGCTCCCCAAGCTAAGCCCCTAGCGCTTTGTCAGCATCCCCTCCAGCAGGTACTGTCCTGCCACCCATTTCACAGATGAGATAACAGAATCTCAGAGAGGTTAACTCGCCCGAGGTCCACCAGCCATGAATGGAGCTGGATTCAAACCCAGCTCTTCCTGCTCTGAAGCCCAAGCTGTCACTCAGCCACTGATTTGGTTGTTTATAAGGTCTCTCCTCTGATCATCTAGAAGCAGTGTGTGTGTGTGTGGGTGGGTGTGTGTGTGTGTGTGCGCGCTCAGTCGTGTCTGACTCTTCGTGACCCTATGGACTGTAGCCTGCCAGGCTCCTCTGTCCATAGAATTTTCCAGGCAAGAATACTAGAGTGGGTTGCCATTCCCTTTTCCGGGGATCTTCCTGACCCAGGGGTTGAACCCATGTCTCTTGTTCCTCCTGCATTGGCAGGCGGATCCTTTACCGCTGAGCCACCTGGGAAAAAGCAGTGTAACTGATCTCATTCTGTGGACCACCTAAGGAAAAGCTTGGGACCTGGAGCTGGGAGTGAGGTTGGTGAGACCCATGGGAGTGACGCTGGCGCGTTAGGCCACGTGGACCCAGGACGGGCTCTCCGAGGTGGCCGAGCTGGGGCTGAGTCTGGGCCAGTCCTGTGTCCTTGCCTGCGGCCCAGCTCACATTCCCACCAGCTGGGGAAAGCGGGTCTGAGTCATCGGAGTCCCTGTGCCCGACTCCTCACACATACAGGTTGCATTCCGGCCCCTGGATCTCAGTAAAATCCCATTAACTTCTCAGCTCTCCCCACCTTCTTCCCTGAAAGAAATGAAAATCTCAAGCTGGGGAGGAGGTCGCTTGATACAAGCTCTTTAGTCTGCAAAAAAAGGACCTGGGTATCAGATAGAGGTCCTGATGGACTGAAAGAAGTCTGGGCTTACACCATGGGTGGAATCCCATCCCCACGCCAATCAACCTCTCGGAGTCTCAACAGTTTCCTGGCTGGGGCTGATGATAGTAGTAACTTCCAGGAAGAATCCCCAGGACCGTGAAATACAAGGGCCTTCTGGAGAGAGCTCTAGGGACTGCACCTGATACTTTGTGATGTCATCACCCCTGGACAGATCTGTTAGGGGGGCACTGTTAGCTTCCTCACTTTACAGAGGAGGAAACAGAGGCTCAGAGAGGTTAAGTAACCTGTGGAAGGCAGCCCAGCTAGCAAAGCAGAGCCAAGGTCTACCAGACAACTGGGCAGAGCAGCCACCCTTTCCATCAGACACTGACCCCAGAGGAGCAGCAGGCACTGGCCACCCGCCTAGGGCTCCTAGAGTCCACCGCTACAGCCATCCCACACCGGCCAGCCCCGGAGGAGCAAGGAAACCGACCCCCTCCAGATAAACAAAGCACTTCCTCCCCAAAGCCTGGGCCCAGAAGGAGGAGGTGCCCCGAACAACTGTTTATAGAGACAGATGTTTGGGACGGAAAAAGAGAGACAGCCCTCCTCCATCCCCATGGAGACAGAGGAAGTTTGCAACTTGGGCAGAGGCAACTGGAATTGAAAAAGGAGAAGGGGAGAGAAGGGAGGGAACCAGATCTGACCCGCTGGAAACAGTCTGACATTTTCAGATGCTGGTGCCTAACAAAGAGGTGTTGCTGTAGCAACCAGGCCTGCGGGCTCTGGGCTGCCAATCTCGGCTGGACCCAGGGCCAGAGCCAGAAGATAAATCAGCACACGTGGGGGGATAAATACCGCCGAAGAGCAAATAAATAAGCACATACTCACCTAGGGGCCTCTGAGCCCCGGGGCCTCCTGGGGACCACGGCACAGTGGAGAGGCTGCTCACGGGCCCTTCCCTTCGCTCTCGTTACTCCCCCTCTCCTTGCATCCTTCTCTATTTTCTTCCATTTCCCCCTCTCTCTTCCACACTCTCCCTCCCTCTTTCCCTCTCACTTCCCCCACCTCCTTGCTTTGTTTCTCCCTAAGTGTTCAACCTTTGCTCCTGCTCTGGCCTAGGAACCTCATTCCCATCTTCCTGTTGGCAGCTGGCAGGTGACCCTCGGCTCAGCTGATAGCAGAGGGCTGTTTTGCAGTAGAGTGAGGCCCCCGGCGGGAGACGGGGGCCCAGCATGGCCATGTGCTGTCTCTGGCTGGAGACCCTGGGCATTTCAGGCTGTAGTTATGGGGAAGAAGATGGGGAGAGCTGGAAGAGAGCTTTGGGCTTCTACTAAGGAATATAGCTCCTCGGAGTTCCCCTGTCTGGCTCCCCAGCCCCTCCATCTGCACTTACTTCCCCTCCCCAGCAGAGTCATCCATCTCCCTGGGGTTGGCACTGCTTCCTCAAGCCTCTGGATGAAAACCCACAACGTCTGATGGTGACGTTGTCATCTCACTGCCCCCCAGAACCGTGATGTGCGTTGCAGGACCCACACGGTGGCTACCCACAGTCTGACCTGTCCCGAGACCCTGCTGCCTCGCCGCACCCGTCACCAGAATCCCAGCCTTCTCCTCCAGCCCCACTGGAAGAACCCATCTCTCTCCTCCTTGTTTCTCTCCAGGGGAGGGGGGGGATGGGGGAACTTCCGATGAACTCTGGCCTAGGTGATGGGAATCCCTGAAGCCAGGACATTCTGTGGGAAAGAGCTAGAAGGGTGAGCTGAGCTGCAGTGGTCCTGGGGTCAGGGCCTGCAAGTCCAGAGGAGGGGCCCGTACCTTCCTGCCTCCAACCTCACAAACCTCCCGAGACACCCGTGATGGGAAGGGAGGCCACAGCTGGACCACATGTTTATCCAGCCTGGCCCGCCCAGGAGCTCGCCCCAATTCCCAGGCTGACGATGGGACTGGGAAGGTGTCAGGGTAATCGTCCTCTTCTGACATATGGGGAGGCTAACACTTGGCAAGAAGGATTGGAATGGAGGCTGAATAAAGGCCGTGGCCAGTAGGGATGTGTCCACGGCTGGGGGGCAGGGAGGACAGCTGTTACAGGCTGTGTTCTGGGGGGTTCAGACGGGAGGCTGAGGAAGGGCGACGGGGGACTATGGAATCAGGGATCCACCTCCCTGGGTCTATCCCTGAGATGGAAGTCCAGAATCGAGTCACAAGGAATGCTACCATAAGGGCAGGGGCTGATGGGACCCTCCATCAGTGCCAAGCAAGCTTGATACCAAGGATGAAAGGCAGCCTGGGCTCCCCAGCTGACGACTGGAGCAACCAGGCCACACCTTCTAGAGGCCAAGCTTCAGGACAGAGGCCCAGGCCCAGGCCAGTGCTGCCCAGCCACCCAGGAAGCAGCCTGTAGGCTCAGTTCCTCCTCCTGTCCCAGCTCGCTGGGAGACCCCGGGCAGGTTACTTAACCTCTCTGGGTTTCGGTTGCCTTGTCTATTAAATGGAGATAATAGCTATGCTTCGCTCACATGTTATGAAGATCAAAAGAGACAATGTGGGGACTTCCCTGATAGTCCAGTGGCTAAGATTCAGTGCTCCCAGTGCAGGGGGCCTGGGCTCAACTCCTGGTCAGGGAACTAGATCCCTCATGCCGCAACTAAGACTGATGCAGCCAAATAAATAAAAAGTGTTTTGTTTTTTTTTTTAAAAAGAGAGAGACATCAGCTGAAACTACCACAACATTGTCAATAGACTATACCCTAACAGAAAATAAAAAGTTAAAAGTTTGGGGGGGAATAAAAGAGAGAAAGACAATGTGTAGGAAGCACACTTAATTGTCAAACACTTATTGAGCACCTACTGTGTGCCAGGTCTGGTGCTGGGCTATTAGGAAAGAAGCAGGGCAGGGCATTGTGAGTATATCCCACAGGCTGGTCCCACCTGGTCAGGGAAGGGATGTGTCAGCTGTGGCCCAAGAGGGGGGCAACCAAGAACAGGGGGGCAGCCAACTGGAGCCCATGGGCCAAATTCAACCTGCTGCCTGTTTTGGTTCAGCCCAAACAAATGGTTTCTACATTTTTAAACCGTAAAAAAAAACAAAGCAAAAGAATACTATTTCAGAACATTTGAAAAGTATATGAAATTCAGATTTCAATGTCCATCCACAAAGTTTTATTAGAACACAGCCACATGCATTGGTTTGTTAATTCTCTACGGCCGCCTTCAGGTTACAGAGGCAGAGAATCAAATAGGGACCCCTGGCCTTTTTCAGAAAAAAGTTTGCTGACCCCTGACCTCGAGAAAACATGTTCCCAGGCCAGGGGGTGAGAGAGAGTAAAACCTTCTGGGCCCTGTGAGAAGCCCACTGCGGATGGGGTGGAGCTTGGTGAGGCTGCAGGTTGGCGGTGGTGGAGGAGGAGAGAGTCTGCAGAGATGAACTGCCCACCACATCCCAGCAAACCTTGTCAGTCCCCACCCAGGAGAGGACAAAAGCTGAGGGTGGCTGGGCTCTGCTCAGCTGCCTCCAGCTGGGTGCCACCCTGCACGAGCCTGCTGGGGACGGGGAGGAGAGGAAGGAGGGGGACAGAGTCTCCATTCCTACTACCAGGAAGCAAGGAGCTGGCCGTGGGAGGGCTTGGAAATCAGAACGCTCCCTGTTCTTTCCACCGAAACTGGGGAAACTCTCTCCTCCCTTCTGTGGAGCTTGACTATGCCTTCCTCTCTCAGGATGCCAAGATTGGGGCTTGGGGCTTGGGGCTCAGGGAGGGGGGGGAGGGAGGGTACTGGAAGCTGCTGTCCTGATTCCAGGGGGCCCCAGTGAGGCCCACGGGGCTGTGCCCTCCACCTCTCTGCACTCCTGCTCAGTCACAGGGCAAAGAGAGGACTGTCCCAGGGGCCTGGGGTGGGCCCTCATCAGGCCAGGGGGTGCTGAGGTCACCTGGCCTTCAAATGCGGGCAGAAGGGAATCAATGTTCAAGGTGCTCCCCAGGAAGCTGGGACCAGAGGGGACTCTCAAGGGACCCTGGGCATCTATGGAGCAAACCATCCAGCTGGGGGGAGAGTGGTGCCCTCTCCCATCCCAAGGCAACTGGAGGATGCAAGATTGGGCTTGGGAGGGAAAAGTGGTACAAGCCATGAGTCTGGGGGGTGGCGGGCGTGTCTCCTTTGCGTGGCAGTGGGAGGGAGGGGGCCAGCCCTTCACTGGAGTATGCAGGAGAGATGGAGTCCAGGGCTCTCTCCTCACTCCACCAGCCTGTGGCCTGTTGGTTGTTCAGTCGTGTCCGACTCTTTGTGACCTCATGGATTGTAGTCCGCCAGGCTCCTCTGTCCGTGCGATCTTCCAGGCAAGAATACTGATGTGGGTTGTCATTTTCCTCTCCTCCCTCACCCCACACAGACCTGCAAACAAGCCCTCTTCAAGAAGCTGCCTTTGTGCATTTGTCTCTGAGTTCCCCCCCAGAGGTGGGGCCCCTGGGCAGCTGCCTAAGGACGAGCCCCTCCAGGGCCACCCCTGGGAGTATTTGGGACCAGTTCGAGTGATTCTAGAAACACCTGATCCTCAGTCATTTCTGGATTCCCCAGAGTTGAGCAGGGTGGTCTCAGAGGCAGGGGTGCAGATGAGAGAAAGAAGTGAAGTGAGGAGGGGTCTCCACCCTCACCCTCTGGGCGCTTTCCTGTGTGCTGTTTGTGCTGGGTGTCCCTGTTTCCGAGGACAGACATGGAAGGCGCCCGCTGGGCTGGCCCAGGTAGGAGGCAGTGTAAGTCAGATATAGGCTGCAGCCGAGGGGGCTGGGCTGGGGTGAGTCGTGGGAGATGCAGGTCCATTCCTGTGACAGAGCTGCGGGAGAACCCATTCCTCCAGTTGGACCAGGGGAGAGCTGGCTGGAGGCGGGGATTCCTGCTGCTGCCTGGCCTGACTTCAGAGGTTCCCGCCTCCTGCAGCCTCGGCACAGCTGCAAGAAGTGGGAGCCTGCGACCTCAGCCCTCCTAGCTCCTCCACACCCCCCTGCCCTGCCCCTGAGGCTGCAAGCCACACCCCCTCCCAGGTTCTGAGAGGCCTCCATCCCCAGGGCGGAGGCTCCAGGCCTGGGCTCCAGCCCTCTCCCCTGGGCCCACACCCAGTGGGTTCCATCAGGCAGGGGAGCCCCACCTCCCGCCATTCTTGGCTGGGGAACCCGGAACCCTCAAGCCCCTAGATGTTGCCTCACTCTTCGCAGCATCTCCCAGCCAAGGTCCCCACCCATGGCCTTTCCCACTCTTCCCTCCCTCTCTCTGAACTTCCTAGAGCCCCTCCCCTGCCTGCCTGCAAATCACCTGACTGGGCTGCTGGATTCCTCACCCAATTCTCTGGGCTCTGGAAATGCCTGCCCCTGCCAGAGACTGAGAGTCACTTGACAGCTCGAGAGTCATCCGAGCACTCCTAGCCCTCATCCAGTCCCAGCCACACACTCCAAGAACACACCCACACCCACGCAGGTGCACACAGAGTGTGTACGGAATGCACACATGTGTGCACAGGAATGCACACGTGCCCACCTGTGCACATGCCATGCACAGCCACAAGGACAACAGGTGTGCATATATGTTGCACACATTCATGCATATGCCTGCACATGTGCACACGTGCACACACACGCAGTCTTGCACCATCCCGTTGGTTTCATCTGTGCTCCTTCCTCCCAGGCTCCTGCAGTGTTCCTCCTTGCATGTCCTATCCCCTCCAGGGGCCTGCACTTGTGACTTGGGGTCAACATTAGCGCCCCCAAGTCTCCTCCCAGAGTGCACCCGCCTCGCCCCTCAGACAGTTGCACTCTCCTGCTGCTAGGAACTGGCGTCTTAGGCTATGATTCATTTTTTTTACAGCTGAGATTGGGAGGGGGGGGAATCTATCTTCTGTCACTGTCCAATATTGGTGAATGATTGTGGGGAGGGAGAGATCTCTGCCCACAAGGTTCAGTTTCATTGGGAAAGGGACTTTCCTCGGAAGGAACCAAGGCACCTTGTATCAGATTTGGGAAAGGAGACTGAATAGCTCTTTACTGTAATTCGAACAACTAAATTATTCATAGAGAGCGGCAGACAGAGATTGGACGGTGACCAGAGAGCCAGGAGACCCCAGCCCAGCCCGATGACCTGGGCCTGGGGCTGCCTCCCTGCTCCTGAGGGGCTAGTTAGTTAGAGGTGTCTGGGAAGACGGCCCCAGGGGTCCCACACAGATTCCATCTGGGAGGAAAGGTTGGGGGTGGGAGGAGACTGAACCGAAGGGCCCTGGCCATGTGGGGAGCCACAGACCCCCTAGCCCTTCAGGGGCTTGTCTTAATGGAGGGAGCTCACCTGCTCTGGCCAGACGAGAGGCCTGCAGCCTGGAACCTTCCCTGCTGTCCCCAGGGGCTGAGGTTGGAGGGGGCATGCCAGAGTCCTGCCCGGAGCCGAGGCCTGACCTCCTCCTCCGATAGGAGTCTGAGCATGGGGAGACACAGAACAGGTGGCCATCAGCCCCTTCCTCAGATTCTAAACACAGCCCAGCTTCCCAGCACCCCGACCTGGGCAGCACCTGGAGAAACAGTGGGTGAGGACTGCTTCCCCCAGCTCTTCTGCCCTCTTGGTCGGCCCTCCCCAGGCATCCCTTCGGCCCTGAGCTCTGATGTCCCTGGGCTCTGACTGGGAAGGAGGCAGGGAGAGAGCTCAGAATGAAGTCCTCAGGCAATCTGCTGGGGGCCCAGCTCTGGGTGTCCTAGCGCAGGGAGTGACGGGAGGGGCCGGGGGAGGTGGGAGGATGGGGAGACTGGGAACATCCTCGAAGGTCTTCTAGCAGGAGTCTCCTTTCCCCACAAAGCTCAGGCGCCGGGGAGGCTTTCTCTCTTTCTCGGCTCGTCTTCCCTCCCTCCCGCAGCACCCGGACCTGGCAGGTGCGCCGTAAACACGGATGGAACGCACGGACGCGCGAACGATGCAAGCCCCAGGCCCGGGAGGGAGGGGCGGAACTCAATGAGTGACTGCGCATGCGTGAGGCCACAGCCTCGGCCGAGGGAGGCCGGGCCCCCGCCAAGAGAGGAGAGTGGGGGTAGGAAAGTAAGGGGGAAGGAGAAAGACAAAGGGGAGCCTCGTGGGGGCAGAGAACGTGGGGAGGTGAAAGTCAGTGTCCCCGGAGCGGGGACAGGGCCGGGCCGGAGGGGGGCAGGGGGAAGAGGGCCCAGCCTTTTGGAAAGTGGAGCCCTGGGGCCAGCACGTGCTGACTCACCCGCCTGCCTTCAATTTTCCCTGTTTCCTGGGGATTCTCATTTTATTTTCGGGAAAGCTGCCTGCTCCGTGACTAATTTGTTCTTAAACAAACCAAACCCAGGCGGTGGGGAGGTTGGGAGGGGCCTGAGTCACTCTCCGCCCAAGGGGACCACACCTCAGCTCTGGGCCTGGCTGCACCCCGAGACCCCATCTCCTGGGGGCCCCTCAGCCCTGGCCTGAAGGCAACTCCGATGCTCCCCAATGGGGACACCCTGGGCTCCCAGGGATCCCAGGCTGCTGAATGAGCATCCTGATTGTCCACTGCCCAGAACAGTGCTGGGCACAGAGCCGAGATTCCGTATTTGTTGACTGACTAACTGACTCTGAACCCTCCCTCTTCTCTCTCATCGACTCCTCCTTGAACTCTTCCTCTCCCCTGAAGCCCCTCAGTTTGGTGACACAGATTTTACTGTTATTAATAATAATGTCACCCTTCACCGTGAAAGTGAAAGTTGTGTCCGACTCTTTGGGACTCTACACAGTCCAAGGAATTCTCCAGGCAAGACTACTGGAGTGGGTAGCCATTCCCTTCTCCGAGGGATCATCTCAATCCAGGGATCTAACCCAGGTCTTCAGCATCGCAGGCAGATTACCACTGGAGCCACCAGGAAGCTAGACACAATAAATTCATTCTATCTGAATCTTTATGGCCTGGTCCCTTGGGATGTACTTCTAACTGCTGTACCATTCAGGGTGGCTCAGGGGTACCCATGGCCTTTCTTGGTGGCTCAGATGGCAAAGAATCTGCCTGTAATGCAGGAAACTAGGGTTTGATCCCTGGGTCAGGAAGATCTCCTGGAGAAGGGAATGGCTACCCAATCACAGCAGAGCCAAATCAGGGGGCAGCCCGCACCCAGGTATTCTGCTAGGCAGTGGGAGATACTGCTCCCTCAAGTTTACAGAAGAGGACCCTGCGGCTCAGAGAGGCCAGAGGTCACTGAGCCAGAAAACAGCAGATACGAATTTGATCCCAGACTTCAGAGCACTCCCCAGTATACTAGCATGCCATTTGCTACCCTCTGCTGAAGTGGGATCCGGGGCCCCCAAAGACAGCTCAGCCTTGGACCTGGAGGGGCAGGATGATGTGGATCCAATGGGAGGATAAGAGTGACAGTCAGGGTGTTTTCTCCAGCTTCAGGTCCAGCCCAGATGCAGTCACTAAACTTGGGTCTCCGAAGGTGGGGGGAGGGGGGTGCAAGACAATCCATTGACTTATGGAAAGAAACACCACCTTTCTATTTCTACTCTTTACCTCATCCTTTGAAAATTGCAACCTTTGTGGGTACATAATATATAAGCCTAGCAATGAGGTGCCTATGGTTTACAAGTAAATTAATCCACAAACTCTGCAACATTTCTTAGGGAAGAAACAGCCTGCCATCCCGGTAGGCTGCACCCAGGGACTCCCCCTTAGTAGGTGCCCAATAAATATTCTGTGTTTGAAAGTGTGCCCAGGGGTTCTGGCTGGAAAGCAGCAGGGAGAAAGCCCTCTTCCTGCAGGGGAGACGCCCCCCTGCCCCTCCAGGGGCCCAGCCTGACCCACAACCTCGGGGCTGGGGGGGAGGGGCGTGGCGGCGGCCGGCTCCGCCCCCTACCGGCGCGGCACCACCTCCCTCGGGGTGGCCGCGAGGTTACCGGGAAGGGAGGCGGGCTCGCCGCTCAGCTGCTGACATCCCGCCCCACGGCTTCCCCGGCGGGTCCCCGCCCGCGGCCGCGCGCCAGCTGTCTCCCGCCTCCCACCCGCCCCGCGGCGCGCCGGATCCCCCGAGGCGGACCAGCGCCCAGGGCGGCCCTGCGGGGGCGGCAGCCCGCGGGCGCCGTGGTGCCCAGCCCAGCCCTCGGGCTAGGCGGCCCCGGGCTGCAGCCACCCAGCGGCTCCTCGCCCGGGAGCACGTTTCCAGGAAGCGCGCGAGGAGCCGGCCCGAGTTCCCGACAGCCGGCCGGGCGCGGGCGCGCAGAGAGGCTGCGTCTACACCAGCGATCAATGCACGCCCGACTCTGATCCCGCTGAGGCCGAGGCCGCCCCCATCGTCCGAGTGCCCTGGCTCGTTTCAGGGGTGGTTCCCTACTCCTTCCTGGTGGGCAAGTCGCTTGCCTCCTGGCCTGTCTGTAAAACCAGAGGACCAGTCAGCCCCCACCCCAGAGTCCGCCCTGTGAGCATCAGCGGGGCAGGGACCCAGGACCCTGAATGCGGACCCCTCAGAAGTCACCGCTTTTACTGCTGCAGAGCAGATCCCAGTGCAGGCCTTGCGGGCCAGGCCCACTGACCTGCAGTTGAACCAGCCAGCTCTTCCCCCTTAACTGGAACTATTCTTAACTAGAACTACCTCCTCCTGGCTTTTTTATAAAAGGGGTTCCAGTGATCAGCAAATATTCCCTTGGGAAAAAAAAACTCCTAAGAGAAGGCAAGCAGGGTCTTGCTCTAGTCAAGGAGTGGGGGGTCTCAGATTTGCCCTTCTAGTGCAGAGGATAGCCATTTCTTGGGGGGCTGCAGCCTGGGGCCGATTCGCCCGCCCTGGGGTTGCGGGGAGAGGTGGCCCAGGTTCCCTCAGGTGAGCTCAGGGAAGTACCTGAGAGGGGCTTCAGCTCCACTTACCGCGTCTCCCCCGCCCTGATTTGGGAGGCTGGTGGGGAGAGAGAGGGAAGGAGGGAGAGGAGAAGGATGGGGTGGAAGACCTTTGGGGAGGCATGGCCCCCACCCTGATGGGGAGGTCTGACAGGGGAACAGAGGGAGGGGAACTGCAGGACCTTTCCCCTCCCCGGACCTGACTTTGGGACCTGAAGCATGAAGGGGGGCAGGCTCCTGCTCTTACTAGACCACCTGTGTGAGCCCCTGGTTTCCACTGCTTTCCCAGAAGATGGAAAGGGGGTTTCTAATGGGGCCAGGTAGCACCATCAGAGTAGGAACTGTAAGGCTGTTCAGCTCTGCACAGGATTCCCCGCCTCCCCACCCCGCTCCCCCACCCAGGTCACTGACTCTGCTCACCTGGATGGG
Source organism: Cervus canadensis (assembly GCF_019320065.1). Taxonomy (NCBI): domain Eukaryota; kingdom Metazoa; phylum Chordata; class Mammalia; order Artiodactyla; family Cervidae; genus Cervus; species Cervus canadensis. The sequence goes on along the minus strand of NC_057386.1, from coordinate 9,148,203 downwards.
GAAAGAGGCCCAGATCTGGGAGGAAATCTGGATCTGAGCCCCCACTCCCAGACCCCACCAGGTTAAAGGCCCTACTTCACAGGGATGGCAGTGTGGAGGGTGCCTGGGGCTGGGAGGTTTGGGGGTGGGGTTGGGATGAGGTAGTAAGAAGTGCTGCTGTGGACTTGGAATTCACCTCTGGGTGTCTGGAAATGGCAGGCTGAGAACTTGAGTCCCTTGATTTTAGTTGCAGACAGAGTTCCTTTGAAGGGGACCCAGGTCTCAGGCCAGGCATGTGTGTGGGCTTTTCAAGGTGCTGTCCTGCTCCAAGGTCCAAGCAGGGTTACCCTCCTGCCCTAAGCCTTTGTGTCTTCATCCTGCCTGGAGTGCATCCATTCATGCATGCATTCAGATTCACTCATGCATTCATTCATGCATCTCTTCATTCTCCCATCCATTCATGCATTTGTTTAGTCTCTCATCCCACCTTTGATGAGCGCCCCTGGTGGGTCAGACACAGCCTGAATCTGAAGATACTGTGAAGGGGCTCTGCCGTGATGGAAGGGGGGCTCCCCTTGCAAGACTGGGCAGCCATGAGCACAGGGGAATAGCCCTGAAGCCCAGCTTTGGCACCAAAAATAAATTCCTTTAATGGAAATTTGTATTAAGATCAATGTAGATTCACAGGCAGTTGAAAGAAATAACAGAAAGATCTCTCTGCTCAGTTCCCCCAGTGGTGTCACTTTTCAAAGCTACTTGCAATATCATACCCAGCACAATGGCCTTCATGCAATCTGTCCACCTTATTCTGATTCCCCCAGATTTATTTGCATTCATTTGGGTGTAGGTCTGGTTGAGATAATCCTATCATCAGTGTCTGTCACTAGTCGAGATGCTGACAAGAGTCACCAATGCAAGGACCCCATGCACGACGCTGTATAATCACACCCACCTCACCCCAGCATCCTCTGGCCCCCTGGCCAGATGTGAAATTTGAACAGCAAGTAGGAGGCAGTTACTCTCACCCTCTTCTTCCCCAGCACTTGCAGGCTGTTTGGTGCCTTGACCTCCCCTCAAGGGCATCTGTCATCCCAGGCTTGGCCCAGAACCTGGTCTGCAGTGTTTGTGGGAGGAGGAGGCCATACACAAATCAACGACCTGGAGGACAGGCCATCCACTGCCTTTGTCTGCCCAGCCCCCCTTCCCCTTCTTCCTGTAACAGACCTCCAATATGCGTTTCTCCACCATTCTTGGTCTTTGTGGCTCATTGATGGGGCTGACCTCCCATACCCCCTATAGGGGAGCATGACCCAGGATGGCCCCATCAGAACATGCCCACATTTGCTGGTTCCAGCTTGGGGACAGGATCCAAGCAGTCCTGTGGCGAGACAGCCTGGTCTTTGCCCAGGGCTGCTACAGCCATTTTTAGCCACCACTAGGGAGAGCCTGCCTGTGGCTGCAATCACCAGAACTGAGAGATGGAGAGGGACAGGGTCTAGGTGACACCAACGGGGAATCTGAATTCAGTGGTTCAGTCCAGTGGTGCCTGAAGCCCAGCTCTTATCCTGTGCATTTTTGTCAAGTGAGCCAGTAACATAATCCCTTTCTGACTGCTTAAGCCAGTGCAAGTTGACAGCACAGTCCTAATAGGTGTTAGTTAAATGACCTTGGGCATTTTGCATGTGTTCTGAGCCTCAGAAGACATAGTCAAGGACAATAATAGCTGCTCATATGGTTGTTGTGATATTTATATAAGACAATGATTTCAGTTACCTAAGTAGGCACATAGTAAGCTCAGTTGTTAGACTCGAGTTATTATTCTATAGGAGTTGGGTCAGAGCTGCATTAATCAAAAGACTATGTATGATACAAATGAGATGTACTATTTTACCAGGGAGAAAAGCCTCATTATTGAGAAATCAGCCTTAGCTGGACTGAGATCAGAACTGCAGTGTCAGGAGGCAGAGACCGTCTCCCTCTCTGGAGCCCGCAAGACCCTGGCAGGAGAAAACCCCCCATAGCGTCTGTAGACAAACCCTAAGGCGACCCCAGATCATCACAGTTGTGTGTGGTCTCCTCTGTGAGCGTGAGCAGAAGCCAGGACTAGCTTCCCGCCCACAGAATATGGCAAAGCGGATGGGCTCTCCCATGATTACTGTATGTTACGTAAGGCACCATCTCGCAGCCTGGGGTGAGCACCACAGTCCCTCCTCCCGTGAGCTTCTTCGTGGGTCTTTGAGAATCCTCACGGAATGGTGACTGGCTTCCCCAATAGCAAGTGAGCCAAAAGATCATGATGGAAGAGGCAACACTTGATGACCCCCTGCTGGAACTTACACCCTGCTACTTTGTCATATTCTGTTGGAAACAAAGACTCAGTGTGGGAGGGGCTACTGAGGGTGTGAATACCAGGAGCCTGGATCCCTGGGGCCATCTTGGAGAAGGGCCACCAGATGAAGGATAGCAGTGGGGATAGGGGCCGGTGGGAGCTTGGACAGAGCTAGGGAAGTAAGCCCGGGGCACTTGAGAAGCTAGAGCATACCCCAAGGCCCTAAAGTGGAACACCACCTGGCTCCTTTATGAAGTGGTTCAGGGGATAAGCTGGGGGAAGGGAATCACAGCTCCCAGTCTTGTTTCTCCAGACAGGGACGTGGACCCCTCTCCTGGGGAACTGAAGCCCTGCAGAAAGGGCAAGGGGAGGGGCACCCCATCTAGACCACCTATTTGCTGCATGGTTCTGGCTGGTAACTCCTTTCTCTGAGCTTCTGTCTCACCGCTCTCCACGTAGATCTGCTTATCTGTTCCCTCCCTCAACGTGGATATGGGGGAACTGGGGAGGGGGAGGTGGGTGGGGTATCATCTACTGTTAACTTGTGCGGCTATGGGTGGCCCTCTACAACCTTCTCCCATTTACGCCCTGAAAGACTCTCAGGCTGGGTGTCCTCCAACCACAGGATCCAGAGGAGGAAACTGAGGCTCAGAGGTCCTGAGGTGAGTAGGGCGGAGACTGGGGAAGAAGACTCCTGCAGCCAGGGCCCCCCTCCCTGGGGGCCAGGGAAGGAAATTTTCCGGGGGTGGAGGCTGGGAAGAGGGTTGGAAGCCCTGCCCAAGGCAATCTGAGACCCAGGTTCTGACGCCGCAGGCCTCTGGCTGCCAGCCTTCCCCCCATTGATCCAGGGAGTTCAGGCTCACATCTCTGGCTGCACAGGCTTCCTGGAGCCATGCTGCTGTCTCCTTTGGGGCTGGCCCAACCTGGCTACCGCAGGGAGGCCACCGGTGGAAGGAGGAAGGTGGTAGGCACTCCTAGAGCTGGCTGGATATTCAGATCTCCTCTGCCCACTAGAAGGCCCTGGACTCAAGGCCCTGGAAAAGGTCTGCTGACTTCAAGGAGGGGGTCCAGCAGTAGTGCTGAGGCCAGATTTGCAGAGAGAGGAAAAGCTTGTGGACCTGGAGGGAAGAACAGGATAACCTCCCGGTCAGGGAGAACGACTGTGCCCCAGGAGAGGATTCCTGAAGGCTGGCTGAGAGGCATGATATAGGAGGGGGCGCAGAAGTGAGGACACGCTGCGAAGTCCCCCTACAGGGCCCCGGGAGGTGGCTCCTGCCATGCCCTCTGGGCTCACTGCCCAGGCTGAGTCCCTCCTGCACCGAGCCCTACCAGGTGCCACCAGAACATCCTCACCGTGGTCCCATGGGTGGGGTTATTCCCCTCCCCGTGGACCAGCCCTGTGAGGTGGAGTCACCTACTTCCCCACTCCCCGCAGAGTTGCAGATCCAGAATCTAACATGAAGGCTGACCTCCGGGAGGACCATGCTCACTGCTTCCCATGTACGACCTCATCCAAACATGAGAACCAGGAAATTGGGAGATGGTGAAGGACAGGGAGCCTGGTGCGCTGCAGTTCACGGGGTTGCAAAGAGTCAGACACAACTTAGCCACTGAACAACAACAACAACAACAACAGATCCCATGTCATAGAAGAAAGATCCAGAGGCGTCCAGTCACGTGCCCAGGTCCCCACCGCTCCTTGGTGCCAGGATCAACAACCAGACATCTCAGCCAAAAGGTGGGAGCAACCCAAGTGTCCATAGATGGTTGAATGGATAAACAAAACATGATCTATCCATACAAGAGTCTCTTAGTCCAGGGGACTCTTAAAGAGGAAGGAAATTCTGACACACATGACAAGACTGACCTTGAAGACATTATGATCAGTGAAGTAAGCCAGTCACAAAAGGACAAATATTGTAGGATTGCACTTCATAGAGGGTGTTCAGAATAGTCAAATTCCCAGAGACAGAAAGGAGCGTGGAGGTTTCCAGGGGCTGGTGGGGAGGGAGGATGGGCAGTTAGTGTTGATGGGGAGACTTCCAGCTGGGCATGATGAAGGGTTCTGGAGATGAACAGGGGTGAGGGTTGCCCAACGACATGAATGATGCCACTGTACACATAGAAACAGTTAAAGTGGAAAGTTTTATGTTCTGTACATTTTACCACAATAAAAAAAAGTTAAATAAAAACAAAAACACCCAGGCAATGACCTCAGTGTCCACGGTGCAACCACCAGACTGCACAAAGCCGGCTGCAGGGTCCAAACCTTTGCTTCTCCCCATCCTCCTGTCCCAGGGCTGGGGGGTGGGTAACACACTGGACCACAGGATCCCAGAAGCCAGGAGCCTTGAAGACGTTCTGGAACAAGCCTCAAGGGCAGCGGCCCTTCGGCACCGATCGGATAGCGCACTGGGCAGCCAGGCCCAAATGGTCCCTCTCCTCCATGGATGTAGATCCAGAATCTAACATGAAGGCTGACCTCCGGGGAGGCCGTGCACATTGCGCCCCTCGGATCACCCCCACAGAGAAGATGGGGCATGCCCACGCTCTTCACACTCACCTACACACCCTGGGATGCCTCGGGCAGACACAGACCTGTGATCCCTGGTTTTGAGGCAGTGCGCACACATAGGTCCCCTTCCCCAGGTCCCTGGAGCTTCCAGAACTGCACAGTGGAAAGGGGATCCTTCCCCCTCAGCTCCCCACCCATCCCCCTGCCCACCTCAACCACTGCCCCAAATAAGAGCTCAAGTGACCCCACACACGGGCTCCAGGGCACCAGGCTTGAGGCAGGCCGGGGCCGAGACCTATACAGAGACTGCCTGGAAATAGGAGGGCAAAGAATGCAGTGGGCAGCTTGGCAGAGAGACAGACAAAGCTGCCGGGCTTCCAGGAACATGCTGGCCCTGCCCTGACCTCGCCCACCGGCCCAGGGACTCAGCCAATGGATGCTCGGTCCTGGGCTCCAGCCCCCTGGCTGCGCCCGGCCCAGCGCAGCTGCTGCAGGCCCTCCTGGTCACCACCCCCTGCCCCCCGGTGACAACGGGACGGGAACTGGATCCCTGTCCTCTCAGGGTTCCAGCCATGCCGGGAAGGGGGTATCTTTAGCTTCCCTTCCTGGAAGCCCACTGGCTCCCGTCCCACCGTGGCCGGCCTCAGAGTCCAGGCCACCTCCCCCTCCAGCACCAATTCCCTAGAAGAGGAGCGGCCACCCCAGAAAGCTCTGCTGGGCTGGCTCGTCCCCCACCCTCCCCAGGACCCCGTACCCAGCCTGACCCCTGTCTACGCCAGCCCTTCTCAAGCCCCATCTTGAAGCTGCTCATTCAGGGGAAGTGACCTAAACACACTCTAATGCGAGGACCTTAAACAGCATCCAGGTGAGAGGGGAAGAGAGCAGCCTGGGGTCACTACAAATCGGGGCTGGACAAGGCCCCAGACTGTTCCCAACAACAGCAGTGTGTTTTCCTGGCAGTATGATCTGAATCACGACCTGAAAGATCTATCCATGAAGTGACCTGTGCACCTCCTGGTGTGGGGCTGGGCGAAGTCGGGGCGCGGCTTCGGGGAAAGTGGGAGTCCAGAAAACAAAGGATAGGGAGGGGCACAGTCCCAAGAGCCATGGGGCTGCAGGGAGCAGCCAGAGGAGGAAAGGCTGGAGTCTCCAGAGGGGAGAAACAGCACCCACCTGTGGGGCTTCTCGCAGGAAGAGGGCCTGGCAGACAGGTGATAAGGAGCTGAGTCAGCCACAGGGCGGAGAAGACCGGCTGGATCTCAAGCTGCAGGGCGGCCCTGGGGCCTTGAAACTGGCTGAGGGTGCAGTGAGCCCCTGGTCCGGGAATGAAACTGGGCAGGTCTGGCCTGGCCTCACTTCCCAGCCCCGAGAAGTCAGTCCACCTGGGATCCCTGGATCGTTAAACCAAGACCATGGTCCACTCTCATGCACCGGGACTGGGGTGAGGGAAGATTGAGAAAGTCACTGGGTCTGTGCCCCCTTCCCAGGGGCTTGTAGTGCGTGGCGGGAGGGAAGGCACGGGGGCAGGTAAGAAGAGAAACAGCGAGCACCCAGTAAGCTGCAATGTGGGAGGGAGCAAGAAATATCAGAAAAAATGAGTAAAGGAAAATGCCTCCGAAGGTGAGCAAGTTTGCAGCTGGCTGAGGAGAAGCTCAGGAAGCCTGCAGGGAGGAGGCGGCACCAGAAGGAGACCTGACGGGGTGAACGCAGAGTGATGGGTGGCAGACAGGCGGGTCACGGGGTCAGGGGGCACAGCGCATGAACAGCATAAAGGGATGCAAGGTGTGCAATGCTCATGCCTGTGATCTCAGCCACAAGCAACAAAATAGAGACTTAAGTCATAAAGACAATCACTGGGCTTTTGTTTCTTTAAAATTATTTTTATTTCATACAATTTTAAAGGTTACACTGCATTTACAGGTATTACAAAACATTGCCTATATTCCCTTTGTGTATAATACATTCTCGTAGCCTCTCTTACAATAACCATTGTTTATATAACAAAAAAGTCCAGAGGTTACGGGTTCCGGAGCTGGTTAACAACTCAAGGATATTGGCAAGGGCTAAGTTCCTTCTCTCCTTCCATGCCACCAATTTAAGGTGACGAATCATCCTGTTGCCCAAGACTTTTCCAGTTTTAGTGCTGAAAGTCTTGCATCCTGAGAACGCAAACTCCAGACTTTCAGTTATTCTAGTATTGAAGATGTTGCTCGTCATGAGCACAATATAGTCACCACAGCTCCAAGCATCACACCCTCATGAAATGACAGTGTACTGGGCAAGAAGAAATGGGATGCAAGCAAAACATATTCTTCTTGGACTTCTCAGAATCCTGAAGAGACACTCCCCTTACATTTCATTGGCAGGCCCGAGTCTCATGGTCACCCTGGACCAATCACTGGTATGACTGGCTAAGCCCCATCACTGTTCATCTCTGGGGCCAGGACTCTTATTAATGAGGAGGAAGAGAGTATGGCTGCTTGGTGGCAGTCAATAGCATAAGGCCGGGTTGGACAAGTCACACTGGGGGACTTGGCCAGCTTCGAGCCCCGGCTCTGCCCTGTCGTCACAGGTTACCTGTGCTTGGTGAGTTTCATACTCCTCACCTGAGATTGGGGGAAACTAAGAGTGGTGTCCTTGCAGAGTCTTGGGAAGAAATGAAAACATGAAGAGTACTGTGCACAGTGTCTCTCAAACAGGAAACAGGGTAGACCAGCCATGCTCACCACTTTCAGTTCAGTTCCCCAGATGGCAGATGGTGCGGCACAGACCCCTGTTCTGGGGCCTCAGTTTCCCCACCAGAGGACAGTGTACTGGATGATGGGGGAGGGAGGGTCTTCAAGGAGCGCCTTGAATCTGCTCCACTGAATCCAGTTCTTTCTGCACAACTCTTTTCTTTTATGTAGGATTATTTCTTGGAGGTGTTTTCCCAGAAGTGCAGATACTGAATCCAAGAGAATGGACTTTGAAATGATGCTTTATTTTAAATTATGTATGTAATAGATGATCCTTGTAGAAAGTCAGAAAATACAGAGAAGCAGAAAAACAAATATTAAAAACTGCCTAGTTGACTTTCTGTTTTTGGAATAAAGTAAATCATTTTGAAATGCAGGCCTATTTGGGGAAAGAAACGACTTGTGCCTCACCCAAGTCCTGATGGAGGCCTCCAATCTGGCTAATCAGGGAACCAAGGAGTCACCTTCTCGGGCTGAAGGAGGGAAAAGTCAGAGCGCTCTGGCCACAGTGGACTCAAGAAAGTGCCCAGAGGAAGGGAGGGGAGCAGGGTGTGAGAGACATGGGCTGGGCCCCTGGGGGACCCCCTGGGCAAAGCAGGGTCAAGGGAAGGCTCAGAGTTTCAGTGGGGCTGAGAGCGCAGGTCTCGTGCTTACAGAGGGACTGGATGGTGGAGCAGAGCCATAGGGATCTGGAAAAGGAGGGTGATAGCAGAAGAAATGGAGTATCTCGAGGGACTTTGCTGGTGGCCCAGTGGTTAAGACGGCTTCCACCGCAAGGGGCGTGGGTTCTATCCCTAGTGGGGGAAGATCTCGCACGCTGCACTAAATACATAAAATGGTTAGTTAAAAAAATAAAAGATGGAGATGGGGAGGCACCAGTGAGGCTGGAGCCCAGGGAGGGAGGGGAGAGAAGAGGCCGAATCCCACAAGGCCGGGGGAGCCCTGGGAAGGAGCTTGGGTTATTTCCGGCGTGTAACCTGTTGACTCTGAAACCAAATAACAGAATAACCAAGTGCACAATCAGATCTGTATTTTAGGAAGACCTCCTTTCCTGCCCTCAGGAGCAAACCCCAAGGGAAGTGAGGAAGGAGGACCCATGGGAGGCCATGCTGGTTCTGCCCCCGAGAGGCGGAGGGACCAGGACCAGGGTGCGTGAGGAGGGGCTAACCTCTGGGTGTACCCAGAAGGCAGAGCTGGAGTCACTGCTGGACTGATCGTGGGATGCAAGAGGAAGATGGGGGTGGGGGGGTGGTGTCAAGGACAGAGGCACTGTCTGGGACCTGATAACTGACACCATGGAGTTGCCTGGAAGACAATGGGAGGGGGCGAGAAGGGGAGCGAGGTTAGAACAGTGGTACTAGGGGCTGGATGCTGACGGATGCACAGGCTAGCTCTCTGTCAGCACTGGACCAGCAACCCAAGCTCCACACCCAGCAGAGTGAAGCAGGTTGCTGTTTATTTTTTAATCTTTAAAAAAACCTGAAATATAACATGCTGTGCTGTGCTTAGCCTCTCAGTCATGTCCAACTCTTTATGACCCCATGGACTGTAGTCTGCCAGGCACCTCTGTCCATGGGGATTCTCCAGGCAAGAATACTAGAGTGGGTTGCCATGCCCTCTTCCAGGGGATCTTCCCAACCCAGGATCGAACCCAGGACTGCTGCATTGCAGGCGGATTATTTACCATCTGAACCACCTGGGAAGCCCAAGAATACTGGAGTGGGCAGCTTATCCCTTCTCCGGGGATCTTCCCGACCTAGGAATCAAATCGGGGTGTCCTGCACTGCAGGTAGATTCTTTACCAGCTGAGCTACCAGGGAAGCTCGAAATATAATATACATATAGGAAAATGCAGAAATCCCAAAGGTGCAGGTGGGTCAACTTTTAAATTTAGCATACCTGAACCAGCACTCAGGTCAGCAGAACATCACCAGCCCTTCGGAAGTCCTCTAGAAACCTCTTCAAGATATTCGTAACCCCTCCCTGAACTTGTAATGCTGTATTTGTTTTTCCTGTCTTTGGACATTTTCTTTTCCATGGATGGGATTATACAGTGTGAGCTCTTTTCTGCCTGGCTTCTTGGGCTAACATTGTGCTGAAGAGATCCGCCCATACTGATAACACAGGCCTTTGTTTGTTCTCATTGCTGGATGGCTGGGCCAACATCGATTTATCCATCCTTCTCCCGTGTAGGTTCCGGCTGTTTCCACTTTCAGGTGTTACAGGCAGTGTTGCAGTGAACATTCTAGTCCATGTCTGAGCGCATGCCTGGGAGTGGAATCGCTGGGTATAGGCATGTGCAGCTCTAGAAGGTACCAGGAGGCCGTTTCCGAAATGGTTATGTCGGTGTAGGTCCCACCAGCACCGTTTGGCAGTCCCATCTGCCCTAGATCTTCACCAGTGGGAGGGGTCTCCTGTCTTTTTCACTGGAGCCATTCTTCATGGCGGGGGGCGGGGGGGGGGGCAGGGCAGCGGTAGTACGCTGTGGATTTAATTTGTGAGCCTTTGTTTGGCTTAGTAGCCATTTGCCATGTGGGCCTCCTCTTTGCCAAGTGCCTCTCTGAATCTTTTGCCCATTTTCCTTTTGCACCCTGCTTTCCAATGTTTTGTTGTTGTTCAGTTGCTCAGTCATGTCCGACTCTTTGGAACCCCATGGACTGTAGCCCGCCAGGTTTCTCTGTCCATGGGATTTTCCAGGCTAGAACACTGAAGCGGATTGCCATTCCCTTCTCCAGGGGATCGTCCCAATCCAGGGAAAGAACCTGTGTCTCCTACATGGCCGGTGGATTCTCTGCCACTGAGCCACCAGGGAAGCCCTTTCCAACGTTTAGGAGTTCATTTTTATGGAAATTTTATATTATTATTATTTTTTTAACTGTGCCCCTCGGCATATAGGATCTTAGTTCCCTAACCAGGGATGGAATTTCTGCCCCCTGCATTGGAAGTGCAGAGTCTTAACCACTGGACCACCAGGGAGGTCCCTAGGAGTTCCTTATACATTCTTTAAAAGACAGTCTGGGACTTTGACAATTGGGTCCAGTGCAGTGGTCTCCTTACACTCAGTGGTTTGTCTTTTGCTCTCTCACTAGCCAGGCACAGGCTAGGGAGGGCTCTGGGACTTCAGCACCTCTCCCAGATGCCCACCAGGCCTCCTGAGAATATTCCATCTGAATGGAACAGTGAACTTGCCAGGCAAGCAGGTCCAAGGTCCCTGAGCCCCAGCTCTCCCTGGAGGGCAGCCCTCTAACCCTCTTCGTAGAAACCTCATAGAAATTCTAGGATTGTTATCATCTCTAGCTCAGCGAGTGTGTGTCCATGTGGAATGTACCCAGAAGAGGAGATGGGGTCCAGGCTCAGGCCTGAGCACGTCCCAGCTCCTCCCCTGCAAGCACCTGAGTGGTAAGCCTGGCTGGGCTTTCTGTACGCCCTTTCCTGCCCTTCCCCTTGCCAGCTCACTCCCTGTGACTGTTTCACCCTGGCAGGGTTTGTCTCCTCACAGCTCCCTACCCTCTTCATTCACAAATGAACCCCAAACTGAATCCATCCCCATGGCCACCCAGCCTCCGCAGCAGCCAGGCCACATTGCACCATGAGCGGGACCCTCCCCAGCGCAGGTCCTCTCTTAGGCCCGGCTGTCCCTTCTCCCTTCTTACGGTCACCTCCCCAGCAGTCTTCCCGCTATCTCCCCCCAACACTTTGCTGCCACCCACCCCAGGACCAGACAACGCTGGGCCACCTCCTGTCTCTTAATCCCTCTCTGGACCCTACACACTGCTCCTTCCTGTCTCTGCACTCCGATCCCTATGCACCCCATCAACCCCAGCGACGAAATATCCCGAAATCAGCATCTGTGTTCCCCCAAGCATCTCTTTGGTCCACTCAGGCTGGCTCGTGTCCTCACTGCACTTGTCAAGGTCGCCAAAGAGCCAGCCCTTCGTCCCATCCTGGTCCCATAGCGTCTGCAGTAGAATCTGACTCCACTGGTCCCGCCCTCCCCTCAGACCCACACCCGCTCCCAGGGCTTTTCCCTTCCACATCAAGCAATTCTCCATGACCTCAGCTGGCTGTCCTACAATTTAACTCAATTCTGACGCTGTCTGCCGAGAGATCTCACAGGTTAAGGGCTCAGTCCCATGAGACTGCTCCCAGTTCAGATGCCAATCATACGCAGTAGGTCCCCTGGGGTCACCCACAACTTCTGTTTCCATGACCTCCTCCCCCTTGGATTCGATTATTCATCAGAACAGCTCGCAGAAGTCAGGGAAACACTGACATTTACCAGTTTATTATACAATGGATGGATGGGTGTGTCAGTCGCTCAGTCGTGTCTGACTTTTTGCGACCCCATGGACTGCAGCCCACCAGGCTCCTTGGTCCATGGGATTCTCCAGGCAAGAATACTGGAGTGGGTTGCCACTTCCTTCTCCAGCGGATCTTCCCAACCCAGGGATCGAACCCAGGTCTCCCGCATGGCAGGCAGATTCTTTGCCATCTGAGCCTCCAGGGAAGCTTTATTACACAGAAGATGACATGAAGGACACAGAAGGACAGCAAACGGAGAGGCACACACCGTGAGGTCTGTGAGGTCTGGAAGGGTCGCCAGCACAGGAGCTTCTGTCACCCTTGGGGTGTTCACAACCTCGAAGCTCTCCAGACCTTGCACTTTGGGGATTTTTCTGGAGGCTCCCTCACGCAGCCATGATGGATCATTCACTCCATTCCCAGCCCCTCTTCCCTTCCCGGAGGGTGGAGGATGGGCCACACATTCCTGGTTCCCAGCGGCTAATCATGGCCCGGTCTTTCTGGTGACCGGTCCCCAGACAGAGTCGCCTGGGTGACTATCACCCAGGAAATTCCGAAGGCTTTAGGAGCTCTGCGTCAGGAATCGGGGTCACAGACCAAACATTAGAACAAAAGATAATCTGAGTGCTCTTATCACTTAGGAAATTACAAGGGTTTTAGGCACTCTGTGCCAAGAACTGGGGTCAAAGGCCACCACATATAATATCACATAATATATAGTACTACTAATACATACATATATATATATATATTACTTCGCACAGACTCCCTTCAGCATTTCTTTTTCCCCCCCTTTTTTATGGCTGCACCTTGCTGCTTGTGGGAGCTTAGTTCCCCGACCAGGGATCGAACCTGGGCCCCTGGTGGTAAAAGGGTCAAGTCCTAACCACTGGACAGCCAGGGGATTCCCATCCCCTCCCCATTTCAAACACTGTAAAAGTGAAGACAGGCCCGGAGAGCAGCATTCTCTCATAATGGTACAAAGTACAACGCATGGGAGGCGCCCCCACTCCAGCGCTCCCCAGGGTTTCCCACGAGCTCAGTCCAGGGCCAGCATCACCATCCAGGAGGCTGACCCCTAAGAGTGTGTGTTTGGGCATTGGCATGGCAACCCAGCCGGTACCCACGACTGGCCTGATTTCTGGGATATTCTCCCCATTTAAGGAGTGAGGTCCCGTCCTGTGGTCACACACAGGGGACGTCAGCCAGGGCCCAGGCTGACGACCGAGATTGGCACACACTTTGCCACTTGGTGCCATGTCCCAGGAACCTGGCAGGACAGGCTCCAGTGCCCACCGTCCCCACGTTCCCAGCTGTGCCTCGTCCATGAACGGCCATGGCTCCAGGTTCCTCCCCGAGCCCCGGGGGAGTCCTCTTTATGGTGTACACTCCGTCTGCCTCCTGGACCAATGATGGTCCCTCAGTGACCACTTGAAGGCCTCCATCCCTTGGAGCACCCCAGGAACCTCTCATGCCCTCCTTGGACACATCACTACCTGTGTCTGTCTCACCCCTATGAGGTTGCCCTGAGGTCCAGGTTAGGATCAAGTAGGACAAGCCTGTGTGCACTTAAAGGCCCTCTGGCAGAGGGACCCTGGAGAGACGTGGCCTGAAGCAAGGGCTTCCAGTGTGCGCTTCCCAATAGAGACAGCAGAGAATTCTTGGTGCAGGTTTGGTGCATGTTGGGACTTGGTGCATGTTGGGACTTGGTGCACATTGAGTTGGGAAATAACTGACCCAAGACCAAGGGTAGAAAGGTCAGAAAAGCAAAATGGCAGATCTGGGGTCAATATTAATACTCTCTTGAGTCAGAATGTTCCAGAAATTAAGAGGGCTGCCTCCACCAGCAACAGGCTCCCCATAGAGAGAGACTGGCTCCTCCTGGGAATACAGAGTCTGCTAGGATTCTTTGGACTGCAGGGACACGAAAAACTAAGTCCTCCTAGCTTAAACCTTGAGGGGCAGCGATCCACAGTCCTGGGAAGGCTCCTCCACCAGAGGGACGGCCCTGAGAGGTGCCCGCTGCCTGGGATCCCGCTTCATCCTGCCAGGCTCTCCCGTGTGACAGAAAGAGGCCTTTAAGCTGCTCCAGGGCTTATGCTGCTAGGTCCAAACCCAACAGAAAAGGAACACATCTAGTGCCAGCTAAAGAAAACATCCAGAATTGACATCTCATGGGGCCCATCTGGCCAGAGTTGGGATCTCTGTCCTGAATTACTGTGGCCAAGGAGCTGAGGCATTAGTAAACTGGCTTAAACCAATCAAGGCTCACCCATGGGGGTGGAGTTGGGTCCACGGGGGAAGTGGATAGTGGGGAGGAAAGCAAGAAATGTCCACTCTAGGGGGGCTGGGGGGCCCAAACTCCTAGGGTTGTAAGCACGATGGGATACCTGGAGCAGCACACTGTGTCCATAGGCTAAGTCGCTTCAGGCGTGTCTGACTCTCTGTGACCCTGCGGACTGTAGCCCGCCAGGCTCCTCTGTCCATGGGATTCTCCAGGCAAGGATACTGGAGTGGGTTGCCATTCCTTTCCCCAGGGGATCTTCCCAACCAGTGACTGAACCTGCATCGCATCTCCTGCATTGGCAGGTGGGTTCTTTACCACCAGTGCCGCCTGTGTACATATAATAGGGGTCGAACGAATGAATGTCGAACGAATGAATGTCGAACGAATGAATGAAAGAAAGGAAGGACAGAAGGGAGCAAGGAAGCAAATAAGGGGGCAGGGGAGAGAGGGAAGAAAGGGCAGAGCCCAGGGCATGTGGCTGATGCGGACAGATTAAGAGTAGAGAGTCCCCAGGACTTCCCTGGTGGTCCAGTGGCTAAGACCTTGTGCTCCCAGGGCAGGGGGCCCAGATTCAATCCCTCGACAGGGAACTAGACCCCACGTGCTGCAACTGAGAGTTCAAATGCCACACTGAAAAGATTTTGCAGGGCATCACTAAAGACCTGACGGCCAAATGAATAAATATTAGAAAAAAAAAAATTAGTGGACGGTCCCAGTGACAAGGAGAGAGTTCCTCCTGAGCAGCGGCTGCAGCCTGCTCTTCCCTGAGGGGAAGCCAAGCCAAAGGCAGAGAATGAAGCAGGGCGGTGGCAGCCGCGGAAGGCAACTGCTCAGACCACCGGGCTGTGGCGCGGGGCCCCGGCGGAGCCGGCAGAAGCGACCTGCAGATGCGGTGCGCTGACGGGGCTGCTCTCGGGAGCCGGAGCCGTGGCCCGACATTCCTCTGACTTCCTTCCTGGCAAACTTGGCAGACAGGAGGTGGACTCTTGAATCAGAGAGGGGTGGGGCAGGTGTAAGAGACACCCCAGCCAGGCTGCTGTGTGGGGAGACCCGGTGGGGGATGGGATCCATTCCCTCTTAGTCCGGGACATCAGCGCCCCCCGCCCGGCCCCCCAGGCAGGCCTGTAACAGGAGAGGACCCGCGGCACCTGAGGAGGCCTCCGGGACCCGGGGTGGACCTCGGAGAGCCTCCCGCTCCGGCCACTCTCCCGGCGAGGACACGGCCTGTTCCCAGAACACTGCCTGCCCCAGAGGCCATTCACCCTGGGCGGTCAGGCTCAAGGGCAGGGGCCCAGCCCAGGAGCCAGGGGTGAGAACTGAAAGGTGCCAGCTGGAAGGCCCTGCGTGCCCACTTGGGCTGCCAGAGGGGGATGCCAAGGGTGCTCAGGGACGCGGGCCTGCAGGCGAGTGAACTGACTGAGGAGAGCCGGACGCCAAATGGGGAGCACTCAGGCGGTGGCACTGCACGTGGGCCTCGGGGCTCCCCCCAGGGTGAACTAGAGGGGTCTGGGAGATCCCTGCTCACGACTTAGGGTGGCCGAGTCTGAGCTCAGAAATGGCACCACTGTGACTGGGGGACCCAGAGGTCTTCCGCTTCCAGCTCTGTTTAGGGGGAGCAACCAGCCAGTACTCCGAGTCGCGTGTGTGCCCGAGAAAGGAGGCGGGGCGCTCCCGAAGCCTGGGGAGGACCCGCTCCCCTGTGCCATTCTTCGTCCTTTTCTCACGAAGGCGGCTCCTTGCCTGCTGGACCTGATGACTCAGGGACAGAGACAGGAGAGCTGGCCTGGCTGCCACATGTGCAGGACCCTGGGGTCAGAAAGTATTGAGAATTCCAGGAGGGTGACAGCAAAGCCTTCAGCCTGGCACAGGGTCCTTCTGAGCACAGCCAGAGGGAACAGGAGGAGAAAAGTCCATGGTGGGGGAGCAAGGACGTGACAGCGGGCAACTCAGGGGCACGTATGATACAGAGCAAGGCCCTGAGGCCACACGCCAAGGGGCCTAACAAGCCCTGGAGTCTGCCTCCCTGCACATCCTGTGTCTCAGTTCAGCCTCTGAATCACGCCCCTCCCACCCCAGAGAGCTATCCTTAGTCCCATCTCTCGGAGGGGAAGCCAGACTTGGAGGTGCAGAGACTTGTGAAGGGGCAAAGAGCTGTCTCTGTCTCGGGCCTGTACTCCCCTCCCCAGAGCTGTGGGCCCCAAGCCCTGACTCCCCCGCCCTAGATTCAAACATCAGCTCTGGCCTTTCCACAGCTCTTGTGTCAAGTTACTCAGACTCTCTGGGACTCAGTTTCTTTGTCTGAAAAATGGATCTTATCTGAATAGCTCCTACTCTCCATAGGGTTATTTCTCATAATGTGCAGAATGCTTAGCACAGCACAGGCAGATTTGTCGTCATCTGAGCCACCAGGGAAGCTTCATTATACAGGAAAGGACAGGAAAGGACACAGATGGACAGCAAATGGAGAGATACGCACAGGGTGAGGTCTGGAAGGGTCGTCAGCACTGTCATCCTTGCGGTGGTCACAGCCTAGAAGCCCTCCAGACCCTGCACTTTGGGGATCTTTCTGGAGGCTCCCTCACGCAGCCATGATGGATCATTAACTCCATTCCCAGCCCCTCTTCCCTTCCCGGAGGATGGAAAAGGCCCCTGCCCCATACATGTCCTCCATTCAACCCATTGTGGTTCTTACCTGCTGAACTTCCTGCCCGGGTGCTGGCTCCCACCACACCTCCTAGCTTCTAAGTAGGTCCCGCTGCCATCCAGTAAACAGACCTCCACCTGCAGGAAGCCAGGCCACTGCTCACTGCCCAGGTAGGAGACACACACACACACTTCCCTCCACCTGCAGGAAGCCAAGCCACTGCCCACCACCCACATAGGACACACACACACACACACACACACTCACACACACACACACACTCACACACACACACATACACACACACATTCTCCTGTGCCAGGCAGTTGCACCCAGTGGCTTTGGAGGAGCCCAAGCTAGGCTGTGAAGGTCTCCCTCTAGTGGCCCCAGAAACAACAGCTGCTCGCTTGTGCCTGATGCCGAACCCTCAGCAGAGGCAGCAGGAACCGGGCTTGACCCTGGGGCTGCAGCGGGAGGGGCCCCAGCTCCCTCCCAGTGCCCGGTCCAGTCTGGCTGGATGCCGGCCTTCTGCGCGTTCATTCATCTGCGTGGCGGGAACCTACACTTTCCAGCAGCAGCCCAAGCCCAGACTCAAATCTCAGAGCAGAAGGACAAGCCTAGAGTCCCAGGCTGGGTGGAGAGGTGGGGGGTGGTGGGGGGAGGAGGGGGCAGAAGAGGCTGCTAGCAGATGCAAAGGGCCACCCCAGGATCACACCAGCTCTGGAGCATCAGAGGGAGGAGTACGGTGGCGTGCGGGGATGGCATCCCACAGCCCGACAGGAGAGAAGAAAGGAGGGAAAAGCCGGCAGCCCCTGGAGGCCAGAAACAGGAATGTTGGGAACTCTAGGCAGCTGGGCTTTGCTGGAATGGAAAGGAGGCTGGGGGCGCAGGGCAGGAAGAGATTGGCTGGGAGGAGTGGAGTTGCTGCCACACCGAGTGGGCACAACCTGGACAGTGAATGAAAACGAGTGGCTTTGCCATCCTTGTATCACACGAGTGCCTCCTCCCTTCCTGACAACAAATTCCAAGGCACCTTCTCCCAACCTGCTGACTCAGACTCAGCAGGAAAGAAGGCCATGTGATAACCAGCAGACCAGGGAACTCAGAGATCAAATCTGGAAATCATCTGGTTCCCCGAGGTACTGTTGAATTGCCCGGGCAGGCCCTAGGCCCAAGATGCTAAGGCCTCCAGATTCCAGAGCAGAAGGTACGCGGCGGTACTCTGGGGACTCAGGAGGGAACTAATTCAGGCTCTGGTGACCTCAGCCACTCCCACACTCTCTGGGCCTCTGGTCCCACTCGAGAGGAGGCACTCTGTCCCCAGTCTGCTCTAAAGGTGCTGGTGGACACAGACTGAGGCCCAGACCGGGGACCTGCAGCTCCTGCCTTCAGCACGTAGCAGTCACTTGTCCAGACAGCCCTCCTTGCCTCTCTGAGACTTGGCTTCTGCACAGCCACATGGGACCATAAAAGCCTACAGGCTCTTGTGAGCATTTTTTTCCCTCTTCTTTTAAGAAAACTGTGGTAAAATACACATCCCATAAAAGTTGCCATTTGAACCATATTTAAGTGTCTTAATTCAGTAGCATTACATGCCTTCACATTGTTGTGCAAACATCACCACCATTAATTTCCAGAACTTTTGCAACTTCCCAAACAAAATCTCTATCCCCATTTAACACTAACTTTCCATTGCCCCCCTCCCTCAGCCCCTGGTCTACTTTCTGTCCTTATGAATGTGACTGTTCTAGATACCTCATAGCTCTTGTCCTTTTGTTAGAGGCAGATTTCACGGGGTACAATGCCCTCAAGGTTCATCCATGTTGCAGCCGTGTCAGAATTTCTATCCTTTTCAAGGCCAAATAGCATCCCATTGTACGGATGGACCACATGGTCCTCCGGGGTCATCTCTTATTTGATCCCATCCATGGGGCTGGTGCTTCTCAATGTGTCCATCTTACATCCCTACTGACAATAAAAACAATGATGATGATGGGACTCCCCTGATGGTCCTGTGGCTAAGACTCTGAGCTCCCAATGCACAGGGACCAGGTTCAATCCCTGGTCAGGGAACTACATCCTTCATGCTGCAACTTGCTCTCCAGGCAGCCTAGGAAATAGTTACTTTATCCCTTTTAAGTCACCCAGGGAACCCTAACTGCTAAGCTGGGTCCTGACCCTGTCAGTCCCATCAGGGGAGACACAGAGAGACCACTTCTTCCGAGAAACAGATCCCGTGTGCTGCAACTAAGACCCAACACAGCCAAATAAATAAATTACAATTTTAAAAAATGATGATGATGATATTTCTTGAGTTGACCCCTTAAAATATGTCTATCCAGAAGCTGTGAAAGTGACCTTATTTGGACAAAGGTTCTTTGAGGATGCAATTAAGTTAAGGATCTTGAATGAGGTCATCTGGATTAGGGTGCACCCTACATCCAGTGACACATATCCTGAGAGACAAATGGGATGGCAGAGTAGAAGGACCTTGAGCTCACCTCCTCTCACGAGTACATCTAAACCACAACTAACTGCTGAACCACCATTGAGAAAAAAGACTGTAACCTACCAAAAAAGATATTCTACATCCAAAGACATAAAGAACAAAGCACAATGACAAGTATCCTTAAAAGAGACAGAAAACAAGAAACTTCTTTGGTGGTCCAGCAGCTACAACTCTGTGCTCCCAATGCAGGGGGCCCAGATTCGATCCCTAGTCAAGAAACTAAGATCCTGCATGCCAAAAAAATAGGAAAAAAAAAAAAGAGAGAGAAATCACAATGACAAGTATCCTTATAAGAGACAGATGGAGACAGAAGATGCAGAGGCAGAGAGACCTGAGACCACAGAAGGGCCACAGAAGAGGGACATGGCCTCTTCTAAGCAACCCCTGTAACACCAGAGGCTGGGAGAGATGAGGCAGAATGCTCGCCTGGAGCCTTCAGAGGGAGCGCAACCCTGCTGACACCTTGATTTCAGACTTCTGGCCTCTACAACCATGGAGAATCAATTTCCATTGATAAAAGCTGCCCAATTTGTGGTAGTTTGTTCCGACAGCCCCAGAAAACCAATACAGGGATTGTCCAAAGAGAGGCCATTGCAAGCCTTCAAGACCAACCCTTCTATTTAATAAGCCGGTGTTTTTGTTCCCATTTCACAGGCCATTGAGGCTCTGAAATGTTAAGTAAGTTGCTCTCCAGGCAGCCTGGGAAGAAGTTGCTTCATCCCTTTGAAGTCCTCCTGGGAACCCTAAACAGCTCAGCTGGGTCCTGACCCTGCCTGTGTCATCAAGGGAGACAGAGAGAGCACTTCTTCCGAGAAGGATGTCTTATGTGTTTTACAAGCATTCTGTTATTATGTTTACTAGTTACCGCCAGTTTTGGGGACATAAAATTGCAGCTGTATTGTGGGGAGTAAATTTTATTTCCAGGGCTTTAAAACACAAACAATATCCTCATTAGTAGCTGAATATTGTCATAATTCTGAAGAATATAAATTTTACTATAATAATAACTGTAAAATACCAAGAACCCATTGCATCAAACTTTGGGGGGGGAGATAAATGTTACTTCTGGGCCCCCAAACACGAACAAATAATTCCACTCTGGCTGCAAAGAAGCCTCATACTGGAAAGTATAAAATGTGCTGGGTAGGTAACTATAAAGCACCAACACCAAGGGAATATCTAAAAACTGCAGTGGTGTGACTGGGAATCCATTTTATGCCTCTGACACAAATGTAACAAATGATTCCCTTTGTAGTTAAATTTTCAATCATCCTGCTGACAAGAATTTTTTACTGCTGTCATTGTGAAGCTATAAAAGGCGAAAAGAAAAAGTCATTTCAGCTCCGGGAAAGGGAGAATGATAAAAATGCAGCTTCCCTGCAAGAAATCTATGGAGTGGATGGGACTAGGGTTGCAAGATAGAAGACAAGATGCTCAGGGGATTCCCTGGTGGCCCAGTGGTTAAGACCCTCCTGCCAATGCAGGGGACACCGGTTTGACCCTGGTCCGGGAACCAAGACCCCACAAGCTGTGAGGCAACTAAGCCTGTATGCCGCAACTACTGAAGCCTGTGTACTCCGGAGCCCATGCTCTGCAACAAGAGAAGCCACTGCATCGAGAGAAACTGGAGAAAGCTGCAACTAGAAAATGCCTGCGCGTTTCAGGTGAATAATGAATAACTATTAGCAGAAGTATATCCCACACATCCCACACACTTATCCTACAAAATGCTGTTTATCTGAAATTCACATTTAACTACACACTCGATCTCTTGGTTTATTTTACTAAATTTTGGCAACTTTTGGTGAGACCAAAGAACAAGAATGAATTTCCACCCCTCACAAGTGAATTCTTTTTAAAAAATTATTTTACTTATTTATTTTGGCTGCACTGGGTCTTCATTGCAACACACGGGTTTCTCTAATTTCCATGTGGGCTCTTGGTTCCCCCACCAGGGATCAAACCGCAGCCGTTTCTGCATTGGGAGCGCAGAGTCTTAATCACTGGACCACCGGGAAGTCCTCGTAAGTGAATTCTTCATGTGAATAAATGCTGTGATGCCAGGAAACGCTCACAGGAGCAGGTGTTCGAAGGTGGCCAAGCAGGTGTTCTTGGTCTCAGTGGGTTTAACCATGTCCCCAAGCTTTGAGTGAGTAGCAGCCAGGGGCGCTCAGGGGGCATCAACATAGCCTTGGCTCCGATCGTTTAGGTACAAAGGTAAATGGTAAAGAGAAGGTTGGATAGCATCACTGACTCAATGGACATAAGCAAACTCCAGGAGATGGTGAAGGACAGGGAAGCCTGGTGTGCTGCAGTCCACAGGGTCGCAAAGAGTTGGACGCCACTGAGCGACTGAACGACTGAATAACGAAGAGAAGACGTGTGACCTTGATCAGGATTTAGAGACAGATTTCATTCAAGCCTCCCAACTATGATGGGGAGTGGGGGTGTGCTGACTGCAGTTTCACAAAAGGAGAGTGCAGTCTCACAGGGGACCTCTCAGTCTCACAGGGGACCTCTCCCCTTGACTGCAGGGTGAGGCTTCGCGATGAGTGCTGCCGAGCCTGGTAACTTGGGAGGCTGCACCCTCAGTCCTGAGAGGCTTTGCAACCAGACTTCAGAGCCACTTGAGAAAACCGGCCTCAGGATTTTCGGAGCAGGGGCTGCTTTGGGGTCAAAAGTTGCATGATCCAGTTTTGATCAGTCACTCACTCGCCAAGCCCAGTAGCAAGTGGTTTTTGGTTGCTGCAAAAAAATCCACTTTCAGAGGCAGCCAGCTTTTCCCCTTCCAACAGGTGGAAGTTAGGAGAGGTGAACCCCAGGGACCCCAGAAAAGGTTCCCCACAAGGGGGCTCCAGGGACAAGCTCCCAGGCCACTCTTCCCTGTGGGGCCTGACTTGCGGTTCTGCTTAGTTTGGCCGTGGTGTGTCCAGCAGTGTGTGGATGGCAGCACTGAAGGACAGCCACTGGTCCGAAGAGCTCAGTGAAGACACCCTCCCTCCCCCGGGACTGCCCATGTCCCCACTTTCCACTTCAGGTTGCATCCACAGGCTCGTGTGCTTCTATGGCACCCATGTCGCTGGACACACAAGTCTCTGCTTCTGCTTTGGGGTTTTGTTTAATGTAAATAACGTGGAAATGTAATATTCCCCAAATGCACCCAGAAGCCAACCGCTTCTCAGCACCTCCACTGGCACTGTTGCATACCACTGCATCTCTGGCCAGGTGACCACTGTCTCTACTCCATACCCCCTGACCCCCATCAGGACCTCCCCATGGCCCCCAGGTGACCTGCAAGGCCAACTCCCACCCCGTCGCCTCCCACCTTCCTGCTGGGTCCTCAGGTGTCCTGCAGTTCTGGGAACACACGCCCAGCACATCCTCCAGGGCCCTTGCTCCAGCTGCCCCCCAGGTTTCCTATGTGGCTCAGTCCTCTCTGCCTCAAGGCCTGGCTCAGTCACTGGGCCGGGTCCCGCTCCAGAGGACCCTGGAACTTTATAACCCTGCCCCAACCCCCTTCCTCATCCATTTAATCTGCTCTCCTTTTTCCTTCAAATACACTGGAATCCTTACTTCCTGGAGGCGCGCAGGCCTCCCACTGGAGTACCAGCTCACCAGGTGGGCGCTTTTGCCCGATGTGCTGTCCCAGCCTCCAGACCAGCGCCCGGCACGTAACAGACACTGAGTAGACAGTTTGAGAACAGATGGACAAAGGAAGGAGAGAGGAGACAGCCTGCTCACGCTGGCATCGCTGGGCATCACCTTTATCACGGAGGCAGGCCCACCACTTGCTGGCCCATCACCTGTCGGCGCTGTGTCTGTCTGCCTGTTCCTTGTCTCCCCATCAGGATTAAACCCTTTGAAAAGGGACTGAAAAGACTCTGATGCTGGGAAAGATTGAGGGCAGGAGGAGAAGGGGACGACAGAGAATGAGATGGTTGGATGGCATCACCGACTCAATGGACATGAGTTTGAGTGGACTCCGGGAGTTGGTGATGGACAGGGAGGCCTGGCGTGCTGCAGTCCATGGGGTCACAAAGAGTCAAACACGACTGAGCAACTGAACTGACTGACTGACTGGTGGTCCAGTGGCTAAGACTCTGTGCTCCCAATGCAAGGGACCTGAGTTTGATCCCCGGACTGGAAACTACATCCCACAGGCTGCAATGAAGATCCTGTGTGCTGAAACTAAGACCTGGCTCAGCCAGAAAAAAGAAAAAAAACATCCTGGACTTCCCTGGTGGCACAGTGGATGAGAATCCACCTGCCAATGGAACCGACATGGCTTAAATCCCTGGTCCGGGAAGATTCCACATGGTGTGGAGCAACTATGCCCATGTGCCACAACTTCTGAGCCCACTCTCTAGAGCCCATGAGCCGCAACTACCGAGCCCAAGTGCGGCAACTACTGAAGCTTGTGCGCCAAGAGCCTGTGCTCCACAAGAGAAGCCAGCATAATGAGAAGCCCACTCGCTGCAACTAGAGAGTAGGCCCCCCCCACCCCCACCCCAGCCTTTCTGCAACTAGAGAAAGCCTGCATGCAGCAACGAAGACTCAGGGCAACCAACCAAAAAAAAAAAATCCTTTGAAAGCTGCCACCACACCTCCCCTCGGGCCTGGAAGCCCCCTGCACACAGTAGGTGTCCCTGCATCTCTGTTGCCGCTGGTGCTGGTGACAACAAGTCCGCAGCTGCAGGCGGGGTGGGTGCAGGGGGCTCTCCATGTACTTTGCACACACACTACCCTGGTAGGAGTTTAAAGTCTGGAGCAGTCACAGGAAGGGCCTTTTCTGCATCCCCAGCAGGGGTGGCAGGGGGTGGGAGGGGGCTGTGGCCAAGGTGATTTGTCCTCAGGGCAGCCTGCTCCCTGGGGCTGGGAAAGGCTTGCAATGCCAGCCCAAGGACAAAGGGACACTGCAGGGCCCTGGAGAAGGGGGACAGCGCAGACCCCCACGCCGGGCCTGGGAAGGTGGGCCAGAGGAGATTGGCCCCTGAAGCACAGAGGACAAACGTCCTACCGAGGAGGGGGGGGTCCTAGGGGACCGACTCCACCCTAGAGCTGGCCCGTCTCCCAGAGGCCAGGTCACAGGGTGAACTGAAGCTTCAGGCCAGGGAGGGTGGGGATGGAGGCTTTGTCCCCAGATGCGGGGCCTTCCTTCCTCTTTCTGGAAAAGGAGGGGCTGCCCTGCAGGCCCTGGGAACCTGCCCAGAAGTCTCCCCCGAGACCACTCCCTGCACCTGAGTGGCTGGCTTCGGAGCGGGGTGGGGTGGAGTGGGCAGGGGCAAGCAGCACCCACCTCTCAGGGTGAGCCCCAGATCCCAAGGAGTGGGATGGGGAGGGTGTCAGTTCAGTGGGCGGCCCTGCAACCAACCAAAAAAAGGGGACCGTGTCCCCACAGGGTGGAGGTCAGAGGGAGCTCCTGTGAAAACCCCTGACCGCCTGTCTGGGAAACACTCTCCCCCTTTCATGCCCGACAGACCCTTGGAGGGAGATCTCCCAAGGGGCAACTCCCACTCAAGGAACACCTGCTCCCCACCTCGAGGGCAGGTGGGGAGCAGATTCACGGAGCTGAGCCTGGGCTGCTGGGCCACGTGGGACAGCGGGGCTAGCAGGTGCTGAGTTTAGGCCTGGCCGGGAAGGCATCTGGGCGGGTGGCGAGGTTGGGAAAGGGGATCACGGGGCCACTCCTCAGCAGGCTGCACCCACCTGGGGAAGTATCCTCCATTGGAAGAACAGTCTTGCTATATCTGTCTAAGCATCACCTTAAGTAGCCTGGGACTCAACCACAAGAGGAGGGGGAGGACTGAGAGGAGGAGGAGAGGAGCCAGGCTGGGGGGGAGCAGCTGGGAGACAGTCGAGGGGAGGGGGTGGCCCCAGGCGGGCAGAAGCTGGCACCCCACCCCATGTTCTGTTTTTACCGGAATCGAGGAGGGCCCCTGGGGTCTCAGCAGAGCTGCCTGCCGGTAAGTCCCTTCCCCAGAGGCCCCTCCAGCCCTCCCACAGGCCCAGCTGTGCCCGCTGCCCCAGCCTGGTGGGCCCCAGCCGCCGGCCATCCCTCTCCTGGCTCCTCTGCAGGTGGTCTCCCGCGGCCCTGAGGCCTGGGGTGGGCATCCACGCCAGCTGGCTCTGCCCACTCCTTTCATCACCACCTCGGTTTCCAGGAAGCCAGACGCTGATGCCCGGGCTTACGGGACACATGGCAAGCAGTAAAGACCCCAGCTGAAGCCCGGGTGGGGCCGGGGGCACTGAGCAGGTGGGACCCCGGGGCCCTGCCTGGCCTGCCTCCTGCGGAGTCCCCAGCAGGCAGGCTCTCTTCCCCATCACTTCAGCCCACCAGACCCACCCAGCAAGCCCATTCCACAAGGAGTTCAATAGCATGCTAAGGCTCTGCGGGCCAGGCCAAGAAGCCAGGTGTTAACTGCAATTGAGCAATTCATCTGAACACAGGCAGCTTACTGGTGAGCAGGGGGTGGGCAGCTTCCTTCTCCATCCCCCTCCCCGGAAGGAAGGAAGCCCATATTTTTAGATGCCACAGCAGCTCTTTCGGGCAATGAGCTCCTCTTCTCAAGATGCTCGCAGCCTCCAAATGCCTCATCCTGGGAAAGAAGCAAAGAGTCTCAGTGCCCTCTCTCTTCCCAATCTCTCCTGCACCTGGTGCTGTCCAGGTCTTGGGGTCTCCCTCACCCCAACACCAGTTCTCCAAGTCTTAAGCCAAGGGAACAGGCAGGCCTCCCCTGGCAGTGACTTGGCAATGCCTACCCTACCCTGAGGAGCCCAAGGTCACGGCTCAGATGTAGGCTTGCCTTTGAACCCCAGCTCTGTGCCTCTGGGCAAGTCACCTGTCCACCCTAGCCTCACCCTTACACTGGGCTTCATAAGCAGCCCCCACCTCACTGGGCTATTAGGGGCTTGAATTGGGACAGTGCTTGGGAGTGAAGAGCCTGGCTTGTTAGCTAGAACCACAGGGCACTTGCTGCTAAACCCACCCAAACTAGTCCCAGTTACAAGAAATAGAAACCCATCTCAAAAGAGAGCTGAAGTCAAAAGGAGAGAGAAACAAATCAAAACCACAATGAGGGGACTTCCCTGGTGGTTCAGGGGCTAAGACTCTGTGCTCCCAATGCAAGGGGGCCCGGGTTTGATTCCTGGTCAGGGAACTAGATCCCACATGTCTTCCCACGCCACAACTAAAGATCTTGCAAGCTGCAATAAAGACTGAAGATCCCACATGCTGCAACTAAGACCCGGCACAGCCAAATAAATAAATATTAAAGGAAAACAAAACTATGAGACACTACTTCATACACTTTAAGATGGCAATGATGAAGAAAGAAGGAAGGAAAGGAAGGAGAAAGGACGGGAGGGAAGGAGAGAGAAAGAAAGGGAGAGAGGAAGGAAGAAGGAAAGAAAGGAAAAAACAAAAAATAACAAGTGTCGGTGAGGATATGAAGAGACTGGAACGCTTGTGTTTTGCAAATAGGAATGTGAAATGGTGCTGGCACTATGGAGGACAGTATGGCAGTTTCTCAAAGAGTGAAACGTGGAATTATTATACGATCCAGCAATTCCACGTCTGGGTATACACTCCAAAGACCTGAAAGCAGAGTCTCAAGCAGATACTTGTACACTCAGGTTCATAGCAGTATTATTCAAAACAGTCAAAAGGTAGAAGCAACCCAAATGTCCATCAGTGGATGAATGAATAAACAAAATGTGGTCTATACATGCAACGCAGTATTAGTTGGCCTTAAAAAAAGAAATTTTGACACACACTACAATATGGATGGACCTCGAAAACATTATGCTGTGCAAAACGATACAGTCACAGAAGGATAAATATTGTGTAATTTCTCCTAGATAAGGTACCCAAAATAGTCAGATTTATAGAGACAGAAACATAATGGCGGTTGCCAGGGGCTGGGGGAGGGGAGAAAGGAGGGTTAGTGTCTCATGGGGACAGTGTCAGTTCAAGATGACAAAAGTGTTCTGGAGGTGGGTGCTGGTGATGACCGCATAGCAGTGGGGATATATCTAATGCCACTGAGCCGCACGCTTAAAAATGGTTACAATGGTAAATTTCATGTTATGTGTATTTTAACTTCAATTTCTAAAAAGCTTTAAGAATACTGAGGCAAAAAAAGGCAGATCAGGGAAAATATAGTAAGATATTAACAGTTATGGAATCTGGGTGATGTTCCAAAGAGATTCACTATGCCCCTCTGCCTACTTTTGCTTTCTGAGTTTTTAAAAACTATTCTCATAATAAGACTAAAGCTAAAAAAGAAGGGATTGGGTTATCAACCCTGCCGCTTCACTCCCTTCTGCAGTTATGCATCTGTATCCTTGACATTGGGCACCACCCCCCTACCCCCCCACCCCCGCCCCGTCTCAGTCTATACAAAGTACCATAGTCTCAGGGCTTATAAACAACCGAAATGTCTCAGATTTGAAGGCTGAAAATCCCAAATCAAGGGGCCAACATGGTCAGGCTCTGGTGAGAACCCTCTTCCTGTTCCCAGCGGGCACCTTCTCACTGTGTGCTCACACGGGGAATGGGGTGGGGGAGCTCTGGGGGTCTCTTTTATAAAAACACTCATTTCATTCATGAGGCTGGAGCCCTCATCACCTAACAATGGCCCTGCCTCCTAATACCATCGTCTTTGAGGGTCAGGATTTCAACATCTGAATTTTCAGGGGACACAAGCCTTCAGACCAGAGCACCATGTGACTTGATCAATGGGATGGCAGTGATATGCAGTGAGCAGAGACTTGAAATGCTTCGCACAACAAACCTGCTCTCCTGCCTGCTGACACAGCCCAGGACAGAACACACCTCGGGTCACACGCTGGTCCAAGGAGGACAAGAAACACGTGGAACTAACCTGGACCCAACACACAACACAGAGGCAAGCCCAGTCTGGATCTGCTGAACCCCAACAAGCCTACTCACATGTCAGCACAAAACCAATGCTTACTGTGGAATGCCGCTGAGCCTGTGGGTCTGTTTGTTAGGGGGCCTAATTATGGCAGTAGCTGACTGATAGAAGGAGTTTCTCAGGAAACACAAGGGAATTCACTAGTCCGAACTGCATCTGACGGAGAGTTGCTCTCTGGTTAAGACAAGCAGAGTAAGCAGCTTACGGGTGTAGAGGTTAGCACGGAACGGCCTGCATAGGATAGCACTGCTGGACCCTCGTTGCATGCTGTCTGACTCAACCATAGGCCCTGGGAAGGCTGTTTGGACACCAAGCAGCCCAAAGCACAGATATCCACCACCAGCAGGACTGAGGGGAGGGGCTGGAGGAGGCTTGGGCTCTCAGCTTGGCCCCTGCCCCTGCCTGGAATGCAGACATCATCACGCAGGGCTCCCCCTCCCCTCCTGAGCCCTGAGCACCAGCCTCCCCGGCTTCAGCCACCTCAAGGGAGACCTGCCTCTCTCCCTCAGTTCATTGTGCTGGCCAAGTGCTCCCCACACTGGGATGGGACCTGTCCCCAGTCCCTGGGGGCAGGGAGGTCCCTACTGGCCTCTTGGAAGATACCCGAAGCAGAGCCGGAGCTGAGGGGCAGAACCTGGCAGCAAGGGGCAGGCAGGTGGGGGAGCTCTCTGTCTGCACCCCTCGGGGGCGAAAGGCAAAGGCTGAGCCCTGGTGGTTCCCAGGGAACCCCGAGTACAAATGCCACGTCGAGCTGTGGGCCGGCGGCAGGCACAGCGGCTAAGCCTTCCCTTTATCATCTGCAGCAAAGCATTTACAGTCAATAAACGGGCTAATTAATTCTCTTCAAAGACCTCTCAATTATTCATCCTGGGCTACAGAGAGAACAATTAGAGCCCAGTGACAGCTCTGAAAGTGGAAGCAGGCTGGGCCGCAGGGCTGAGCCCCCCGGGTCCGCACAGTCTCAGGGGTCCCCAGGGGCCCCTGCTCTGATAGAAACAAAGCAGGCTTTATCCCTGGCACCCCCTGCCCCCCTCCCCGGCAGGATGGACTATCTCTTCTTCCTCAAACTTGCAAGCAGCCTAGATCATTCCCCTCACTTCTCAGGGAAGAAAGCCAAGACCCCAACTGGTCAGTGACGTCTTTTGTCCAATAGCCCACCAGAGCGGACCTATGGACGCAAAGCCAGACTGGGGGGCGTGTGGCCTCCCTTGAAGGTCTGCCGGGTGCGGGCAGTGGGGTTGCTGCACTTGAGCTGAGCCCTTTCAGTCTCTCAGAGGTCTGCGCTGGAGGAGGGGGACAGGAGGGAGAGGGGAGAGCTGATCCATCAGCAACTGCAGGCCAGGCTGGGGAGACCTGCTTCCCCACCGACAGCGGAAGGCACCCTGGGGCGGCTAGCTGGAGTCCAGTGAGGACACTCGGATTCCACCGGGAGCAGTCCTGGAGCCCTGGCTAGAATCCTCCAGAGCCGGTGACAGTGGGGCGCTAGCTTCCCTTCTCTCCTCTAACTTCCTGGAGTCCCATCCTGGGGCCGCGAGGGAAACGGCAGCTGGCCTGTCCCCTGTTCACTTTCTGCTCTCCAGCCCCAGGTCCCCAAGGCCAGCTCTCACTCCTCTGATTTTCCCCAATAGTGCCGGCCAGCCGGCAGGCAGAGGGTTAACTCCTGGCCGCTCCCTACCGCGCAGAGTGGGGGGTGGGGGGCCGGGGGCGTGTCTGTCGGGAAGTATGGATTTCTGCAGTGGTTTTACTGGAAAAGCTGTAGCTGAAGGTGGGAGGGGGTCACCATGGCAACTTCTGGCTATGGGAACAGGTTGGCTGGTGGGAACCAATTCTTCCAGGGGCCCAAGGGGGCCCGGCTGGCGCTTGGCACCCGGGGGGCCCCTCGGAGGATCCTCACCGTCTTAGAGAGGCGCAGAGACCCTCCCCTCCCCAACCCGCCTCCCACCAGCAACACTTCGCTGGGCTCGGCCCCAGACTCAGCAGCCCCGCCCCCGGTTGAAGCGCCCCCCACACCCAAGCTGTTAATCGATGAACCGATTACCCAGGGCCGTCCAGAGCTCTCAGGAATCTCCCACTGAAAGAGAGAGCCTCGACTCCGTGGCCTGGGGTGAGACTCCCCCCTCTCTGGCCCTGCCCCAACCAAGGGAATCTAGATTCCAGGGGGCCCAAGAGCTTGCCCCAACCCAGCCCCCACCCAGCCCCAACCGGGAAGATTCCGCCCGCAGCGGCAAATTCAAGGAAGTCCTCCCCACCCCCAGCACAAACATGCACACTCTCCCAGCAAGGGGCTAGCCCCCCCTCCCCGGAAGACCCCGGTGGGGAGGGGAGGGCGCCCCCGGCTAGGAGGCTCCTGGGTGCACCTCCAAGTCTCTGTCCCTGTGGAATTCCAAGCGGCTGGGGTAGAGCCCACCCAGTGCCCCATGCCCCACCCCATCGCGGGGGCCCCCTATCCCCAGCCAGACCTCCCGGTGGGACACTGCTGCGCCTTCCCAGGGCGCCAATTCAGCTCTCAGCCCCAGAAGGCCGCCTGGGTGCGGGCAGGACAGGGGTTAGGCCAGAGCGCGCTGAGCACTGCCGGTGGGAGGAGTGGGGGACTCCTGGGCCCTCCAGGCTCAGGTTCCTGGCCCCCTACCCCAGGATTTCAGAGCCCCCCTGCAAATCCTGCAAGCACAGGGTGGGCGGGTGCAAGAAGGGGTGTGTGCCTGGGAGGCGCTTCCAGGAATCTCCCGCCCGCGCTGCCCAAACATCCAGGAAAAGAGGGCATATACAGGGCATATGCAGCTTGGGAGACGTTGGGATTCTGGGAGCCAAGTGAGGGGGCAGGCCCGGCCCACTACCTCCCGTTGCTCCAGGAAAGACCACCTGCCTAAGTCCACGTGGGCATCAATCCCTGCTCTGCTGGAGGTCCTTAGACCGGTGACTCTCCTGAACCTCAGCTTCCTGCTCTGTAAAATGGGCAGGAAATGTCTCCAGCGGGTGGTGAGCATAAAGAAGACATAATGCCCCTGCCCATTAACAGGTGAGGGATCCCAAGGTCAGGCCTGATCTCTCCTCTGGCCACTTCCACCAGGAAAGAGCAGGGACCTTTCTCAAGGGTTGCTGCTGCAAGATGTGGTTCTCCATCCTCCTTCGCATCCACCAGGGACGCTTGGAGGAGAAGTGGCTCATGGCGTGGGGCCCCCTGTCGGCGGGACCCACGCAGGCCAGGGCCCAGAGTGGTTAAGCAAAGCCGCCCCTGGTGTTAACTCCCGCAGGCCGGATACCCGTTGCGGTTTCCCAACTTCCATCAGGGCCTGAAAGACTTAAACCTACCCACTGCGATTGGGGTCCTTCCTTCCCTCACCCCTGGGCTGATTTAGGGGACGCCTAAACTAGCTCCCTTCACCACCCCGCCCCCGGCTCCCCACTGCTTCCCCTACAGTCCCCTCCCCGCCCCCGCTCCTGCACGGGGCTTCCATCTCTCGGATCTGCCGAATCCCGATAAAACATTTGGGGGAGATAAGTGCTGCGTATAAATAATTAAGACCACATGCATATGCGCCAACAAAAAAAAAAGTTTAAAACCCCCATTCCGGGAACAGCTGCCTGTGTGGGGCCAGGCAGGGCTGCCGGAGGCCCACCCCCACCCCACCCTGCTTGCTCCTTGGGGAGGGTCTGCCGGGGGCTCTCCACTCCCAGAGCCCCTTCCCCCAACCCAGGGTGGCCCAGAGTGGGTGAGGAAAGGGTGGCAGAGGAGCCCACTGGTGTGGTGAGGGGGACAGGCACCACTGTGGGAGTGGCCCTCACACACCCCAAGAGGCCAGGATCCACCAACCCCAAGACTGAGCAGGGTCTAGGCACCTAGGAGTGCCCAATAAACATTTACTGAATAAATTCATGAATGAGCCAACGAAGGAACTGATCCCAGGTTCCAGGGGAGTGTCTGCCCTCAGCTCTGCCATCATGAAGACCTGCTTGCCCCAATGCCAGCGTCCTGTCAGCTGCAGGGGAGTCAAGCCCAGGGTGCCCAGGGCTCCCCCACCCCCAAAAAAAGGGCCATCTCCCATCCTCTGCAGGAATGCCAGGAGAAGAGAAATTAGACTAGCTCATCCCTCACCTGGGAAAGGTGCAGCTTGAGGGCCTTAGGTGAGAAGGCTGGAAGAACTTCCAGAAGGAATCAGGTTGCCGGCCTGGAGAGTGCAGCTCCTGCCCCTCCCCACTGCAGGAGGGTCAGCGTGGGGTGGCCCAGAGACAAGGGGAGGCTTGCCCTGCCATGCCCCTGCTCAAGAACCTGCCATGGCTCCCTCCTGGCAGCACTGTCTGATACCGAGGCTGGAGCTGTCCCCTGGCAGACTCCCCCCGGCCCCAGGTTGCATGCAGATCCTGCCCCTCTCCGGGGCCACTTCCCATCTTTGGAAGGAAGGCCCTCGCACCCTCTACTCTTGTTTTCTCCTTCCTTCAGTTATTTCCTTAACAGCTACCATGTTCTAAGCTGGATGGATGGTAGGATGCTGAGAACAAAAGACACAGGTCTTGCCCTCAAGTGGCCTGCAACCCAGTGAAAGATACCGGCAAGTGGCTAGTGACAAGGGCTGCTCTGAGGTAAGCCAGGTGCAGAGGGAACAGGGAGAAAAGGGTGTGTCTTGGCAGAGTGTTGAGGGGTATCATGGAAAGCTTCCTGGAGGAGGAGACGGGCTAAACTCCTGGAAGATACACAGGATTCCTCCAAGCGCAGAAGGGGAGCAAGGCTGGGCAGTGCCTCCAGGTGCTTCCAGCACTGCCCCCTGCCGGCTGTCCACACACCCGTGGCTCTCACAGCCAGACCTAGGAGGTATGGGTTCCAATCCTGACTCTTCTATTTACCCTCAAGTTAGTCTATTTCCCGGACCTCAGTTTCCTTATCTGTAAAATGGGGATCAGGGTCCTGCCGTGCAGAGCTCCTTGCGATCCATCCTTGGCCCTCCGTCCTCGGTGGGAGATAAAGCTCCTACCCCAGCACCCAGCACTGGCTGGTTAAACCTAACAGGTGCCTGGTAGATACTGACTGGTGGGTGGTCTGAGGACTTGGCGTTTTCTTTCTGAGCTTCCTTCCCTGGCAGCAACAAACCCCGATAGGGAGCACTGTCCTCTGCTCACCCAGGACTCTAGAAATGCACTCCCACCCCAGATCACTGGCATCTTGGACCACTGCCCACCCAACTGACCAAGCGTTGGGCGCGTGACGGCACAAGCTGTGTCCTGCCCCTGCCCGGTGCCCCACAGGAGCATGACAAATACTTTGTGGAGTTAAGCACTCCAGTAACAAAGCTCCTCCCAGGGACCCAGGGCTGGAGAGAGAGGTGGGTGTGCTCAGAAGGTGCCAGTCCTGGGTGATGTCCTCCACCCTGAGCAAAGGGGTCTTGGGTTCCTGACCAGAGGCCCAGCCATGGCTGCCTCTCCCTCACCACACGCCAGGGCGAGCTCAGTCTTGCCTCTGATCCTGATGAGAGCAGGTGCCCACCAGAGACAGCTATGCCCGCATCATCTGTGGTTCCTCAGACCCCTCCATCATCCCCGTCAAGCCAGCTCAAGACTTTTTGCTGATGCCAGCCCTCCAAGTCCCTGAACATGAGACCTTCCTTCATCCTGCCATCCTGGACTTCAAACTCAGTAGGAAGGTGCCCGGAATTTAAAAAAAAAAATCATAAGCACTAAGAAAGAGTGACCTTCAAACCTTCTCACCGCTTGGGTCATGCACTCTCTCATAAGAAATGCTTGAGCTCATAACTCCATATGAACTCATAACTATATATGTATAGTTATTTATAGATTTCAAGTTTCCGTGACTGTATGAATCTATTACTTGCATTATAAAATATTCACAAAAGAGAGACATTTTAAGAGGATGAAATGTAAATACTAAGCATAAAATTCTCCTCCCCACCCTAGTGGATTATTCTGTGTTTGGAGCCCAAAGTCAGATTTCTTGGCCTCCCCAGCTAGGATGGGGTCCCTGGCAGCTCCCCTACTTTGGCCCATTCCCCAGCCTCAGACTCTGACCTTTTTCCTTCCCATAGATCCCCTCTGAACTCTGCCACCATGAAGACCTGCTTTCCCTGACACCAGCCATCCTGTCAGCAGCTGGGAAGTCAAGCCCAAGATGTCCAGGGAGCACCTCCCCCAAAAAAACAAAAAACAAAAAGACGGGCATCTCCTATCCTCTGCAGGACTGCCAGGGGAAGAGAAATGAGATGAGTCTGTGGCACAGAGGACAGGAACAGGCCCACTGGGGACAAAATAAAGGATTGTTGTGCTAAGTGGCTTCAGTTGTGTCTGACTCTTTGCAACCCTGTGGACTGTAGCCCGCCAGGCTCCTCTGTCCATGGGATTTCCCAGGCCAGAATACACGAGTGGACTGGCATGCCCTCCCCTCCAGGGGATCTTCCCGACCCAGGGACTGAACACATGTCTCTTATGTCTCCTGCATTGGCAGGCGGGTTCTTTACCACTAGCACCACCTGGGAAGCCCAAAGAAGGATTAGGTAGGGTTCCTTATAAGACAAAATTCCTGCAGCTGGGCCCAGAGGGAGGCGCTGCTCAGGACTAGACACCTGGTTCCAATCTGGCTGCACGACTGATGCAGAAGCTAGGGCTTGAGGACAGGTGTGCCATCACTAGGAACACCTTTCCTAGAGGAGGTAGGATCTGCGCCCAGGGCGCCTGATGTCTGTTCCCGTGTTCAGAGCCCAGTGGAGGCAGGGCAGCCTTTCTTGCCACCACCTTACCCTGCGACCTTGAGATTCCTCTGGGGTAGCTGGGGAGGCCCACCCAAGGTGCATAACCCTGGAATTCTGCAGCGGAAGCCCTTTCCCACCCTTGCCCCTGCAGATAAGGCCAAAGCCCCGATTCCTTCTGTCCCTGTGTGTTCCATCCAGGTCTGCTCTCCAGAACCTTCTGTGCCCTCCCTTCTCACACAGGCTCTGGCCCCAGTGGCTGCAGATACAGGGGCCGGGAGGCAGAGGAGGTCAGAGGTGAAGGGCGCCCTTCGTGGGTACTCTGCCCTGTGGAGGGGAAGCGGAGGAGCCTCAGCCACCCACTGTGCAGGACCCAGAGTTGCAGCCTCAGAGCCCGTGCCCCCAATGTCCTGGGGTCCCCTACCCCCAGCACAGGATCAGTATCTGCAGAGCTGGTCCCACCCCAGACGGCTCGCCAAGCCCATGCCCAGCATCTGACCCCTGTGTGCTCCCTCCTGGGTGGACTAAGGGGCCTGGGCAGAGGCCCTGGGAACAGCCGGGGCCCGGCCAGCTCGAAGCTGACCCCACGCCTCGGCCCGGGCCGAGTAACAGGAAGCAAGAGGCTGATGCCGGTAAGAGAACAGATTCGAGAGATTAGAGGTCTGCTGCTTGATCAGAAGCTGCCTGGAGCTGGAGGACAAGTTACTGGAAGGAGGAGGAAGCTGCCGCAGTAAATAATGCCAGGCCCCCAACGCTGGCCTCACGTGGCTGATGGGCCCCAGCTGGGGCCTGGGGCCAGCAGGTGGGGCAGAAAGTGTAAGGGTCTGCTCTCCTTGTAGCCAGAGCTGGGGGGGCCTGAGAAGGTGGGGTGCCCAGAAGGTCCCCTGGCCCCAGCTGGTGGAGCCTGAAATTCACAGGGTCTCCAAGGCTATGTCCCCCACTGTCCCCATGTCTCCTGCCCCTACTGCCCGCACACACCCAGCCCCACCCCACCCCCCGGGGGAGACCCTTGAAGTGGGGACCCAGCCCTGGGCTTGCTTACATCCCCCCACAATTTTCCCTGCCCCCCCCCTCAAAGTGATTCCTGGAAGGCTGGCTGCTTCCTCACAGAATGGAGGGCACCCTGGGTGTACCGTCCCGGCGGATTTCCCTGGATTCCAGCATTCCGCCCATCCATCTGCCAGGCGTCACCCTGGGCTGTTCTGCCCCTGGCCGCGTGGACTCCCCAGACCCCTGAAGAGCCCTTAAGACCCAAAGTTCCCTGTGGCCCGACCCCGAGATCCACAGTGTGGGTGCTTCTGTGGAAGGGGTCAGGCGCTGACCCAGCACCTCCAATCCCAAGAGGCTGAGCCCCCAACTTTACACACTCTGGGGGCGCCCGAGAGGCAGCAGAGGCCTCCCACCCCCACCAGGGACACAGGGCTGAAAGGCCTGTCCAAGGCCACCTCT
This sequence comes from Cervus canadensis, assembly GCF_019320065.1. NCBI lineage: Eukaryota > Metazoa > Chordata > Mammalia > Artiodactyla > Cervidae > Cervus > Cervus canadensis. Next base: position 9,111,829 of record NC_057386.1, on the reverse strand, counting down.
GTCCCCAAAGCCTTGGTGGCACGCGCCTGCCATCCTCTCTTTCACTTCTGACCAAGACCTTCCCCAGCCTCCCCCAGTCAGGACACTCTGATTCCCACTCTGACCCAGGTAGCCCCCTACTGCCAGCCTGGGCCACCCCGGGGTGGAGGGGACGGAGCCCCCATGTCACACGGGCACCTTCTCTCCGAAGTGCAGTTTCCACACCACGGGGCCAGCAAGTGGTTAAATTTAATGAGACAGCGGAACTCCCATATTTCAGAAGACAGTGAGGACAGTGTCATCATGACCTTGAGGAAAGGAAAGCGACCTTAAACAAGACATCAATCATAAGGTTGGGAGGCGGATTTAACTACAGAAAACAAAGAGTCTGTGATTTAGCAAGAATTCCACACAAGTGAAAAGACAGGCCATAAAAGGGGGACTTTTTTTTCCCATACATATGACTAACAAGGGTTAGTATCCAGCATATGTAAATAACTCTGATGAAGCAACTAGAGAACTTTATTATGCTCCTCATAGAAGCAGAATCCGATGGTTAAGACCTAAGAAAAGGTGCTCAAGTTCGTCACTTATCAGAAAGAGCAGATTAAAATCACAAGAAACCGCCACACGTCCACCAGAATGACTAAAGTTTTGAAGTCTGATGATGCGGAGGATGGCGAGAACAACAAGCAATGAGAACAATGGCGTGTAAATCACGTTGGCCACTTTGGGGAAGGCTCAGGAGGGTCTAGTGAGGAGATAAGGATCGCAGCCTCAGCATCCTCCCCAGGCGTGTGTCCAACAGAAATGCGCACACTTGTGCCCCAAGCAACACCAGGGTGAACGTGCCTGCTCACAGCAGGGCTGTCTGGAAACCACGGCTGAAAAGAGCCCAAGGTCCCCAAACAGTAGAGTGGAGGAATCAACCATGGCACGCAGTGGAAAAACCACACAGCCGTGGCAAGAATGAGCTACAGCTGTGACTCGGATGAATCTGAGAGCTGGAGAATCAAAAAAGGAGCCAGGCAGACAAAGGCACGCAGGCACGCTCAGTGGCTCAGTCGTGTCCAACTCTGTGTGACCCCATGGACTGTAGCCCACCGGGCTCCTCTGTCCATGGGGATTCTCCAGGCAAGAATACTGGAGTGGGTTGCCATGCCCTCCTCCAGGGGATCTTCCCAACCCAGGGATCAAACCCAGGTCTCCCGTATTACAGGCAGATTCTGTACCATCTGAGCCACTAGGGAAGCCCAAGAATATGGGAGTGGGTAGCCTATCCCTTCTCCAGGGATATAAAGGCATTCATTACCCAAAATTCACAGCAAATCCAAAAGCTAGCAGCACTAGTTATTAACTAAGGAAATAGGGCGATGGCAGAACGATAGAGCAAAGCAGGTAATGAGCATGAAAGACAGGCTGCAGCCTAACTTCTGGCAGAGGGAACGGGTTGTGCATAGCAAGGAAGCTTCTGGAATCCTGGCTATGTTCTATTTCTTGATCTGAGTGGCAATGATATGAGAGATTATACATATAAATATGTATATGAGAGGTTATTTATATGTAAAACTGTGCATATATGCTTTGTACACTTTTCTGTATTAGGTCATGTGGGTAGCTCCTTATTTTTTCAAAAACACAAGTGTATCTGAGCACCCACTGTGGGCACTGGGATTCCTCACACAGACTTGCACCCAGCCCTGTTCCTAGCGCTCATGGTCCAGGAGTTCGTGGAATGAGGATGCAAGTCCTATGGTTTCCCCTTGGCCAGTAGAGCACAGGGTCTCCCAGCTACATAACCTCAAGCTCACTGTGGGCTGTCGGCTGAGCCCGCTTGCTGACTGGTAGGGTGCAGCCTCCCATGGCTCCCATCCTCTCCTGGCCCCCCACCCTGTTCGGAAATGCAGAGACAGCCCTGAAGGGGACCCCTCCGATGCATGTCACATTTCCTTCCCCAGTGGGGGAGGCACAGGTCTTGAACTGGCTCCTCCCACCCCCCTACCCTCCCTCCCAAGAGCAAACATGCCACCGCCCCCACCCCCCCCGCAGTCTTCAGAGATGATGGTACAAACAGCCTTCCCTCGACTCCCAGGCTGTGGAGCTGGACCCAGGCCAGCGCCCTATGGATCCTGCAGGCTCAGGGCCAAGGGGATGCGATGGGAAGGACATCTCCCCAACCTGTTTACAGGCCCCAGCCGCTATCTCCAGCTCCAATCTGCGGCCTCCCTTTATCTCAGCGGGGCCAGCCCCGGGTTCCCAGCAGCGGCCTCCCCACTGCTCACTTCCTGCCAGCGGCCCAGCGTTACAGGAATATGCACATTGAACTTGGCTCACGTGCATGTGTGTGTGTGTGTGTGTGTGTGAGTGTGTGTGCACAAGTGTGCGCCCACACCCTAGAGCCTGTCCCTGGAGGGGAGCCAGGGGGCCTGGGGGTGCCTCAAGAGGCAGCCACCCCAGGACTCATATCTCACTCCTCTGAAAACCTGCCCACCATCCTCACCCTGCTCACGGGACAGACACCTCCAGAGGGCCAGGAAGGGGCTACCTCAGAGACCCCCAGCTTTCCCCAGCATGTGTTCCTCACCCACTCCTGCCTCCTCCTGCACAGGGGCCCTGCGGCCCTCCACCATCTGAGCTCCCGACAGGGCTCCCTGCCTCCCACGACAGTGTCCATATTGCATGGGGGTCCCCGGGGTCGGGAAGTTGGGCCACTGTCCCCCTCATCATCCATTCAACTGAAATCATGGAGTACTGCGGGGCTGCTACTGGTCTGGGCACACGGGACGCCTCGAAGGTCAAGAGTGTCCTGGTCTCTCCCCAAACCTGCTGGCAGTGAGAAGGGACCCTACTGACACCCCAGAGGACAGCCACCTCCCTTCCCTGCTGGAAGGGGGTCAGGGAGCTTCCCAGAAGGAGCGTCTCAGCTGAGACAAGAAAACAGAGAAGGTGGTAACCAGAGACACGTGCCACTGGCTGGGGGGCGGGGGGTGGTTTCCGGGCAGAAGGCATGCAGGTGCAAAGATCTCGGGGTGAGAGTGAGGCCAGTGCATTCGGGGAATCAGAAAGGGCTGCAGCAGTATGAGGGAGACAGCTGTGAGGATGCGGGGGGGGGGAGGGGGGCTGCGGGGGGGTGCTGGGGGGGCGGTGCGGGCTGCATCCCGGGGGTGGGGGCAGGGGCAGGAGCCCAATGTGGCCTGACCTAGGGCAGTGGATGTGGGGTGGGCATCCAGTGCCCACCTGGACCCCAGGCCTCCAGGTTCACAGTTGGGGAGGGGGCTGAGGAGGAGAAAAGGGAATCAGCCCAGTGACCTGGGGTGCTGGGGAGGGATGAGCAATGCTGGCTGCGCCAGGGGCTTCTGGCTTCTCATCCTAGTCTGGGAGCTGTGGACTGTCTTCAGCTTACCAACAGGGTGACTGGATCTCACACACTCCAGGGACACACACACATACACATGGACACAGACAGACATATGTATACACACGGGCATATACAAACGTGCGTGCTAAGTTGCTTCAGTCGTGTCCGAGTCTTTGAGACCCTATGGACTCTAGCCTGCCAGGATTCTCCAGGCAAGAATACTGGAGTGGGTTGCCATGCCGTCCTCCAGGGGATCTTCCAGACCCAGGGATCAAATCCTGTCTCTGACAGTGGCAGGTAGGTTCTTCACCACTAGCGCCACCTGGGATGCCCATACACACACACACACCCACACACAAACATACACACTTACGGACAGGCACACCTTGTTTCATTGAGCTTCGAAGATATTGCTTTTTCTTTTCCTTTTTTTTAACAAATTGAAGGTTTGCAGCAACCCTGCACCAAGCAAGTCTACCAGCACCATGGTTCCAAGAGCACACGCTCACTTTGTGTCTCAGCATCACATTTGGGTAATTCTCGAAATGTTTCAAATCGTCCACCAACAAAAATATTACAACTCACTGGGACTTCCCCGGCAGTCCAGTGGTTAATTAAGACTCCGAACTTCTACAGGTTCAATCCCTGATCGGAAACTAAGATCCCGCATGATGTGCAGCCAAAAAAAAAAAAAAAATGACAACTCATTGAAGGTTCAGATGATGGTTAGCAATTTCAGCAATAAAATATTTTTTATTAAGGTATGTACATTTTTTTAGACATAATGCTATTGCATGCTTAAAAGCCTACAGCATAGTGTAAGCATAACTTACGTGCATTGGGAAACCAAAAAATTCACGTAACATGCTTTGCGATACTTAATTGCAGTGGTCTGGAAGCAAACCAGCAATATCTCTTGAGGCGTGCTTATACACATGCATAACAAATACTAATAGTTACATATACCCACAGTATACACACATGTGCACATGTAAGCACACAGTGTGCACATGCCTGGGTGGGCATGCCAACATGCACACACATACAAACATACACATATGCACATACATACGTAGACACATTCACACACATGCATGTGCCTACACAACTCCCTGAGACCAAGTCTTGGTCACAGGGTCTCTGAAGCGCCAATACTTTGGCCACCTGATGCGAAGACCTGACTCACTGGAAAAGACCCTGAGGCTGGGAAAGATTGAGGGCAAGAGGAGAAGGGGGAGACAGAGGACGAGATGGTTGGATGGCATCACCGACTCAATGGACACGAGTTTGAGCAAACTCTGGGAGATGGTGAAGGACAGGGAAGCCTGGCATGCTGCAGTCCACGGGGTTGCAAAGAGTCGGACATGACTGAACAACTCAACAACAGCAAGCCCCCATGATGAGGCCTCAGAAGCAGGCCACAGAGGGCCCCCAGCCTTCTCCCATGATATCCCAAGCTTCCTGCTCCCTTCATGCTGGAGAAGCCACCACTGGGCAAGAAGGGGGTGGCCCAGGTGCCCTGGGACAAGATAGGCGGTGATAAGCGGCTACCTGGTAGAAGCAACTTCTGTTGGGGCCAACTTTCCCCAGGAAGAGCCCAGCTTGCTGAGGAAACAGCCCTGCCCTGGGAGAACAAAGGCCCAGTTTGGTGACCAGCTGTTTCACCTTGGTGGCATTTTCCGGTAGCCCCGAGGCCCCTGCCTAGTCCCTCTCCCCCGGGGTTCCAGTGAGGATTAGCAGGGAGGTTGTGGGTGGGAAGGTTTAAGTGCCTGCAAACAGAATGCCATTCTGTGGCTCTGCCACGGCTGGGAGGTGCTTGGGGATCCAGCTGTTTGCCCCCTTCTCCCTGCCCCCCCTAAAGCCACCATCGCTGCCCCAGTCCATCCCTTCCTTCCCACACAGGCCTCTACTCCCCACCCCCCCTCCCCCACTTCCCAGCAGAAGGGCTGGAGCCAAGCACTGAGATAAGGGGCTTGTTTTCTCAGGGCCCGGAATTCGGTGGAGATTGTGGGTCAGGGCCGCAGGGCACCGAGGGGGGAGCTGGGGAGGGGAGAGTGGGCCTTTCCTCTAGATGGGTGTCCTTGGGGCCCCAGATCCTACAGGGACTTGTGATTTCTGCCCTTTCAGGATGGCTCTGCAGACACAGGGGAGAGGACTCCATCTCCACCCCCACTCCCTTCTCTTGCAGGCCTCAAATGTTCCAGCTGCCTCTGACCACAAGCCTTTGCTGAAGCTGTTCCCTCTGCCTGGAACACTCTCCCTCTGCCTTTGTCTGATTAACACTTTGCTCTGCCTTCAAAGCTCAGCCAATCACTGCTTCCTCCAGGAAGCCTGCCCTGATGCTTCAGCCAGGCCTGTTGCAGCTTTTCCCAGAGCCAACAGGCAGCATCCTGTCTGTATCCCAAAGAACTGAACTCCAATGGCAAGCTGCTTTGCTCTCCTCTATCCCCAGACCTGACCTGGAGCAGACACGCATGAGAGCTCTGATGAAGGTCAGTGTCAGAGTCCTCTGTGCTGAGGGCTGCCCTGATCAGAGCTGTGGGTGCCTCTTCTGGTCACATTCAGCCCTTAGGGACCGGTATCCTCCCGTGAGGAAGAGACATTTGTGGCCCACACTTGGGGAAGGGGAGCTGCTAGTGGAGCTGGGCGCCCAGAGAGAGGCCTGTCCTCCCTGGCTGAGGGACGGTCAACCTTGCAGAAGGCCCAGTCCAGGCGGAGACGGGCTGCACCCCACAGCAGCAGCACCAACCCCAGCGCCCTGGGCTGTGACCAGTAACCACAATAAAACAGCCAACAGTAAGACAGAAAACACTCATCTGTAGCATCTACTACCAGCCAGGCACCAGACTCAGCACAAAAAAACCCTTAAGTCATCAAATCCTCAAAACAACCCATTTTGCATTTAAGGAGACTGAGGCGCAGAGAGGTTAATTGACTTGTCCTAAACCGCCCACCTGCTAAGTGAGGACTTGAGTCAGTCAGGGCCCTTCACCACTCCCCACCCCCCACCCTGACACTGGCTCAGGGTGGAGGCAGCCCCCCAGCCAAGGGCAGGGGGGTACGGAGGAGGGGACTCTTTGTCACCCCCCTAATTCCACCTTCATTATGCCCCCGAAGTCGGATGCTCAGGCTTCGGGATCATCTTTGTATCCCTCTGCCTGGCACCCAGACAATGCCTGGCACCAAAAAGTTGCTCAATAAATCTGTATTGAAAAAAGTAGATGATGGGAAGCTACTTTTTTTCGGGGCAACATAGCACAGTCCAGTTAGAGCTGGACGCTCCCGGCCAGGGGACCTTAGGCACGTTCATTGGCTCTGTGCGTCTCAGTTTCCCCATCTGTAAAATGGGGTGAAAATAACACTTGTCAACTGAGAACTCTTGGGAGGCTTAACTGCTTTAACACTTGTAAGGTGTCTGGGACAGTCCTGGACACACAGTAAAAGGCACATGAGCGTCTCTCTATAAAAACTTGCCTGGCCTTTGTTTCTTCATGAGTAAGCGCAACCTTCCTCTCTCTCCCTCAGCCCAAGTTCGCTCGGAGCCGAACGCGGCGAAAGCAGAACTACGACTCCCAGGATGCCTCGGGAGTGTGCTCAGTGTCCGCCGCGACGAAAGCTGAACTACAACTCCCAGCATGCCGCGGGGGACCTCCGGCCAGGCCAGGTCATTCGCGGCCGAAGTCTGGAAATCCTGCCGCTCCGATCCAGCCGAGGAATATCGGGGCTAGGGGGCCCGGCACTATCCCCGCCATGCTCCGCAGACTGGCCCGGGCCGCGACCCCGCGGCACCGGGTCTTCTGGGCGCGGAGGTCTGGGAGCCTGGCGGAGGTTCCGACGTACGTGGTGGACCTGCGCAGCGACACGGTGACCAAGCCCGGGCCGGCCATGAGGCGCGCCATGGCCGAGGCCGTCGTGGGGGACGACGACTACGGCGAGGACCCCACCGTCCGCGGTGAGCCCGGCGTGCAGGCCGGAGCCGGGGGTCCTCGCGGCGACCCCAGGGCGCTGTCCGTGGTGCTGGTGGGAGCGGAGGCCCGGGGTTCGGGGTGGCGGCTCAGCTGCAGGCCGTTCATTGCGCTCGGTTCCCTTGCAGCTCAGTCTGACACATCACTAGAGAACCTGTTAGAAATGCAGAGTCTCGGGTCCCACACCGGACCTTCGGAGCCAGAATCTGCAAGTTAACAGGATCGCCGGGTGATTTGTGGGCTCACTGAAGTGCAGCCCCATGACACGATGAGAACGGGTGTTATCTCATCTTGCAGAGGAAGGCTTTGAGAAGCTAAGCCAGGTGCTCAAAAGCAGGACTCGAATTCAGGTCTTCTCACTCTGGAACCCTTGGCTATTGTCCTGCACCCACCACCTTCCCACATGAAGACAACAGAAAACCCATCTAGAAAAGGGTTTCTCCACAGGCTGCTCCTCCAGAGGAGTGAGTTCTAGAAACCTCGAAAGTGTTTTCAAGATGGTTGAAAGTTGCTGCCACCCACCCTGGTTTGAGGGTTGTTGCCATGGGGAACCTTTACTATTGCTGGGGTGTGTACAAACCATCAGCTGTGCCAGGGGCAAGTCGTGGGGTCGTGAATTTAGCCCTGAGGGCCTGGATGTGGGGTCAGGTCATGATGGGGCTGATCAAGCATCCAGCAGACACCCACTGTTGGCCTGGAACTTCAAAGATGCTGACCCATTGCTCAGCAGGTAGCCTGATGCATAGACGGTCATCCCCACTGGGTGAGGGAGGTGCGGGGTTAAAGCATCCACAGAGAGTGCCTTGGGGGCCAGGGGTGGGTAGAAGGAGACATGGGACTCACAGGAAAGGGGGACTTTGTGGAGGAACCTCTTCAAAGATGAATGAAATGCTCCACCCCGAGTCCCGGGCAGGGAAGAGAGTGCTGGCTCACCAGGGCAGAAACATAGTGGTGAGAGAGGTGTTCAGGATATGGATGGGCAATGTGGCTGCAGCTGGGGTGTAGGACCGCACCCTTGTTCCTGGAGGGGAGGCAGAGGCCCGATCCCATCAGTCTTCAATGTCATGGCAAAGGAAGGGGAGCTTCAGAGCAGGAGCCGGAAGCCCCGCCCCCTTCCAGCCCCCTAGAGTCTCCTTCTGAGGGCTCCAGTCCTTGTGTTCTGGGAGAGGAAGTCAGCAGAGAAACCACAGGGCCCCACCTGCAAAGGACTGATGGGAAAGGAAGTCAGACAGGTGTGAGGTCTGGGTGGGACAGGAGGGTTCAAACCACAGAGTTTCATTGGGGGGGGGGCGTGGAGAACATGGCCCAGGAGGAGGCGGGGGGGGGGCATCAGAGGGTTGACTGAGGGGCCCCTGAACCCAGATGTGCAGCCACCAAGACCGCAGACTGCAGCTGGAAGACTGGGGCTGGCTCCCGACTAGCCACTCACCACAGCCTTGGGCAAGATGTCCTTATCCGGACAAGGGGCTCAAGGAGTGAGTTAGGAGAGGACTTTGAAAAGTGCCATTGTTAATGGAGCCCCAACCCCCATCCCTTCCTGCTTCAGAGCTGCAGGCCACGGCTGCGGAGCTGCTTGGGGTGGAGCAGACCCTGTTCGTGCCCACAAACACCATGGCCAACCTCATCTCTGGTGAGCGTGGGGCGACCGCCACTTGCCCTCCAGGCCCTCCTTCCATGCTTCTCCCTTTTGTGGTGGGGGCTGTGACAACATCAGTGGGGCTCTGAGCCATCTGGAACCCGTAACCACACCCTTCTCTCACCCCTTCCTGCCTGGGGGTCTTGCCCCCAACCTCAAATCGTGACTTCCCTGCAGGCTGCCACACCTTTGTAAATTGCCTCTTTATCAAGCATTCCGGTTTCCCAGAGGGTGCCCTCTGTTTCCTGCTGGCGCCTGACTGATGCTGTGCCCTGGGCTGCTGGGCCCTCAAAGGGGAGCATTGTGGCTGGCCTCCCCTTGCAGGAGGTACTCTGCAGGGGGGCTGCAGAGAATGGGGGGGGGGTGGGTACAGAGTGTGCAGGGCCCAATGACCCACAGGCCTAGACTTGTGCACTTGGTAGGATGCTTTCCAGCACATGGCAGGAAGGTGTCTTAAAGGGGCGCTCTCTCTTAATTGGCATAAGGCACTTGGGAGCTGGCGGTGGCCCTGAGGGTCAAGCCTGGCTGAGCTGGATGGGGACAGACGGGGGGAGGACATGGCCCAGGAGGAGGTGGGGTGCAGAGGGTTGACTGAGGGCCCCCTGGACCCGCATGTGCGGCCACCGAGACCACAGGCTGCAGCTGGCCGATGCAGTCTGCCAGCACTTGATCCCGACACTGCCCCCACCCCATCTACCTTAGTGATGTGTCACTGCCGGCGCCGGGGCTCCCAGCTCCTCCTGGGGCAGGAATGCCACCTCCATGTCTATGAGCAGGGCGGGGTGGCTCAGGTAAGCACCCAGCACCTCTCACCCTGGGGCCAGCACAGGATGCTCAACAGCTGTGGTGGGAACCTGTTTCCCTGGCACGGGGCTGGGACCTGCAGAGGGAAAAATGTCTGGGACGGTGGCCTCTCTGGGGGAGGCAGGAAGGAGAGCCATTCCCCGATTGACCACACAGGGGCAGGCTGGGCTGAGTCCGGCAGCCTGTATGCTGGCTGCACTCGGCACCCTGCTGCCCCCTAGTGGGCACTCAGCGCACCGGCCGCTCAGGCCGGAGGGACAGCAAACATGGTGTCTTCCATCCTCCCCCTCCTTTGCTGGGACGTCTGTGCCCAGGTCCATAGCTCAGGCGGAAGCCTCCACGGCCCAGAGCTGGGGAGGAGCAGACAAGATAAGGGTAGGAGGTACCGTTGGACCCCTGGACCTTATCCTCTGCCCCCCCACCCACACCTGCAGATCGCAGGGGTGCACTCCCACCCCCTCCCAGACCTGCCCTACGGCACCCTGGACCTGACTGAGCTGGAGAGGCTGGTCACACGGAGCCTTGGGAGCCCCTACCACCTGGTCTGTGAGCTCATTTGCCTGGAGAACACCCACAGCAGCTCCGGGGGCCGGGTCCTCCCCTTGGAATACCTACGCCAGGTAGGCCCAGCCCCACCACTCTGCCCCCACCACTAGCCAGCTACTGGCTTCCTGTCCCCTGGGTCCCCTGCTGGGGTTTAGTCTCCTCTGATACATGTCTGGGTGCCCATCAGTGGCCAGAACTACTCTGGGAGACACGGGTGTGACTCTAGGTGCAGCTGCAAAGAGAATGATGGCCCAGTGTAGAGTCCCCAGGGCCCCAACCTTCCTCCAAAGAGCAGAGACCCGCCCTTTGGAGTGAGTCCCCAGGCAGCACCAGCTTGGCCAGGTCTTACAGCCAGAGTGCGAGGGCTGAACTCTGCCACGCTCCCCGCGAGAACCTGAGGGCCAGCTTGCCCCTGCAGACCTATTCCTCACCTGGGAAACAGGGCTGAGGGCTCCCCTCCAATGGGGCTGTGGCACTGCTTAGACAGGATGAGGTTTTCGTGGCCTGGCCTACAGTGAACCCACCATAAACAGAAGATAAAGCCCTTATTGTTGAACCCCTTTCACAGAGGACAGCCCAGGCCCAGACCCAGAGTGACTACTCGGGTTCCAAATGGCCAAGCTGGTCACCAACCACGCAGACCCCTTGTGCTTCCTCCAGGAGACAAGCCCAGTGACTCTCTAGAGACCTTTTGGAGACCCATCCTCCCCCCAGCGCAGCCCCTCTGACCCCACCTGCATCTTGCCCACAGGTGCACTTGCTGGCCCGAAGCCATGGGGTCCGTGTCCACCTGGACGGGGCGCGGTTGATGAATGCCGCGGTGGCTCTGGGCGTGCCCCCAGCCCGCATCGTGGAGCACTGTGACTCTGTGTCTCTCTGTTTTTCCAAGGTAGGGAAGCTACAGGAGGGTGGAGGTGCCCACTGCAGGAGGCTGAGCTGTGTCCTGGGGCGCCTGGGCAGGCAGCTACTCACCCTGGGTCCTCTAACCCCCTCCCCTAATGAGGCCACAGTGTCTGCCCCTCCACATCCCTCTTGCCCCCTCCAGAGCCCCGAGAACAGAGATGCACACCATGGGTAGGTGGGCAGGCCTCCTCTCTTCCTTCAGGGCCTTGGTGCACCAGTGGGGGCCCTGGTTGGGGGACCCAAGGACTTCATTGAAGAAGCCTGGCGCCTCCGGAAAGCCCTGGGTGGAGGGATGCGCCAGGCGGGGGTGCTGGCCGCAGCTGCCCTGGTGGGACTGGCTGACGCCGAGGAGATGTTGCAGAAAGACCACCAGAACGCCCAGAGATTTGCCAAAGGTGCCTGAACACCCCACCACTTCCCTTTGGCCCCAGGGCGGTGCCTTGCGGGTCCCCTGTAGCAGGGCCCAAGTCCCCAGCAGGTGTGCATTCCTCCAACTCAAGTCGGTGAAGGTCAGCAACCGAACCAGGAGGGGTGGGATCCAGGGAACTTGAGGGCTTTACCAGACCACACCCCATGCAGGGCCTGGACTAGCAGGCACCCAGTGGGGTTCAGTAATTCTCAGCAGGATCCGGCAGAATGTAGCCTTTAACCTAGGTTGAGTCCTCACAGCAACCCCACAATGTCTCCACTTTACAGATGCGGAAACCGAGAGGTTAATTGATTTGTCTAAAGAAAGTGTTAGTCACTCAGTTTTATCTCTTTGCAAGTCCACCAGAAATATAGCCCACCAGGCTCCTCTGTCCATGTAATTCTCCAGGCAAGAATACTGGAGTGGGTTGCCATTCCCTTCTCCAGGGGATCTTCCCAACTCAGAGATCGAACCCGGGTCTCCCACACTGCAGGCAGATTCTTTACCATCTGAGCCACCACTAATGTGTCCAAGGTCACAGCTAAAAAGTTGCAAGGCCAAGTCTGCCCAGGTCAGGACTAAGGCTCCCTCCTTTCTTCCCACCATGGCTGGGCTGCCCTCTGCCTTTCCTGGGTGACAAGGCAGGGGTCGTAGGGGTAGCCGTAGAGTCCTGGGGTTGGGCTCAACTCACCGCAGGACTTGGGCCCAGGGCTCCAGGAATTGGCGTCCCCCGTCTGCTCCGTGGATCCCACCGCCGTGGAGACCAACATGGTGATGGTGAGAGTGGACGGGCTGCCGCCCGAGGAGCTGTGCCGGCGCCTGCAGGCCGTGAGCTCGGACGAGGCGGCCCAGACTGGCCGCGCGGTGCGCGTGCTGGTCTTCCCCTGGACGGAGCGGTCGGTGCGCGCCGTGTGGCACCGGGACGTCTCCGCGCAGGACACAGAGCTGGCGCTGGGAAAGTGGGCGTTCGTGCTGAGGACCCTCCGCCTTGGCCAGGATGGACGGAGCTGACGAGGGCCGGTGTCTCCAGCGAGCCGGCGGAAGGAGAGGCAGTAAAACCCCACCCCCGTCCTCTGCTGGTCTCCTGGGACCCCCTCACTTCCGTCACACGCGGGGTGATGCCTTCCACCTGTTCATTCAGCAGACCCCACGTGCTGCTGTGTCTGGGATGGGGGCCCAAGCTTGCTGGGACAGATGGGACACCCGCCACAGCCCGGGGGGCATGAGAGCATTTCGGGGACCAGCAGGAGGAAGAACGAGAGGACACAGAAAGGGACACCGGCGTCGGGTGGCCTGGTGGGGGGCTGGGGCTTCACCTTGCGATCGTCTGACTTTTTAAACAATAAGTTTCTTTTTGCTTACAAATTAATGTCATTGCTGCACATAATTTGGGACTGGATCTCCTTTCTAGCGACTCCTGGGGTGATTTAGACTCGGTGGTTAAGACCACCCTCCTCTGAGTCCCTCTGCTGTTCACCTGAAACTACCATATTGTTAATTGGCTACATGCCAATATAAAATAAAAAGAATATATCTATACCACGCTTCTGCTGAAGTTAACCAGAACACCTGGACAAAATATACTTTTGAAAACCACCTAAGAATAATCACTATTACTATTTTTTTTTTTTGCACATTTCATTCTGGATATATATGTATGTATATATACATTTATATGAATCTGCATGTGGATTTTTTAAAATAGGGGAGATAGGCCATCACATCAGTGCTTTCAGTTCAGTTCAGTCGCTCAGTCATGTCTGACTCTTTGTGAGACCCCATGAATTGCAGCACGCCAGGCCTCCCTGTCCATCACCAACTCCTGGAGTTTACTCAAACTCATGTCCATCCAGTCGATGATGCCATCCAGCCATCTCATCTTCTGTCGTCCCCTTCTCCTCCTGCCCCCAACCTCTCCCAGCATCAGGGTCTTTTCCAGTGAGTCAACTCTTCTCATGAGGTGACCAAAGTATTAGAGTTTCAGCTTCAGCATCAGTCCTTCCAATGAACACCCAGGACTGATCTCCTTTAGGATGGACTGGTTGGATCTCCTTGCAGTCCAAGGGACTCTCAAGAGTCTTCTCCAACACCATAGTTCAAACGCATCAATTTTTCGGCGCTCAGCTTTCCTCACAGTCCAACTCTCACATCCATACATGACCACTGGAAAAACCATAGCCTTCATTAGATGGACCTTTGTTGGCAAAGTAATGTATCTTTTTTTTTTTTTTTTGGTCTCTGCTTTTTAATATGCTATCTAGGTTGGTCATAACTTTCCTTCCAAGGAGTAAGCGTCTTTTAATTTCATGGCTGCAATCACCATCTGCAGTGATTTTGGAGCCCCAAAAAATTAAGTCTGGCACTGTTTCCCCATCTATTTCCCATGAAGTGATGGGACCAGATGCCATGATCTTAGCTTTCTGAATGTGGAGCTTTAAGCCAACTTTTTCACTCTCCTCTTTCACTTTCATCAAGAGGCTTTTTAGTTCCTCTTCACTTCTGCCATAAGGGTGGTGTCATCTGCATATACATCAGTGCTTTAGAAAACCCTTAATAGGAATCGTAGGAGGAGGAATAGCTTTGTGAGTGTAGAGGATACTTCAGTTTAAGAACGTCGTTTTAGCCCGGAGTAGTTAGAAGCTGCCAGAAGCAGAAGCGTAGGCATGGTGCTTAGGAGAGGACCTGGACTGGAGGCACGGAGGTGAGTCTGAGCCACAGGAGAAGAGGCATCCGTGGTGGGCCAAGAAAGCCTGTAGCTGAGGACTGCCCTTCTTTGCCTCCCTCACTTATTTTTATTTATTTATTTTTGGCCATACTGCGCGGCATGTGGGATCTTAGTTCCCCGTGCCCCCGCAGTAGAAGCTTGGAGTCTTAATCACTGGACCATCAGGGAAGTCCCTGCCTCCCTCCTTAGAAGAATCTAGATCTGTCTATACTCTGGGAAATGCAGCATCCAGGACTCCCCAAGGCCCCAGAATCACTCTCCTGTGTGAGAAGGTGACAATAACAGAGAAGGCAAGAAAACCAGCAACTCTAAACCTCCGCAGTGTCTCCTGCCTTGCCCCGCCCTGCCCCGCCCTGTAAATATGTACTGTGATAGTAATCACCTGAACTGAGGTGGGGTTAGTCGCTAAGTCCTGTCTGACTCTTGCCACCCCATGGACTGCAGCCCGCCAGGCTCCTCTGTCCACGGGATTCTCCAGGCAAGAATACTGGAGTAGGTTGCCATCCATTGCTTGGTAACAAATTACTCCCCCTCAGCGATAATCCTTTTATTATCATCGGGTTTCTGTGGTCCAGGAATTAGGGAGAGGAGTTCCGGGAGCGTCTCAGGAAGCCGCAGTGGAGACTGCACTAGGACCAGGGCCAGTGTGAAGCACCCACTGTGGACTTTGGCCAAGCCGAGACTGAGGCTCACCTGGGCTGGCCTCTCTGAATCATGGCCAGGTCTGTTCTAGAGAGGGAAGGGGCAAGTGTCCCCGCCCACCCTCGTGAGTTCTGGGATCTGAGGTTCACCCGTGTGTGTCTGGTTCACTGTCTGTGCCCAGAGGCCAAGCCTGTCTGCAGAGAGGCCCAGGGTTAAACCCTCACACTGCTGACGCCCAGCTGCTGTGGGAGAGGTCAGGTGAGAGCCTCCCAAGCTGAGAAGACCTGCCCACAAAGCCAGCCCCTGGAACCAACGTGAGGCCCCGGGGGTCCTCCCTGCCTGTGCCAGCCGAAAGTAAGAAAGAGCTCGTCATGTCTGCCAAAGACGACTCTGGATGGACGGACACACAGACCACACACAGGATGTCTCTGGATGGACAGACAGACACACAGACCTGGCAACAGGGTATCCCCTGCACTGTTTGTAAGCCATGGGTATGTATTATCTATTCTGAGAGTTTTTAAGTGAATAAAGGTTTAACTGCACACAGAACAAGCTGATTTATTTATGGACACATTGGCACAATGTTAAATGCTAAAACACAGGAGGTAGGAAGGGAAGCCCGCATTTAACATCCCCTTTCCCACCCCCCACCCCCTACTCTTTATCCCTCAGTGGGACTCTCCAAATGGTACCAGCCCCCGATGGCCCCCGAGCTTCCTGTAACCATCCCAAAGGGAGACTGGGGGAGGGGAAAGACCAAGGCGGGGAAGGCCACCATGGACCCCCGCACACACCTCAGACTCGAGGGCCCTGAGCCTGACACCAACGCTGAGCAGGTCTTCAGGTCCTGCCCAGAGTGGAGGGAGCCTCAGCCTTCACAGACCACGGTGACCAGGCATGGGCGGGCTGCCACCTTCCCGTCTGTCTGGCCCTTAGAGGCACATTGGGCCTGGGTCTGCCTCCATTCCACAAGCCTGCGGCCAGAATTCCAGGCTCTGGCCTCTGCTGCTCCGGGCAGCCGCCCCTCCTGGTAGAGAAGCCCCTCACTCTCCACCCTGGCACGGCTCCCGCACCCCACAGGACTTCCACACCCGCTTGCCCAGGGGCCCACACGGGACCACAGGCATCCCTCTGGGAACTACAGGCGAGGGTGGGGTCCCGGAGCGCCGGCCCCAGGACAAGGACAGAGACCTGAAAACAAGGGGGGCAGAGGTGTGCCCAACCCCCCTCTGCTCCCCCTGCACCCAGAAATCCAAGAGGCCCCCCGGTCCTCAGTCCCCTCCCCACCAACAGCTGCCCTGGGGAGGGGCGGGGGTAGGACAGACACGGCACGAAGGCCTGGTGAGGGCCTGGCACGGAGTGTTTGATGGATATCTGCTTCTCTCTAGACTGCCCCTCCGAGGACTGGGGCAGCTTTTCCGCCTGACACAGGTCCCTAGGACTGGGGGCAGCTGTGGCCCACCAGGGTGGGTGGGGAGGGGCGGGCACAGGCCACAGCCTCGAGAGGCAAGGGGACCCGCTGGGCAGCCAGGAGCCTGCAGCGCCCTGCCCCCTCGACCACCACAGCCATCGTCCCTGGTCCCTTTGCTCCCACTTTCTGGGTCTCACCTTTCTCACCTCTAAGAAGAGGCTAAACCAGTTAGTCCTTGAAGGCACAATGGGCAGGGGAGTGCCCCAAACATCAAGCAACAGGAGCCTAGATGCTCAGCTCTACCTGCCCCCCTGCTCCCAGTGAGGTCTCCAGCCCGGCCGTCAGAACAGGGCTCCCAGCCTCCTTCCTGTGGCCTCTCCGGGCCGGCTCGGCAGCCCCAAACCCCAGGAGGTGCAAAGGGAAATGGAGCCCCTCTCCCCCCACCTGCCTGCCTGGGACTCAGATGACCACAGAGTGCGGGGCGCCCGGCTGCCCGCCCAGGCTGAGGGCTCGGGCCGCTGCAAGCAGGAGGGCACCGCTGAGTGACTCCGCGGTGCAGGAGCCCCAGGCCAGGGCCAGGGACCAGCCGAAGCTGATGCGGACGTCCTGCACGTGCTGGGGGCCGTACTGGCGGGCCGTCTCTGCGAAGGCCAGCTGTGAGTAGCTGATGTAGATGACGACCCCCGCCAGGGTCAGGGCGCCTGGGGAGGAGGTGCAGAGTGGCTGCTCAGTGCCTCTGCCTGCTGAGGGCGCCTGCCCCACCTGGGACCCCGGCACGGTGGTCCTGTAGACATGGCCTCTGCCCACTGGCCTTTGGGAGGATGGAGGCTCCAACTCAGTCCTCAAACCTCAGGGCCTCACCCTACAAAAACCCCTTGCAAACAGCACTACCTACACCCCCAACTCACATAAATGCCCCTGCATACACAGCCCCCTCCCATCGCCCCTGGAGTTACACACACATGCACACACACACACATCCAGTGACCTCTACTGGCAGCCGGGAAGGGTGGGAGGAGCTCTAGAGCTCTGATCCTGAGCCAGGCCCCTGGCCTGTACCTCCGGCTCCCTCTTCCTCGCAGTTCCACCTCCCCACTTCACTGGCCCACAGTCTCCCCTGCTGACCCCAGCTCAGTGTCCCTCTTCCAGAGGCCCTGTCCCCTCCCCAGGTCTGAGTTTCAGGCCCTCCTTTCGGATCCCATGACCCCGGTCCGTCCCCAGATGAGGACACCCTCCTCCCTCCAGCCCTGCATCTCTGCAGGAAGAAGACTGGCTTTGAACCTAGTGCGCGGTGACCCTGGAGGGTCGGGGGCAAGCAAAGAGCTGGGCACCGGGACATCTGCCTGTCCACCAGGCTCAGGGGGACCAGCTCAGACAGCCACCCTCCATCCCACCACTGCAGGCTGATGTCAGGGCCTGCCCTTGGTGCCAGCTGCGGGGAATGCAGGTGGGGTCCTGAGACCCCCTAAGGCACTTCCTGGGTGCATGGCGCTCCCTCCGGACACTGCCCAGTTAAGGCACGAGGCAGACCTTCAGGGCTAGGTCTGCATCTCACTGGGACCCAGAGAAGGGGCAGACCCTGGGCACCCCCACACTGCCTGCCTCTTACTCAGGTCCTCTGGGATTCCTCACTTGACCAAAGACGGGAAGGACGGACTGGCCTCCACCAGCCTAGGGCTGGGTGGAGCCACCACAGAAGTTATGGATTTAATTTTGGGAAGCTGTGAAGCCAAATCAACTGCAGGGCTCTGGGACTGCGGTCAGTGCCCAGTGGGGGAGGGGGTGCTGAACACATCTCTCAGGCTTCTTCGGGGAACTCTGTGCAGCTGAGGCCTCAGAAACAGAGGTGTCTGTCTCAGCCTACAGTGGTCAGAGCTTCCAGCCAAATCCCCCCTGTCCCACCCCCACCACCCCCAACCAGGCTGCCCTACCAGCTGAGCACATCTCTTCAAGCCACCAGCTACTTCCGTCCAGCCTGGCTCTGGGCAGGACCCACCACTCTGCCAGAGTAAGCTCCCAAGCTGGACCCCGACCTAGAACACCTGATTCTTCCTGGGGACTGGCAGGAGCCAGACCTCTTCTGAACCTCAGACCTCCTGAGATGACTCAGGCCTCTCCCTGGCTGGCTCTGGAGCCTCGAGCTGGGTGATGGCCACGTGGAACTCATCACCCCAGGCTCCATATGCCCCTAGGCCCCTAGCTCAGGGCCCAGCCAGCGGCGACCTAGAACCCTCCGTGTCCCTCCCTCTTCTGCAGTGACAATGGGGGGGATTGGGGAGATCTGGCCTCATGAAGGTCCCCTTGGTGTGACAGTCCTGACTCCGGGCCCCCAGAGCTGGGTCCCTGGCCCCACTGCAGCCCCCTGGGCAGGCTCCTGACAGTGACGTCAGGGGATCTGTTTCAACCAGGAGCCTGCCATGCAAAGAAAGCAGAGGTGCGGCCAGCCCGGGCCTGGCACAGGGGATCAGATGGGGTGTTCCGGAACCCGGCCCGCTGCCTGCCCTCCCTGGAGAAGGGGGAATGACCCTAGCACTGCCTCCAGGCTCTCCCTCTGCCCACTGGCCAGGTACCTTGGTTCCAAGCACAATGCCAAGATTTCCTGTCACCGTCAGGTTTCCTGGTTACAATCCCACCCAATTACTCCTCTCAGTGGCGTCCCAAGGTCCTCTTAATTGGATTTTGGACACACATGGTCTCTGGGGTCAGGCTAGGGCTGATGTTTTGATTCCTCCTGTTCTCATTCTCTGAACCACACACCTAGGCTGCTGGGCCCCCTGGCAGTTGGCACCAACTCCCTCCTGACCAAGGCCTCCCAAAGGGCCCAGCAGCCCCTGGAGAGGAAGCAGGCCTGCCCAGGAGGGAGCCCGGGACACTGTGGTCTGGTCCCCCTGCCGCAGCCCTGGCAGGGGAGCCAGCCCAGGATGCCAGATGTGGCTCAGGCCTCGGCCCTGGGCGGGAGGGGCCACTGAGGACTGACCTGAGGAGCCTCCAGCCCACGGTCAATGACGGCCAGCCTTGGGCAGCTGGGGACACCAGGTGGCTGGCTGGGACAGACAGCCCCGAAAGGCAGCGATGGGGGTTCCAGGACCAGCTTCCTGCTGAGCTTAGGGAATCCTCCAACATCTCAGCAGGAAGTTGTGACCCAGGGCCTGCGTCCGTCGCTGCATCCCTGAGGGAGGGCTTGGCCCAGTGCCTGAAGGCTAGATGAATGTCAGTGTACGCACTGTTACTAGTCAAAGTCCGGATGTGGCACGGTTGGGGTCACTGCCAAGGAATCCAAGGCCCCGTGTCACCCTGTCTAATGCTCAGCCCTGCCTGGGTGATGCCACACCCCCACCCACGTTGCCCCTCACTGGGACGGTCTTGGAAGAAAAGGGGAATGGGTGAGGGCTGGTCCCACCCCCCTCATGCAGGTCCAGCAGGGCAGGTTCTGGACTCACCTCGGAGACCCTCGTGCCTCCTGCCCCTGGCAGCTCAACTCAGGCTCCTGACCCCTGTTCCTGGCTCTAGCCCCACATTCAGAATCCGCGCCCCTCCAAAGGCCCCAGGGCCACCCAGGGCACCTCACCTGCTGCAGCTCAATCCCCAGGGTGGGCCTAGGCTCAGAGCAGCCAGGGGTTGGGTCAGTGAGACAGGCAGCACCCCACTCCCAGGACCTGTGGCCCCCACAGCCCCCGGACTCACCCCCCAGCAAGAAGTAGCAGCCGGTGAAGAGCAGCAGAGAGATGCTCTGGGCCAGGGAGCTGAGGAGGCCACAGATCCAGCCGCACACAATGAGGACGAGGCTCAGGGGCAGGACCACCAAGACGGCTCGGTGCAACGCTGCCAGGAGAGGGGGTTCAGGGACCAGGGAGGGACCCAGACCGGGCCCCCGAGGGAGGGTCAGCAGAGCACGTCAGAGCTCTGTGTGCCTGGATGTCCTCCTTTGTAGGACACATGGGACTGTCCTGGCCCCGGCCAGAGGAGGAGCTGGACCATCTGATTCCCCGTGATGTCTCCGTGGTAACCACCGACCCTCCCAGGGGCCGCCCCTGGTCCTGGCACAGGGGCAGCAGACACGTGCCCCTCAACTCACCAGGTGAGAGATGCCCACTGAGTAGATTCATTTGGGAACATAAAAGAGAATCCAGAAGGGGCACAGGGAGGGCAAGACAGGCTGGGGTCCAGTGTCCATGGTTATAAGCTAACAGCAGAGCCTGGGGGCCGAGGCCAGTCAGAAGTTCTCAAGCAACTATGGAAATGTCCTCTGGGCAACACAGGGTCTAGCTGGAAGCAGTTCTGTGGGTCTAGGAGGAGGGATTCTGAGCCTTGCCTGGAGGTCAAAGAAGGAGGGTACTCCCACCCCAGCACTCACAGATGAGGCGCTGCACCGAAGTGGAGGCAGTGTCCAGGCTCTCACTGGCAAAGGGGTCGATCAGGGGAATGCAGCTGTTGTGCCCTAAAAAGTAGAAAGAACGCACAGCCTGGTGGGCTGGACATTGCTGGGTATACCCCACCCCCGTGCTTCTCAGAGATGGGTGGCCTGCCGGCTCTCACCACCCTCCACCGGGGCCAAGGGCCCTGTCAGTTTCTCCCCTGGAACTCAGAATTGGGGCTAAAATGGGTTTGGAGGGCTCAAGACCTTTCATTTTGTTTATATGATGTGCAAATAATGTCTACGTGGAGGCCTGTTGAAAAATTTCAAACACTGCAAAGAGGATGCCCTCAGGGCCCCCTTGGGCCTGCTCACACGTGGAGGCCAGGCTATGCCTGCAAGAGAAAGGGGCGTGCGATATGGGCACTCTGGCTCTCACACACTAGGGCACACACACATGCACAGCTCATGGACGCTTGGAGCTTTAGGCTGTCTATGTCGGAGCGTGTTGAATAAACTGGGCTCTCCTTCCTCCCCGGGAGCTCTGAGGAAGGCACTGTCTCTCTCTCTCTCTCTCACACACACATTTACACATGCTCCCACACATCCCTGCCACCCTGGGCATGTCCTGCGCAGGGGAGGCCCCCAGGCTGGTACCAGCTTGGTGAGGCCCCCAGCTGAGGAGCGTGTGGAAGCCCACCCCTCCCTAAACCGGACAGAGCCCTTGCCTCTCTGCATTCAGGTCTGAAGCCACGTGGCGCTCCTGTTTTCTGCCCTGTGCCAGGCCAGGGGGTGTGGGGAACAGGGGCCCTACGCCACAGCCCTGGCTCTGTCTGACAGGGAGCAGCGACCAGGCCAAGCCCTGGACAGAAACGGGGAAACGACTCCGGGTCACTGGGATGAGGAACCCGGGTCTTGCCAGGGCCCCAGCTCCCCAACCCCAGGCTTCCCCACCCCCACCAGCTCCCACCGCAGCCTGGGGCCCCTGCAGATGAGTCACAAGCACAGCAGCCGAGCGCCCCGCGTGCCCGCTCCTCCCACCCCGAGTCCCGCGTCTCCAGAGGCCTCATTTTCTCCCTGTCTGACCAATGAGGCTGAGGGACAAGGTCCCAGGTCACCCAGAGATGTCCTGCTACCTGCCAACTGACGTGCCATTGCTTGGAACACAAGACCGGCCCCCAGAGGATGAGGCCACAGGCCTGTGGAGGAATCCTGCTCTGGAAAGTTCTTGGGGTCCTTATGGAGCCACCCTAGGCCCCTCGTTTTCACTTCCCACCCTTGGAGGGTGGGAGTTGAGCCCTCCTCCAGCCAGACTGTCACGGAGAGAGATGGGGGGAAGGGGTGCCCCTGAGGGCAGACAGGCGGGGGAGGGGGTGTCTTCTCAGCGCGGCTGGGGGGGTGCGGCCCCCTGAGTCTGAGGGGAAGGGTCGCGTGGGGGAGGGGCAGCCGGTACCTTCGCAGATGCGCCAGAGCCCCGAGTGGGAGGAGAGCTGCCCGTGCCCGCTGTGGTTGCCGGCGTCCGCCACCTCCAGGAGGTACCAGTAGTCGCTGGCCACGGCGGCGGCCAGCAGCGCAAAGCTGAGCAGCGCGCCCAAGGCAGCGGCCAGGAGCAGCGCCCCCAGCCGGGCCATGCGGTCAGGGTACCAGGACCAGAGCCGAGCGGAGCGGGATGCAGGGGAGCGGAGGGAGCCAGGAGGTGAGGGGCAGCTGGGGGCTGGGGTTTGTGGGGAGCGCAGGAAACCGGGACTTAGGGAGTGGAGAGACCCGAGAGAGTCTCAAGAGAAGGGGTTCAGGGATACTGAGGGAGTAGGTCTAGGGAAGGGGCACGGGGTGGGGTGGGGTGGGGGTGGGCGGGGGTTTGGGGAGCAGGGCTGGGGAGGGGGCCCGGGAATGGGGAGCAGGAGCGGCAGGTGGGCTCTTCCGGGTGCGGTGCCCCTCGGGTGCACAAGGAACTCCCACCTGTCTGTGATCGCCAAGCTACCTCCGAGGGGAAAGGAGGAGGAGGCCGGGCTGCGCAGCGCTGTGTTCAAATCCCAGCGTCCCTGGCTGTGGGTCCCTGGGCAAACGCCTTAATTTCTCTAAACCTCCGCTTCTTCAGCTCCCAAAAACCCAAGCTGAGGAGGGAGGGTGGGGCCAGAAAAGCTCCGAGGAGGCTCAGCAGGAAGCCTGAATGGTGGGAGGCGGTTCCGCCACCTCCCCGACCCGCCGCCAGCCTCCACCCCCTACACTGGAGCACTTGGCTGCTGGTCGGCCCAGTGGTGTGGGTCTGAATCAGTCTCCAGGATCAACGACCAGAGGGTCCTGATAAGGTGGGTGGGTTTGCGAGGGGCTACAGAAGGGAGCCTGGCTTCCTATTAGTTCCAATTACTAATGCCCTGTGAGGCAAGGCCAGCCTCTGCCTGTCCATCACTCACTCACAAACATTAGCAAAGCTTCTCCAAGGACAGGTGGCAGGTGCTGGTGGGCCAGGAGGCAGAGCAGCCACAAAGGGGCCCCCACCTGGGAGCGGGAGGGCTGTCATGGTGAGGCTGCTGGGAGTTCAGCTTTGGGCGACGGGAGGGCCTCCACCCCAGGTCCTTGGACTATCCACTACTGCCCCTTCCACCGATGCAGGGCAAAGATGGGGGTCAGAGGCCTCACTGAGGGCGGAGCTTCTCAGACCACCAGCAGCTTCTCCACTTAGGATCATCCCAGGGCTTTCATTTCCAGGTGTTTATTTTGGCCCCCCTTTCTCTAGGTTTGCACAATATCATCACGAAGTAGAAGTAGTTCCAACAAAGTTATTGAAATAATCCTTCAGGGGGCATTCGGACACAGTGGCTAGAATCGTCCGGTATCCTGCCGGCCACGCATCTTTCTCACACCACACTCAAGATTGGGTGGGGGCACGAAGTGGGGATACAATGGGGTGATCCTGGCTGTGGCAGTTTCCGTACCCTCTTACCTGACAGCCCTGCTCCCAGCCCCTGCCCTGGAAGCTGGGTGCCAGCCGGGGGCCCTCCTCTCTCAGGGGGCATCGGGCCTGGAGGGTAAAAGAATCCAGCAGGCAGACAGAGAAAAGCAGGTGCTTGGGAGCAGCAGCGGTCTACAAAATTGGGGGTGGGGGGAGGGACTGGGGGAGCAGGGGAGAGTGGGGGTGGAGCTGGGAAAGAAGGTAATGACCCAAATGTGACAAAGATGGACACTTCTGTGTGCTTAAGCTACGGTTGAGAGATGGTGTTCTGTTGTTGTTCTAAATATTTGGCTGCATCAGGCCTTAGTTGTGGCCCGTGGGATCCTTATGTCACATGGACTCTCAGGCTCAGTCGTTGCTGTCCACTGGCTGCAGACCACACCGGCTTCAGTAGCTGCAGGCATAGTTGCTCTGCATCATGTGGGATCTTATCAGTTCTCTGACCAGGGATCAAACCCACATCCCCTGCATCGCAAGGATTCTTAGCCACTGGACCTCCAGTGTTTAGGTAGAACTAGAGGAACCCTGTGGCTGCACACTCCACACCCTTCCTCCCAGTGCCCCGCCTGTCTCCTGAGCTTGTTTGAAGAGGTCTCGTTTGCATCCCCTGTAACACAGAATACTCAGGGCGAGTGTTGGGCGCTGTCTGAGGCTACTGTGCCCCCAGAGCCCACCTCTCCGTAGAGGAACAGACATGTATCCCACTCCTGTTGCAGTGTAGATGGCCAGGTGAGCAGTCTACATCCCATCGCTTCAAAGCCCTGGTTCAGGGTTTCAACGCCAGATATGCCAGAGTGATTGATTGGACTGTCCCCAGACAATGGCTATCAGTCCTTGCGGGGCTACTCTGATGAATTCCGCCAGTCTACTTCCCTTGAGATGGACCCAAATTATACCCTAGCCCAGTTCTGAAAAGGTGCCTCTTAGAATGACCCATTATTTTTCATTATTCATCCTCCTTTCATCAACTTGTAACCCTGAACTTGTGAGCACCAAGCCTGTCACCAGGCTGCCGAGGCCTCTTCAAAGCCAGCATCAGACCACTTCCACTGAAATCAGGGGCAGATGAGAACTTTAATGGAAGAAATCCCAATTACGTGTGACAGAACAACAGGGCTGCAGCCAAGCCTCTTCTCTCTCTTCTTTAATATTTTTTTATTTGGCTGTGCCAGGGTTTAGTTGCCACATGAGGGATCTTCTATCGTCTTTGCAGCATGTGGGACTTTTTAGCTGTAGCATGCAGGATCTGGTTGTCTGACCAGGGATCAAACCTGGGGCCCCTGCATTGGGAGCACAGTCTTAGTCACTGGACCACCAGGGACATCCCCAGGCCTCTTTTCTTTAAACTTACATTGAACTGACTCACAGTGGCTGAAAGAACAGGATGCCTGAGACTAGGGACGAGCTTCCTGCTCCAGGCTGATGACACCATAAATGGCCCCTGGTGATGAACTGGGAAGCAGCTGAAACCACCGGTGAAATTACTCTCAGAGCAGCTCAGCATCAGCTGCTGCTGCTGCTGCTGAGTCACTTCAGTTGTGTCCGACTCTGTGTGACCCCACAGATGGCAGCCCACCAGGCCCCCCCATCCCTGGGATTCTCCAGGCAAGAACAGTGGAGTGGGTTGCCATTTCCTTCTCCAATGCATGAAAGTGAAAAGTGAAAGTGAAGTCGTTCAGTCGTGTCCGACTCTTCGCAACCCCATGGACTGCAACCCACCAGACTCCTCCATCTATGGGATTTTCCAGGCAAGAGTACTGGAGTGGGTCACCATTGCCTTCTCCGCAGCATCAGCTACACTACAACTAATCTTACTGCGTTTGGCAAACATCCTCCAGCAGAAAATGAACCTCCCTCAATCGCCCTTCCCTACACGTCAACTCCACTCAGCATGCATTATGAATTCATCCTAGGAGGCTCTCAAGACACCGTTCTAGCCAAAGTCAATCCTACTAAAGGGCTCTCAAATGGCCGGGGTCACAGCTGGGAAGCGCTGACATGCAGGGTGGCAGCCACGTGACCAGCCGCTCTCATCCCCCAGGACTCACAGGCCTAAGAAGGGCTCATCATGGCCACCTTGGATGCATGAGCATCTGTCCAGTGAGTCCAGTGACTGACAGGCTCTGCTAAGAGGAAATGGGAGGAAGCCACCCCTCCCCACCATCACAGAATGCACTTGCTGTCCCCAGAACGGACACTCCTGTTCCTCCACCTAGCACATCTTTTCCTTTCTTGTCTACTGGCAGCCTCCTCATTCCTGGACAAGCAGAATGCTCCAAGAGTTCCTCGTTGTCTCCTTGCTGCTCCTGTGGACACACACACAGACATTAGGTGACCTGCGTCTTCCCACCTTTCAGAGAACAAGGAGCCTATGAGCTCCCTGCAGACTTCAAGCCCTGGACGCAGCACCCAGCAAACTGTAAGTGTGCAAGCAAATGGACGGATAAATGTCACCACCCTGGGCATCAGGTGGAAAGCTGCCACAGAAACCTAGACCCGTTTGGTCCCAGTCAGCTGAAAATTGACTCAAATGCCGGAAGCTGAGCTAGTGCAGAGGAAGCCTACAGTTCAGTTGATTGACTCTACTTTAAGGCTAAATTCACCCAGGGCAAGACAGGGACTCCCCTGCAATGGAAAGCCCGGCTCAGAGCTTGGGTTGCACCACTCACCTCTCAGCTCAGACCCTAGGTGCTGGAAGCAAGTCCAGACATTGTACTGTAGTTACAACTGGGAAAGCTGGGTGAAGAGTACACAGAACCTGTTTCAGCTTTACAACTTCCTGTGAAACTTAGTTCAAAATAACAAGCTAAAGTCTGGTACGGTGAGATCAATGGAATGCTCAGGAGAAAGGTATCAGTTCATATATGTAGTGAGAACCTCTGAAACAAAGTTGTCTGAAAAACGGAATGGGGACGGTTTACTGCACTAGCCCCCTGGGGCCAGGCTGTTGCCCATAGCCCCAGCCCCCAAGGCTAGACACTGTCACTAGTGAGGGACCAGCTCTGGGGTCAGACTTCCTGGATTCAAATCCCAACCTGAATGCTTTCTACTTATGTGATCTTGGACAAGCTATTTCATCTCTTTATAAATCTCCACTTTTGCATCCAAAAAATGTAGTTAAGATCCCAATAGACTTTACTGGCAATCGTTGACTTTAAGTGAGTACAACCTGCAAACGGTCCACATCCCAGAGGGGTGCCAACCTGCAGGTAATGGCTGGCTGGTGCTCCATCTTGCGTAGCGCTGAGGATGGAGGATCCCCATTCCCCAGGCTGTCCACTGACTCTGAGCTCGCCATACCTGACAACTCTCACCACCAGTTACAACCCTTCCAGACTCCCACTGACTTGAAGAATCAGAGAGGCAGACACATATTTGAGAAAGTTGAGGCTGTTGCCCTTAGTAAGGGCCTAAAGCTTCATTAATGGATGTCTGGTAAACTTTCTGGACATTGGCAGACATTAAAGCCCAGTGATATGTTTTTTTTAGAATATAAGTTTCTAGAAGAGGAAATGTGTAAGATGGCTGAGGGGTCAGGGCCAGCTTAGCCTTGCCTCACAGCACAGCCTGAAAACACAAACTGCAGCATTACCCATCGTGCAAAAGAAAGAGAGCAAAAACATTTTCTCAGCTTCTATACAATGCCAGTTTGTAAGGATCAGTTATTATTCATTTACAGATTGGCACAAATATCAAAAAATAAGCAGCTGAGATGAATATAAAGGCTGAAATGCTTTCTTTTCTTCATAACAAAAAACACTGCAATATTCTCCATACTTGGAGGGAAAAATTAATTTTACTGAGATATGGCAGAAAAACATGTCTGAGGTGCGTTTTTCATAGCTGGTTTATACATGGAATGAGTCCAGATGACACAAAACGCTCTGGTCTCAAGTGGCTCTTGCAGAGGAGCCCAAGGCTGGCTCTGTCACTCTGCAAGGACTCACCCCTCCCCCACAAGCACTGGGGTGGGACCAATCAACTGGCAAGCTAAGGAGGGACCGCCATGAAAAGCCAAAAATATTTAAGAAAGCCAGTAGGGTCTGCAGTGTTTGAAATGAAGTCGTTTTTATTCTTCAGCAACTACCCAGATGACCCCCAGAGGTTCCAATAGGACAGTAACAATCCACCCTGCAGCTTTACTTCATGAAGGATGGTGAAATAAAATCTATCATCTGAAAATCAGGCCTCAGCCCTGCGTGAGCCGGCCTCGGGGAGGAGAGGAGGAGACCGCTGCGGAGGCGATGCTGTGGCGAACGTGGCGCAGATGTGGAGCAATGGAGACACAGCCAGTCAGGGCTGACAGATCGCCTGCACGGCGCACCAAGTCCCCACAGCTCTGAGCCAAGTCGTTTAGAAGGGATTCAGGCCACTGCATTGTTCTCGCAGAGGAGCAGCCAGTGTGCGCCCTCCAGCTCACCAGGCCTGGCTAACCGTGCAGCAATTTCATGACAGTTTCTGCCAGATATTTCCTGCTATCTTACTTTGTCTCCAAATCCACCTAAAGTTCACACTGGTGTCCCCAATGACTAAGAAAGGCTTTGTGCTCACTTTTAACTATAACTTATCCTGTTATGCAAAATATTAATTCAAACAAGAAAACAACACTGCAGAATCTTAGGAGGGGCTGAGGGCTTTGTCCCAACTCCTCTTTACATGAAAATCCTGTTGCCACACACACAAAAAAAGCCAGCTGAGGCCGCACAGACTCTAGGATCCCCGCATCACTGGTGAGGAAACTGCAGCTCCAATTCAATAGGTGCCAGGCCCAAGCCCACAAGGCAAGCACCCCGTTAAAGGGCAGAGTTCGGGGCCGGAGTGGGTGTTCCACATGCTTTTTTTTTAACAACTGCTCCAACTCTTTGCTTAGTCTGTGCTGGGGCTGAAACTCATACATCATCATCACATTTATGATCTTGCAAGACTGAGAAGAACATAAAAAAATGTTTGTTTTTTTTTAATTTCCCCCAAAGAGGTTTTGCAATCTACTTTTTAAATTAATTTATTCCTTTAGGAAGATTCACAACTGGAAAGACAGGAGAATGATCAGTTGCCTAATGCACATCATTAACGGAAAGAAGGTATTTGAAGAGTATTAATACTTAAGACCATGAACTTCTTCCTCAGATTTTTCATCCCACCCCTGTGTGCCCCATCCAACGGATGACAGCTGGGCCACAGGGGGACTCCCCAGGAAGAATCCACTCTGACTGTGTGCTCTGCTATCCAGAAGCAGTGAGCCAGGCCTCTGAAACATTCCTTTTCTGCATGAAAGACCTCCTCCTCTATTGTAGAAAAATGTTGCAACCTTGCCACAAGCGATGGCAGAAGTATCTTTAAGCTGACCTCAAAGCAAGAGGCCAGTTCTACTCTCAAGACATCAGTCCTTCTGCATCCCCCTCACCAAGTCACACACACTGCAGTCATGGAAAGGGCTCTGATACAGACCAAGTCCAGAGGCAGAGCCTGGGGTCTAATCCCATGGCTAGACCTGCGAAACAAACTCACAAGATGGGGTGATAAGGAACCCCTAACATACAGGGCACTTCCAGAGGCATGGCAGGGATGGGCCGTACAATCTGTCTGGGAAGAAGGGAGCTGCTGTGACACCACAGACCTGACGGGGTAAAAGAGATGGTCACAGGACCTGCAGACATCAATGTGAGATAATATAGGACATCTGGAACATGGTAAGTACACACCATAAATGCAGATTATTATGCAAGTGAAACTTAAAATGGCATTCTTAATCCTGTTTGTCCAGTCATAACGGACCTATGATCACATTCACGCATCACATCTCAGCTGGACAGCCAGTCACCAGCTTCGTGAAGCCCAAATATGTTGCTGTAAAAGGGCTCTACCCATGTGAGCAAACGTCTCCCCTCACCCTACTAAGTCCAGGAAGCAATAAAACGAAAACTATCAAAGAGAAAAGACAGGGTCAGTTACTGTACTTAGCTCCAGCTATATAACAGAAGTAGCCCCTGGCACCAACTTCAAGAAAAAAAATAAAAAATACAGTTTAAATATTCTAATTTCAAAATGTTGACGTTCTGCTTTCCTAAGGCACAGTTAAGAGGCCCCAGAGAAAAACTGGCAACGCTGAGGGGTGTGCCCTGGAAACGACGCGTCTGTGTCGCTGTGCAGTGACAGGGAGGTGTCACTCCAAGGCCGCCAGCTGCTCAATGGCACAGCGGACCTTCTTTGCAGTTTCTTCAAATTCTTTCTGCTTACTGTTGGTCTCCTTTGCCTGGAATAAAGAATACACATGTGAAACTGAAGCTCTACGCATGCTCGGATAGGGATGCCCAGCTATATGGGGTAAATATTCTCATTCACATCAACTGCCTCTTTCTTTTTTGTTGTTTTTGGCCACATCATGCAACCAGGGAGCTTAGTTCCCCAGCCAGGGATCAAACCCTGGCTCCCAGGCCTAACCATCAGACTGCCAGGGAATTCCCCTCAAATGCCTCTCATCCGAGTTGCCTCATGATAATTCTAACAGAAGACACTGATAGACGGCTTCGCTCGTACCGTACCATTCTACCTGCTCCACACACGCGAGCTCACTCACCACTCCATGTCCTGTGAGGTAGACGCCACCTTCATCTCCATTATACAGAAGAGGAAGCTGAGGTCCAGAGTACCATCCAGCTCAGGGTTACCCACTAGTCTGTGGCAGAGCCCTGATCTTCCCAATACCCTACATTGCTTCTGAAGCTCCCACAGAAAATCCACAGCCCTCCTCTCCTCCCCGTCGAGCATCAGCTTTCTCCTCAAACAGAAAACCTGCCACCTGCGGTTGTTCTTTGAATCTGGCTTCCAATCTTTCATTCTGCCAAGTGCTCTCCAGGGGGACAAATGATAATCACGTCAGCAAATGCAGAAAGCTCTTTCCCAAATTCATTCTACTTAATTTCTCTGCCATATTAACAAACAAACAATAGGTTTTTATTGGGTTAAATAAGGAAAACAACAGAGGTAACTTTTCCCAGAAGACGGTGGTGGATGCAGCAGCAGGAGCAGAGCACACGGTGTGCTCCCGGGTCGGACCCCAAGTCCCAGCTCTTCCTTGGCCGCACACCAGCCAGCCCCCAGGTGGCTGCCTGGCCAGTCAGTGGTCCTTTTGACTGACCAGCAGCATCTCAATCAAATGTGGGGTCTCATTAATTCAGAGCATCACGACAGACAACACTCGTTCCTTGTTTTCAGTATTGTAAATGGCAACATGTAATTATCTCACCTGGATAAATGTGTCTTAAAACTGTATACTGCAATCCCATTGCTAATTTAATAAATGGTTTAAAAGATCCGCTCCCAACCTTATTTCCTATCAGAGAACAGACAAGGTCTGCATGCCAGCCCACCTCCAGGAGCGATGTACTCTAGATGGTTCATCCTGGAGCTCTAGCAGGAAGCAGGTGGGCCTCTGGTTACACCCATTCCCTGCACTTGGCTCTGACCCCAAACCCTACTGTCCACATCCACTCACAAGCATATGCCCATAAGGAAACAAGAGGACCTGAATTTTTGTATCAGGGATATATTATTTGCAACAAACCTCACAACTGGGTGTCACTTTAGAGCAGCCCTATCCAACAGAATTTTTTGTAATGATGAAAATGTTCAATTGTCTGCACAGATCATTAAAGTAATCACTGGCCACATGTAGCTACTGAGCAGATAAAATGCCACTGGTGAAACTGAATTTTATTTCATTTTCTTTTTATTGGCTGCACCACAAGACTAGTAGGACCTTAGTCCCCTGACCAGGGATCGAATCTGTGCCCCTAGTAGTAGAAGCGCAGAGTCCTAACCACTCCCCCATATATACACATTTAAAAATGGTCTGGAAGGAAATACACCAGTTATTGGCGCTTACCACTGGCATAGGGGTGAAGCTTTTGGTTCTTCCTTACAAAAGCTTTATATTTTATACTGATAGTTTATTTAATAATTAAACAAGGTAATAAAAACAAATGCATAGATTTTAAAGTATTTTGACTTGAGGAGAACAAAAGAGCAGTTGCAAAATGGAAGCAAACCATTTTCTTCCAATCTCCCCACTTTTCTCCTGGGTGTTTCCACCTGGTTCTGGTCTGGTTCTGCCCCCACTGCTGACACCCAGATAAGGGAGGCCCAGCATCTCCTGGGTCTCCTCCTCCAGTCCTCCTAAGTCACCTCCCTCAACAGGTTAACCACCTTCCTCTATCAGATCACAGGATCACAAGCACTCAATTTTCTAGGACTGGACTGTGACAACTATAGTGTCTGTCTTCCTATTTGTTTCAACTACCAAAACATCTTTGTCTTTCTCAGAGCTCCACAAT
The DNA here is from genome assembly GCF_019320065.1 of Cervus canadensis. Lineage (NCBI taxonomy): Eukaryota > Metazoa > Chordata > Mammalia > Artiodactyla > Cervidae > Cervus > Cervus canadensis. The sequence goes on along the minus strand of NC_057386.1, from coordinate 9,079,808 downwards.
CTGGCTGCAGTCTCACTGTTCTACCCCTTAACATTCCTCCCATTTGCACAGGCATAGCTTTCCCACAACTGTTCCCAAAGTACACAAGCTGGTCTTTCACTTTGAACAGGGCTGGCAAAATACACCCTGTGGGACACATCCAATCAGCCCATGGCCTGTTCTTAACCCAATGGCTAAGAATGCTTTATGCTTTTAAATATTTGTGGGAAAAAAATGAACAGAGAATAATTTCTAGGGCTTCCCTGGTGGTCTAGTGGTTAAGAATCCACCCTGCAAGGGAAACCAGTTCGATTCCTGGTCCAGGAAGATCCCGCACGCTGAGGAGTGACTAAGGCCACGGGAGACAACCACTGAACCTAGAGCCTGCGCTCCACAGGAAGAGCCACCGCAACGAGGCCCGCGCGCAACTAGGGAGCGGCCTGAACCTGCTGCAGCCAGAAACGGCCCGAGTGCCGCGACAAGACTCACCACAGCCAAAGAATGAAATGGATAAGTAAACAAACATTTCCTTTTAAAAAGGAACATCTAACAGAAACTCTGTGGCCCATGATGGCTAAACACTTACCCTCTGGGGCACTTGGCAGAAAATGAACTGACCCCTAACCTCGAAGGCCCTCTCTAGCCCTCATCCTAATTCCAACACGGCAGTTCCCCAAACCTCCATTGAATACATAGCTTTACTGACCACTGACTTCTCGCTTCTTGAAAAACTTTTCGATTTTGTCCTTAGCATTTAAAAAGTACCATATTAGACAGAATTATGTATATTGATCTCTAAAAAAGAACATGATTTTCAAGTTGAAAAGGATCTCAGAAACCATGGGGTCTATCCTCCATTTTACAGGCAGGAAACTGTGATCAAGACTGGTCTAAATTCACAAAGTCTGTGACTGGCAGAGACAAGTGTTATGCCTGGACTCCCTGCCCAGGGCTTTGCTAAAAAGAAATTGAATACCTGAATATTTATTCTTCGTAAAGCTACTGGATTTAGCACAGAGAGGATGCTCAGTTAAATGTGAATATCTTATAAATAAGTAATTTTTAGTAAATACCCACACAAAATGTGAGATATATTAAAAAATTATTCCTTGTGTACCTGAAATTCAGACTTAACTGGGAGTCCTGGTTTTCTCTGGCAACCTTACTTCTCTACAGCCCAGGCTGTTTGGGAGCTGCTTCTTTATGGACTCATGGTTTCACTCTCCCAACAACCTAGTTTACCTGTGCAAGAGTCAAAGTTTGCCTGAAAAGATCCTTTCAAGGTCTAGTAGGACTGGCACTTCTTTCTCCCAACACACATAATGCCCCTTCCTGACATACTGTCTACTCTGTGGCTCCAAACCCTCTGTTCCCACCTCTGCTAACACATGAACACACTCCATATAAATGAGCTACCATCTCAGTTGTCACTGAGGCAGGAATGCCAGCCTAGCCCTCACACGTCCCACCACCAGAGGTCACCACAAACTGAGGGCACCTCTACTCAGGGCATGCATTTTTTCTGATTGCACACCCCAAGGTGACACTCTAGGTCACATGCTTTTCTGTCCTTTTTATATCTTCACACACACATCTGAGGGGTTGATAAAGTGCTGAGGAACAGCATCTATGCAGTGTTTGTGAGGGACTGGGAGTTTAGTACTAAAGATGCTGAACAGGATTTGCTCTTGGTTCTTATTTCCAGTGATACATACGATTTTGTTCTTGGTTCTTTCTTTATCCAGTTTCAAAAATTCACTGAGGGTTAATTCTTCAAACTGCTTCTTGACAGAAAGGAAAGCACAACCAGATGAATGCTTTTTATGTTCTTCTCTAGAAAAGACAATACATGAGCATGTCAACAGAGACAGTGAAGTTGAGGGAGAAGAGTTCATTACCACCAGTCTCCCTCCCCACCTCAGAGACACACGTTGCTCTGCTTCAGGAGCAGAGTAGGAATTCTGAAGTGGATGCAACCAGTGCCCGGATCCACATTCCCACACAGCTCATCTCAGCATCTTCTTGGTCTGTGGACACTCCCCATCCCCATCCTATGGCTGGTATATTCTATCTGGAGTCCTTTAGCAAGCAGTAAGAAAAGTGTTAGAGTGTAAATCTAAAGGTACCACATGTCAAAGCCCTTAAAATCGTCCAGGAATCATTTGCAGTTATCTCATTTTATTGGACTTATGCCGTAATCTATTGGTTCAGAGAAGGGCACTACTGACCTGGTTTCTCCAGGGAATCCTTGTGCCTGTACGATCATTCTCTCCAGTGGGAATTATCCCTGCATAGCAGACAGCACTAGAACCAGAACAGTCTGGGGACTTCCTGGTGGTCCAGTGGTGAGGACTCAGCACTTTCATTGCTGAGGGCCCAGGTTCAATCCCTGGTTAGGGAACTTAAGATCCCACAAGCTACTTGGTGCAGCCAAAAAGAACAAAAAACCACAACAACAACCCAGAACAATCTAGAAGAAATACACAGCCACACATATTCCAAGAGGACAGCCAACAGTAACTATAATTTGAAAACATTATAGCACTTGGAAATTCACTCCCAAGAATACAACCAGTATTTCTCCACTGATCCCTGGTATGATCACCATGCCATCCCAGTCAATACCGGGTCACAAGAGCAAACACGTAGGAAAAACAGTAATACTCTTCCTGCCAAGAAGAGAAACAACTCCAGAGATTCTCTAAGGCAAAAATATTCAAATTGTGGAAGCTACTGATTCTGACTGGAAAAAAAAAATGGGAGGGGAAAAATGGGGTATTACATTACAGGAAGACAGCTGCTGTCTGTATGAATATATGCATGCACGGAGACACGGAGACACACACACACACACACACACACACACACAAACTAGACGCAAAGAACAAAATCCAAAACACTGAGTGTACTACTTTAAGGTGTGGTTTTTCTGCTGTATGAATGATGGTCCAGATAATAAAGTTTCAGATTTAAAAACTCTAAAACAGGAAAGGCACCTGGACAGCTCTAGGTCACAGCAGGATCTGCTCCAGTATTCTAACTTAAAGGTATCAAGAACCCACAGGAAAATGCCTTTTTTAACATCCATCCAGAAGGATATTCCGCCAAATCGGGTGGGATTAGGTTGAAAGCATCTCCAAGGTGCCAGCAGCAGAATCACCCATTACAATAGCTGTTTAGGGCACAAAGGAGGTTGGAAAGCTGAAACTCTTTCACTAATCCTTCAAAATTCAGGGTTTTTTTTTTGGAGGAGCCCAACACAAAACAAAAGGTCTCGATGGAACTGGGGCACCCAGGAAACCCAGTGAGGCCGGCCTGCGGGACTTACATAGGGTCGTCATCTGGTTCCCAGCCTTCCAACTCCTTGAAGCAGAAGAAACACTGAGCCAAGTCGGGCTCGTTCTCAGTGGGGCAGTGGATGAAGCCTGCCGCGGCCATCTGCAAGGGAGAGCTCAGCTCAGGCCCCAGCGCGGAGGAGGGGGCCCACAGAGGGGCCGGAGCCCGCGGGAGAGGTTGCCCCGGGTCTGGAAGCCCACAGTAGGCTTGGGGCCCGAGGGAGAGGTCGCCCCGGGCCCGGAAGTCCACAGAAAGGCCGGAGCCCGAGGTAGAGGTCACCCAGGGCCTAGAAGCCCTCAGGATTGGAGTCCGACGGAAAAGTCGCCCCGGGCCCAGAAGCCCACGGAAGGGTTGGAGTCCGCGGGACCGGTCGCCTCCGGACGGGGGCGGGACTCTTAGGGCGAGGAGGAGCTGGGGACTCCGGGAGGTCTTACCCGCTCCGGGGTGCAAGCGCAGCCCTCTAAGAAGGGCCAGTTCTTAAACGTGGAGACGCGGTGGTCCTTGAGGTAGAGCTGCCAGGCTGGGGGCAACGACTGGGCACCCATCCCGCCGCCGCCGAGCGGTGCCGCGATTCAAATCCGGCGGTTTACGGCCTCCGCGAGGCATGTCGGGAACGCGCCTCCCGCTGCCTTCTGGGAAATGGGAAGCTGTGTGGCGCGGAGCATGCTGGGAGTCGTAGTCTCGCCGCGCGGCTCTGCAGCTGTTCATTCGCCACCGGGCGAACCCCTCCCCGTGGCTTACTTACATCCCAACTACTTGCTAAGAGTGGTGGGAAGAGAAGCTGGGGATGTGCTGAAGCCTCCGTGATAGTTTCAAGGAGTGGCCCCTGCGAGCGCGAATGGATTAAGCCCTTTCAGCCTGCAAACTCTATTGGTTTTGTGGGCGCCCCATTCCAGAAACCATTAGTGCTAGCTTCCCCAGGCGTTGTGCTGGCCAGATTGGAATATGTGCTGAGGCCCGTCCATCTAGAAGGCATGCATCCTCTGGGAAAAGGTGTCACATAGATGAAGTCTACAGCTTAACCGCCACCCTTGCTGGAGTGAGCTGTTCACTCTTTTATCAAGTCTTTTATCGAGTCTTTTCACTGAAGCTTCTTGGAGATCCAGAAATTGATCCCTGTCGCTTTGTTCTTCCCTTTCCACCATAATTCCTCAAGAGTTAGATATCTCTTCTAAGTCCCTGCCCCAGAGATGCAGATAGGGGTAAACAGAGGTGAAGCCATGTGTAGAAAGAAATAATGCCCACTGCCCTCCCTCCAGGAGACCTGGGTGTCCTCTCAAAGAGGTGGGAGGGGATAGGAATGTGATTCAAGGAAGTGAACAGCCCAAGGATAGTACACCTGTATAATAGAAATGATTGCCCAGGGAGCAAGCATCTGCCTGTAGGCTCAACCAGATTGGGTTCAGAGAAGGCCTGTGTAGCTGGTACGCAGCCTCAGGCAGAGGCCCCAGCCTTCCAACTCTCGGAACATCCTCTTTGAGAGGTTTTTATGGAGGTTTCACAAGCTTGGTTGATTGAATTGTTATAGCCATGCTTTCCGGGAAACAAACTCACTCAGAAGGACAATGCAGATAGTGGAGTGCAGTTTATTACACCAGCGGCCCCAAGGCAGAGTCTCTTCTTAGCCAAGGGCCCCAACCAGCATTTGTGAAAATCTTTTATACCCCATGTGTACGTGTCCAAACCCACCAGCCCAAATCCCTTGAGGCTTACAAAGGAAGGGTAAATACAATCACAATAACCCCATCATTCACGTGTTCTGTGTTCAAACAGTTAATAATCAATAAGCCTGTGGTTACCTTCTGATAGATACTGTCCGGAGGCAGGGGTGATTAGTGTCTGTTTTCTCTTAGGCAATGAGTAACCTGGATGTGATCTTCAAGATTCCCCTGCCCAGAGGGGTCTTATCCTTCCATTGTCATTCCCACAGGCGCTAAGCACAGAGCTCAGAGTCCATTGGAGAGGCGGCCTAGCACGACCAGCATGGACAGGCCTGAGATGGAGTCCAGGCCCTATGAATTCCTTCTTCAGTATCATTTGCCTTTGGTTATTAATTGAGTCACCAGCTCCTCTCCACTTCCTGAAGTCTGGGAAGGTGGGGCTGAAACCTCCCAGTGTCTAATGAAGGTTTGGTCCTTCTGGCTAGTGTCTAGGGGTCTGCCAAGAACTGCTCATTACAAGAGACTCTCCTATCACTAGGCAGATTTCAAAGGTTTTTTAGGAGCTGTGTGTCAAGAATCAGGCACAAAGACCAAACATCTATTTATCACAGAGGCAAGTTTTCTATGTAAACTCTCTGGATTTTTAAATAACTATTTAAAACTATAAAACAACTATTCATTGCCAACCCTGGTGGACACTGTGATGATCCAACAAAGTTTTGAGATTGTAAGTCATCAGTGCTAGATATTGCCTTATGGCCATCTAGTCTCACCAAACCTTTTGTGAACATGTTTTTCCTCTGTTGTTAAAAGTGACACATCAATGCTGTAAAAGCAAAAATCATGCAATAGGAAGGAAGTCTTCCTCTCCCCCAAGACCTTTGCAGAAGGAAACTTTTCAGCAGTTTCTATATATACTTCTAGGGGTGGTGTGTGTGTGTGTATGTATCTGTTGGTGTCCTGTCTTTTCAGGTAACAGCACATCTCAGCTTTATCTGCACCCAGAGATTGCAACTATCTAACATTCTATAAAATCTGCGTGGTGTATATTAGATGGTCTACTGATCTACCCTAATTCCAATCAACCAGTTTCCCATTGGGTAGCTCCATTTTTTCTTTTTTTTTTTTTTGCTATTATGAATTGTATTGATACTACAGCCAACAGACACACACACATCCAACTATGCCTGGAGCATAAATAACAGCAAGCAAGATTTCTGGCAGTGTGTATGTGCCTTCAACGTTTTTGATTACAGCCAACTTGCCCTCTCAGTCATCAGAGTGGGACACGGTTTGCTTTGCAATCTTGTCTGAGCTGACCCTGCCTTTTTCATCCTGCCTATTTTAATCAGAGTTCTACCAATATTGATGGCACCTGTTTGAAAATATATATCTTACAGAGAATTCCCTGGCAGTTCAGTGGCTAAGACTTGGCACTCTCACTGTCAAGAGCACAGGTTCAGTCCGTTTGAGAAACTAAAATCCCATAAACTGCGTGGTGTAGCCAAAAATATATATACAATTTTAAAAATAAATAAAAATATACATCTTCTGGACAAACACCATCAAGTCAATGTATTTCTGTGATTCATTTTCTATTTGGCACCAACATGTTCCAACTTATTTTCCATTTAAAAATTTTATTTTACTGAAAACTTCAGCTGCTTAGGTCTTTTCCATAAGGTTTTTAAGAAAAATTATTACTTGTATTTTTATCACAATAAGAGTAACATATTTAACATGAATAAAATGTACATAGCAAAGTTGCTATATGTGATAACATTGTATATACAGAGAAATCTCAACATTTTGGATTTTGGTTACTTTTCATTTCTATGCCAACTGAAAGGGGTATAATTAAGTGGAAGAATTTAGAATATCTGCATTTTTTTCCCTTCTATCATTCTATTATATATATACACACACACAATTATATATGGTAAACTATACATAATATAAAATTGTTTTAGCCATTTTTTAAAATTGAAGTATAACTGACCTACAACTGTATGTTTGTTCCAGCTGCACACCATATTGACTCAATGCTCTAACTCATTACAAAACAATCACCACCATTTCAACCATTTTTAAGTGTTCAGCTCAGTGGCATTAAGTACATTCACTTTGCTATGCAACCATCACCACCATCCATCTCCAGAACATTTTCTTTCATCTTCCGCAACTGAAACTTTATCCATTAACAATTTCTGTAGGATTTTGTAACAAAAGTTCAAATTCATGGATCAGCTTTTGGCTGTATCAAATTTGATCAAAACCAGCTTCTACCATTTTGCGCCTTTGACATTATTGTCACCAACCTCCTATGTCTGGGGTCCATTTTTTAACATCTAAATTTTAAAAATTATTTATTTTACTTATATATTTGGTTGCACCAGGTCTTAGCTGTGGCATGTAGGATCTCTTAGTTGAGTCATGTAGGATTTAGTTCCCTGACCGGGGATCAGACCTGGGCCCCCTGCACTGGGAGTGTGGAGTCTTAGCCACTGGACCATCAGGGAAATTCCACTTTTTGGTGACTTTTATTTTTATCATTTTAAAGTTGCAATAATAGTACAAGGAATAATCATGTACCCTTTACTCAGATATTGTTTACATTTTGCCGATACGTATTATCATTCTCACTCTCTTCCTTTCTCTCTTTATAACACACACACACACACACTCACTCATATACACACATATGTATATATTTTCTAATCAGAACCATTTATTGAGATTTTATTGAGGCATGGCTGATAATTATTTATTATATATATTCTATATATATTTATTTATATTAATTTATTACATAAATTAACTTTCAATGTATACAAACATACTGATTTACAATTTTTAAACATTATACTCCATATATAGTTGTTATATCAGCTATTTCCCCTGCGCTGTACAACAAATCCTCGTAGCTTACTTGGGTTTTTATTTTACTTATTTATTTTTGGCTCTGCTGGGTCTTCATGGCAGTGCGGGCTCTTCTCCAGTGGTGGGAAGTGGGGGCTACCCTCCAGCTGTGGCGTGAGGGCCTCAGCGCAGTGGCCACTCTTGTGGAGCACAGGCTCTATGGCATGCAGGCTTCGGTAGTCGTAGCCTGTGAGCTCAGCAGCTGTGGCTCCCGGGCTCCAGAGCACAGGCTCAATAGCTGTGGCTCACGGGCTTAGCTTTTCCACCGCATGTGGGATCTTCCTGCATCAGGGATCAAACCCATGTCTCCTGCACTGGCAGGCAGATTCTTTACCACCGAGCCACCAGGGCTAATCCGGTCAAAGTGTTAGTCCCGAGGATAACATCCCAGGGCTTTCTGGGATGAAGCCAGACGTCAGGTGGAGCCCAGGACTGAGCAGACATGAAAAAGTGGAGCAAAAAAAAAAAGGGGGGGAGGGGGCAGGGACTTCCCTTAACCACTGGGCAGTCCAGTGGTTAAGATTGCACACTCCCAGTGCAGGGGGTGTTGTGGTTTAATCCCTGGTCTGGGGACTGAGATCCCACAGGCCGTGTGGTTTGGCAAAAAAATAAACAAAAAAGGAACAAAGACTGGTTTAGGGAGCTCTTTCTCTTAGTGTTGGTTGCGAGTTGTCCTTTTTGCTTCACCTTCTCAGCCAGCGGGGCAGCTCTGGGCAACACACCCAGCATGGACCTGGGCCAGACCTTCCCTGGAGCCCACTCGATCCAGGCGGGGGGCGGGCCATGGAGATCTGTACTCAGGTTCAGAGCAGCGAGAAGAATGGATTCTGGCCGGGGGGCGAGTGAACAAACAGAGGCGCTGCTGGGTAGAGCTGAGGCCAGCAGGAGAGGGAAGCGGTGGGGCTCTCGGAGAAGCTTCCCAGTCGGGATACATGCCGGCGGCGGCAGGGTTCAGGTGTCATTAGGACTCCTGGAAGATTGTTTTCAAGATAATCTGCAGCAGGAAGGAAAAAATACAATAGCTCCGGAGTTGGAGAGGCTCTTGGGAGGATCTCTTGGGAAGGAATTTGATTAAAGAAACAGGCTGCCTTTGTGGTCACAGAAATGTAACTTAAATGAGCTCCTTTCCACCTCTCATTTGAAATGTTTCCATGAACCAAACATATACTTCCCTCCAGCTGGCTGCCTGTTTCTCTATGAACCACAAGATGAGAATGGCTTGACATTTTTTAACAGTTGGGGAAAAGAATCAAACAAAGGATATTTTTTGTGACATGTAAAAATTACATAACATTCAAATTTCTGCATCCATAAATAGTTTTATTGGAGCATGTGTATGCTAAGTCACTTTAGTTGTGTCTGACTCTTTGCAACCCCATGGACTGTAGCCCACCAGGCTCCTCTGTCCATGGGATTCTCCAGGCAAGAATACAGGAGAGGGTTGGCATTTCCTCCTCCAGGGGATCTTCCCAACTCAGGGATCCAACCTGGATCTCTTACATCTCCTGCATTGGCAGGCAGATTCCCTACTAGGGAAGCCCACAAGGCAGCTTTTGAGTAGCGATGGCAAGAGTTGGGTAGTTTTGTCAGAGACCATATGGCTTCCCAAATCTAAAATATTTATTAGGTTTTTTAAAAGCAGATGTCATTTATGGCTAAGGCTGCCCAGGTGACTCAGTGTTAAAGAGTCCGCTCGCCAATGCAGGCGACGCATTTTGGATCCCTGGGTTGGGAAGATCCCCTGGTCAGACTCAACTGAGCATGCATGTACACACATTTATGAATGCTTGTTTTTTTCCTCAGTTAAAAAAGAAATACAAGGGACGTCCATAGTGGTCCAGTGGCTCAGACTCCATGCTTCCAATGCAGGGAGCATGGGCTTCGATCCCTGGCTGGGGAACTAAGATTCCACATGCTACATAGCATGGCCAAATAAATAAATTAATTAAACAAGGAGTATTCATTTAAAAAAGTAACACATGTTCATGGTAGAAAACATGGAAATGGATTTTTTTTTAAAGGCACTTGCAACAAACACCACTGGTAAATGGTTTTTTCAGATGCATATACATGCTTCTAAGGGTCTGGCTGTGTATGTATCATAAAACTAGGGAGACGTTAGGTTAGTTATTTTTTGTGTTTTTGCTCTTACTTTTGAATCAATTTAACATATCCTAAGTAATTCTCACAAACTTCAATCTATTACCTGATTATATCAGAATTTAACCTCATTAGATATTTAGGTTGTTTCCAAATTTTGAACATTAATGAAGCTGTAGAGACTATCTTTCAGTGTTTCTCTGATTATCCTGAAAACAAATTCTAAGCATCAGAATTACTGGGTCAGTAGACTCGCATCCATTTTGCCAAGCTGTACCCCAGGAACATCAAGTCGACATGTGTTTCCACCAGAAGGACCAAGGAAGCCTCCCCCACTTCACCACATCCTCATCAGCACCGGACATAATTATACTAGAACATTTCCATCGAGAGGTGGGAGAGGACTCATTTTCAGTTACATTTCTATGATCAATGTGAAGTGCAAGTGAAAGTCGGTCAGTTGTGTCCGACTTCTCTGCAACCCCATGGACTATACAGTCCATGGAATTCTCCAGACCAGAATACGGAGTGGGTAGCCTTTCCCTTCTCTGGGGGATCTTCCCAACCCAGGGATCGAACCTAGGTGTCCCACTTTGCAGGCGGATTCTTTACCAGCTGAGCCACAAGGGAAGCCCTATGATCAACAGTGCATTTTAATCTTCCACCCTGTCTACTGGCCATCTATATTTATTTTTTAATTATCACTTATTCTTTGTCCATTTTTCTATTTATTTCTGTTCTTAAAGAGAAATAAGACCTGCTCTTATTACACTTAATAAGAGGTACAAACTACTATATATAAAATAAATAAGCTACAAGGTTATATTATACAGTGCATGGAATATAGCCAATATTTTATAACTTTCAATGGAGTATAAGCTATATAAAAATATCGAATCACTATGTTACACATACTATTGCAAATCACCTAAATTTCAGTGAAAAAAAAAAGAACTATTTTATTGATTTGAAGGACTTCCCTGGTGGCTCAGTGGTAAAGAATCCACCTGCTAATGCAGGAGACGTGGGTTCGATCCCTGGGTAGGGAAGATCCCCTGCAGAAGAAAATGCCAACCCACTTCAGTATTTTTGCCTGGGAAATCCCATGGACAGAGAAGCCTGGTGGGCTACAGTTTAAGGGGTTGCGAAAGAGTTGGACATGACCTGGCAACTAAACAGCAACTGATTTGAAAGTGCTCTTTGTGTGGTAGGGATATTAAGTATGTGAATTAATACTGAATGCTATAGGGAGTTCTCTGGCAGTCCAGTGGTTAGGACTCTGGACTTTCACTTTGGAGGGCCAGGGTTCAATCGCTGGTCGGGGAACTAAGATCCCGAAGCAGCCAAACCAAACCAAAAACCTGAATGCTATAAAAGGCCTATTGTGCTGGCAGCTAATCAGGGGTGGGGGGAGGGGGAATTGGAGGAAGGTGGTGAAAGGTACAAACTTTCAGTTATAAGATAAATAAGCACTAGGGACATGATGTACAATGTGATAAATTAACGCTGCTGTATGTTATATATGAAAGTTGTTAACAGAATAAATCCTAAGAATTCTCATCACAAAGGAAAAATTTTCTTTTTCTTTTCTTTTGTAACTACGAGATGGCAGATGTTCACTAAAACTATCGTGATTCATTTCATGATGTTTGTAAGTCAAATCATTAAGCCGTACACCTTCAACTTATACAGCTCTGTATGTCAATTTTAACTCAATAAAACTGGAGGGAAAAAGTAAACATTAAAAAAAAAAAAAAGCAAAGCTAATCAGGTACCCACTTGCCGAGAAAAAGAAAAGAGAAAGTTGTAACTGTGTATTTTCTGTGTCCATGGAAAATATTTTCCCCAATCTATCCTTTGATTTTTTGTAAATAATTTTTTAAATTGAGGTATAGTTGATTTACAATGTTTCAGTATACAGCAAAGTGATTAAGTTATATATATATACTCTTTTTAAAGTTCTTTTCCATTATAGGTTATTACAAAATACTGAATATAGTTCCCTCTGCTATAGTACCCTCTACTATACAGTAGTAGGTCCTTGCTGTTTATTTTACATGTCTGTTAATTCCAAATTCCTAATTTATCTCCCTCCTTCCCTTTTGGTAACTGTAACTTTGCTTTCTTGTCTGTGAGTTATTTTGGTCTTGTAAATAAGTTCACCTGTATTGTTTTTTAAGCTTCCACATACAAGTGAAATCATATGATATGTGTCTTTGACATCACTTAGTATAATAATCTCTAGGTCCATTTATACTGCTGCAAAAGGCATTATATCATTCTTTTTATGGCTGAGTAAAATTCCGGTGTTTGAGTGTGTTTGTATAAAACACGTCTTCTTTATCCATTCATCTATGGGTAGACACTTAGGCTATTATAAATAGTGCTGCTATGAACACTGGGGTGCATGTATCTTTTCGAATTAGAGTTTTGTCTTTTCTGGACAAAACAAAAATTCCACTCCTGGACATAAATCAGGAGTGGAATTGTTGGATTGCTGGATCATATGGTAATTCTAATTTTAGTTTTTTAAGGAACCTCCATGCGGTTCTCCACAGTGGCTGCACCAATTTACATTCCATCAACAGTGTAGAAGGGTTCCTTTTGTCCTTAGACCTTTTTTTATTATTATAAAAATTATTATTTAGACTTTTAAAAGAATTCACCACATTAAATTTGTACTAAACATTCATGCGGTCAAATCCATCCAACCTATCCCCATGGAGCTGGCATTGCATCTGTGCTCACATACAAGCAGGCTAATACTTTCTCATACCCGCCTGTCCCCATGCACATCCCATTGGTGTCCCCAGGACCAGCCTCTGCAGATCACCTGGGGCTGTTTCAGAGGGAGTGAAGTTCAGGAAGCAAGAGTGGCCCTCGATCCTTATCATCAGGTGCCCTGGATGCCAGGATGCCAAGGAGCCAGCGAGGGGACTCTCTGTACCCTCTGTCTGCCCACCTCGCCTCAAGTGTAGGGGCTATGCCAAGACACATTCTGTCCACAGTGAAGGGATGCACGCTACCTGGGTGAGCACATAGTCCTCCTGGGTTAGATTCCAAAGGATTTCAAAGTGGTCCACATCGTGGAGCTCTGCAAAGGAGGCTTTCCACCCTCCTTGGCACAACGTCTGTGTAAGAGAAATGAGGGAAAGGAAACATGAGGTTCGTTGGGGGAGGGCGGGTGGAGGTGGAGAAGGGCTCTCGCACCTGCCTGGCGTGTACCAGGTGCTCACTAAGTATTTACTGAAGAAATGACTGGTATCACAGGGTCCGTTTGGGTGAAATAAACAAAGATAGTAAGTTTGCACGACCCTCAACCTCGAGCCAAGAGGGGCGCCTGGGGCACCTGATGAAACTCCCTGGACTGTCGGCGGAATTCTGGGCTGTCGTGCTGGCCGACAATCACCAGGATGCGGCAGGCTGGATCCGCGGGCTGGGTGGGGGCCGTCTCCAGGTGCCATAGCGGGCTGTTCCTCTGAGCATCCTCCCTGGTGTGGGGGGAGGTGTGGTCAGGACAGAGGAAAGCCTCTGCTGCAGCCCTGGCCCTCCTCACTGGCTGCAGGCCAGCTGAGGGGGATGAGGGGACAAGTGACTTACAGGGTCGGGAGGAGGGGGGCATTCTCAGAGGTGTGCATGATGGGCTCCAGGTCGTAGACCCCGCTCAGCAGGAAGAAGCCTGTGAAGGTAAAGAACAGTCACTGAGCCAGGCTGCAGGTGGGGCCAACACCCCACCCAGACTGGGCCTCTTGTAAGCACCGGATGGGGCAATATGGGGCCAACCTGCCTCCAGGGCCAGAGGGGCAAGACAAGGGAAAGGGCAGAGAAGCAGCAAAGCAGGCCCTGCTCCCTGCGCCCAAAGCCCCCAGGTCAAGCGGCTCACAGCTGTTGAGATTTCAAGCAACTGGTATAGACCCTTAGGCCCATCAGGGTAGGGTGAAGGCTGCCTAGTCAGACTCACTCCCCGTGGAAACCTTTGAGGTTGGGCGTGACTCCATGCTTGATCCAGTTGGCCAGGAGCATCATGGCAGCGAGCTGGGCCCCAGCAGAGTGTCCACACAGGTAGATTCCCCTTCAGTGGGTCAGAGCGGAGAGCAGAGTTTGACTTCAGTGTAACCAAAACAACAGGCCAGTATCGAGGGGTCCCCATTTGCCTTCTGCTCCAAAGCCAGAGGGAATGGCTGGGCTGCATCCAAGGAGATGAATCCACTGTCCTCCCACCCAGTCTGATAAAAGGAAAATTTGCAGTGATACCCACTGGTTGCCTGGATACCGCTTCTGGACAAAAACGATGCTCTGGGTCACCTGGTCTACCATCTGGTCCAGGGTGCCTGTGCAGAGGACAGGAGCTGAGTCAGGCTCCATCAGGGGCTCTCTCCCCTCCAAATCCCAATGGCCCTTGTACCTGTAAGACCACCCTCATTACCTTTGGGAGCAATGTCATAAGCCACTATCACCACGGCCACTCCCTGTGATGTCAGTGGGCTGACCATGAAGGCTGACGTGTCTTTACTGCAGAAGGAGACAAAGACTTAACTGGAGGCCACTTGGCCACTAGGCTGCTTCGGCGTCTGGTCCACCCAGCGCCCTGGCCCTCTCTGACCCCGTGCGGTAAGGGAAGAAGTGAGCTCTGTCCTTACCACATCACATGTGGCGCCCTAGAGACTGCATTTAACCTCTAAGCCCAGTTTCTTCCTCTGTAAAATAGAGATAATTATGTTCTTTCTCCTAGGATGCTGTTTTTGAGAACTGAAGGAGATCAGACATGCAGGGAGCTTCACAAGGCAAAGGGTAAAAATGCAATAAATGGAGCGTTAAATTGCTATGGTCGAAGGGCAGTAGATCCTATAACCAGCAACTCGTTAGTATGATCCTAGGGAACAATAGTGTCCGTGAAGGCCCCAAATACCTCTCTGCTTATCTTAGGGTACCCACTGGGGCCAATCCCAGCTTGCCTGGGACTCCCTCTTTTTTTACCGCTAAAGGCCCCAAGCCCTGGGAAACCACTCAGTTCTGAGCAAAATGGGATGGTTAGTCACTGTGGTTTTCCATGATTGGAGAGTAGACTGAACATGCTTTTCACTGAATATAGTGGGTTCAACAGTGTCCTTCCTCAAAAGACATGTCCAAATCCTAAACCCTGGTACCTGTAAATGTGACCTTATTTGCAATAGGGTCTATGCAGATATGGGCTTCCCAGGTGGTTCAGTGAGTAAAGACTCCACCTGCAATGCAGGAGACTCAGGAGATGGGGGTTCAATTCCTGGGTCAGGAAGATCCCCTGGGGAAGGGCATGGCATCCCACTTCAGTATTCTTGCCTGGAGAACCCCATGGACAGAGGAGCCTGGCGGGCTACAGTCCATAGGATCGCAAAGAATCAGATATGACTGCAGTGACCGAGCACACACACTATGCAGACATAATTCAGACTCTTGAGATGGGGTCATCCTGGATTTAGGATGAGCCCAAACCCAATAACCGGTGATGTTGTAACAGAAATGAGAGGAAGGAGGGAGATGCAGACATACAAAGATCACGTGAAGATGAAAACTGAGTTTAAAGTGATGCAGCCACAAGGTGAGAAAAGCACAGAGCCCCCAGAAGCTGGAGCCTTCAGAGGGAGCGCGGCCCTGCCCACACCTTGATTTCAGACTCTTGGCCTCCAGAACTGTGAGAGAAGACATTTCTGTTGTAGGAAGCCCCCACGTTTGTAGTAAGTTGTTGCAGTGGTCCCAGGAAAGGAGGAGGCCAGGCAAAGATGACTCTCCCCTTTTCCCCATTCATCCACATTCCCTGACTCACCTTCCGCTCTGCCAGTATCCTCCATGAAAAAACACCAGGAAAGGCATGGCTGTAGGACAAAACAAAGGGCGTGTGGGCGCAGGCAGGGCTCCCAGAAGAGATCCAAGGGCAACCACCAGCCCCCAGTTACCTTCAGATACTGCCTCGGGAAGGTAGATGTCCAATTTCTCTCCTTCGCCCTCTCCGTAGGGGACATCAATCAGGCTCCTCCCGGTGGCCCGGGCCCTCTTGGTGACTATCTCCAGAAACGGACAAGTCACTGTCAGTACAACTTCAGGCAGCACCACTTTCTATTATTATTTTGCTGAAAGCCCTTTAGAGTCAACCAGCTAGCTTCAGCGGTCAGTGCTTCCCCAAGTTCACATGGTAATTGGGCCCGGGGTCTGAAGCATTCTCCCAGATGCATAGTTAAAAAGACATCAGATTGGCCCATCTGAGTGGAGGCAGTACTATCTCTGATGTCTGTCTCTGGTGAGCTGGCACTTGACCGGCACCATTTCTATCTCTACTGTATTACCTGTTTATTATGTGTGCTACCCTTGGCTACATGCTCCAGAAGTATAAACTTTTCCAAGTATTTGAAAAAATAATCTTCTAGAAACTAAGATACAAAATCACTGGAAACAAATAGATTATAAAACACTATGAATATATAATTGAGTGCCATGATGGCAGAGGTCAGAGTGATGTGAAAATTGGCTTAGGACTGGGCTTAAGAGAAAGGAGGAAAGGGACGGTAAATAAATTAAATATCAAAGGCGAAGGCATAGAGGTGGGAGTGAAACAGAGCAGGACCCTATGGTCCTTGTCCCCCTGACCTCTGCCTGCCTTCTGTCTGTGGAACATTAGCCAAAGAATAAGTTTAATCAGAGAAGTGAGAAAATGCAGAAACAAAGGAAAACAGTCAAAGGAGACCAAATAATAATAATAATGTCATAAAACATAGGCAAGGACTTTTAGTTCCTTCTCAAGGGCTATTGATTATATTCTGAGCCATATCCTGTGAGCTGTCTTATAGATAAAGCCCCCACCACATGGAAAAAGTTAACTACAGGATGACTAGACTATAGCCACGATGCAATCTGCCACAATTCTGAGAACTGGCCTCAGAGAAATGGAAACAAACCGACTGTGGAACTGAAGATTAACTATACCTAAAACAATCAAGATGATGCTGGTCAGACCACTGGTGACCAATTTCAAGATGACTGTCAGAGCTGACTGTGTTGCTTCTGCCTGTAGCTCCCTCCCTCTGTCTATAAAAGCTCAGGGGGCAAGTCAGCATTTGAACAGGTATCTGCCTCGCCCTCGCCTGCTGAGTTGCTGGCATTCAAAATAAAGCAAATTTTCACTTCCACCAATCTGACCTCTTTATTGGCTTTTGAGAGGCAAGCAGGCAGCTGGACCCCACTTTCAGGAAGAGGAAGGGACTCTCTACGTTCATGGACTTTCAATGTCCCCCAAAGGCCCCACTTCCATCACTGAAACCCAGGCAGCTCAGCTCCCATCACCACTGGGCACCGGGGGAGTGTAAACTGGTAAGTTCTTCCTGTGAGGCAACTTGGAAATATGTAGCAAAGCCCAAGAAAATCATATTCCTTGGTGCATAAGACCTTGTCCATCCGTTATTATAAGGAAATAATCAGAAGTATTTTTAAAGACTTGCTTTAAAGATGCTCACACTAATGCAAAACATTTTGGACACAGCCCAAGGGACCTACAACAGAAAACTGACCAAATACATTATGGTATATCCCCTTTCTCTCCTTTATTTTTGACCTCAGCATTCATCCATCCTTCATATGTATTTTTATTTACTGCCACCCTCACTAGACCATAAGCTCTGCGAAAACAAGGGCTTTGCTTTGCCCACCTCTGTACAACAGAACCTGGTACATGAAAACCACTTAAAAGAAAATTGTGTGGGGAATTCCCCAGCAGTCCAATGGTTAAGACTCCATGGTTTCACTGCCAACAGCTCGAGTTCAATCCCTAGTCTGGAACTAAGATCCCACAAGATATGCAATGAATAAATATTTCAATACATAGTGTTGGGTCAATTGAATAGGAAAAAAAGTTTTTTGACCCTTATCTCATACCACATCAGATCAGTTCCAGATGGACTACAGCTTTAAATATGAGAGCAAAGACAATAAAGCTTTTATTTTTATGTTATTTTTTAGTGATATGTTTTTTAATATTTATTTTTATTTATTTATTTGGCATTGCATTTATGATAACAATTTGAAATTATTTTTTAAAATATTTTTTATTTTATTTTTGGCTGTGCTGGTCTTCACTGCTGCACACAGGCTTTCTCTAGATGCGGCAGGGATCTCTAGATCCTTCACTGTGGTGCATGGGCCCTTGCCATGGGCTTCTCTTGCTGCAGACCACAGGCTTTAGGCGCAAGGGCTTCAGCAGTCTCAGTGCGTGGCCTCAGTAGTTCTGGCCCCTGGGCTTAGTTGCTTCATGGCATAAGGGATGTTCCAGGACCAGGGATCGAACCAGTGTCCCCTGCATTGCAAGGCAGATTCTTTTTTGTTTGTTTGCTTTGACACCAAAGTAGGATTTATCGGTGGACATGAGTAAAGAAGAGACAGTGCCAAGCCTCTCATGGGTGCAGGGCCCACCATTTGTCCAAGGGAACACCATTAGGGATGTCTTTGACCCCACAGCCATCTGGCATGAACTGTTACTGTTGAAACATGTACAGTTCATGAACATGAACTGTTGAAAACTTCCATGTTTTCAAATTTATCTGAATTAAACTTGGCAAATTCCCACCTCTGGTGGCCAGGGAACTTGAACTTGGCCCTGCGCAGGGCCTCAGTCAATGCTCCTTGTTCTGCAGCTTGGTGAGGTTGGACACATCTTGTTGATGCAGATGACATGGAAGGGGTGAAGCCCCACTCGGATGTGAAAACCATCTTTGCCACTGTTTTTCACCATGGACTTGTTGGCACAAACACAGGCCGCCTCCAGGGCTTTGGAGGAGAGTTGCTGACACTCGTCTGACACCGTGTGGCCACACAGTGGGAACCCATCCGCTTTTGCTTTCTTCTGCTCCAGGCCAAAGATGCAGATCTTAGCATCAGGGACACCTTGGCAGAAGTCAGACTTTGGGTTCAGTTTATTCTGACAATATGGGTAACACCGTGGGGCAGCAACCCATGGTGAGATTAGGATCTTAAATGGGTGCCGAAGGGGAAGAGCGAGGCGGATTCTTAATCACTGAACCACCAGGGAAGCCCTAACTTGATGTCTTTTAAGAATGCCATCATATTTTGTAAACTGTGTTGAAAAGTTGACGGGTAGGTACCTGCGAAAGCCATGAGCTATCTGAGCATTAAGTGAGAGGCCGTTACTTTTTCTTTTGAAGAAACAATCTGCTTATAAAAATATGCAGCAGCCATTTCCATGAAATACTGGACAAGGTGACTGTCATTATTAATATGGATATGGAATCTCTCTCCCCTAAATCCAAATGGCAGCATATGAAATGTATTTCTGTCTGTTTCACTTAATATTTCTTGGAGAGCTTTCCTAATCAGTACATAGACAGCTTCCTCATTCTTTTCTTTCTCAATAAACAGGTAATTTGCTATTCCGTCCTATGGCTGCACCTTAATTTATTTAACCGGTCGTGCCAGTTTTTAGGCCAAAGCAAACCTCACCAGATCATCAGGTAAGTCTCTTGGCTCCCTCTCTGTTTATCCCGAATCCTGAATTTTCTCCCTGCCCCCACTGAGACCACCCTGGATCCCTCTCTCCTCTCCCCCACTCTCACCAGGGCTCCCTGAAGCCCCGCAGGTGTGGGCCAGGTGTAACTTGCATCACATCCCGTTGAGCTGAGGTTGATCTGAGGTTCCTGTCAGTTGCTGGGGCTGCCCTAACGAAATGCCATACATGCACCCAAGGGCTTCGATGACAAGACATTTATTTCTCGAAGTTCTGGACCCTAGAAGGGAGGATCAAGGTGCTGGCAGGGGAGGTGTCTGGCGAGGGTCCTCCCCAGAATGGTAGAGGGCCTTCTGGCTGGGGACTCCCGTGGCCTCTTTGGGTTTGGGAGCAGCTCTCCCTCTCTCTAGGGAGACGAACCCTCTGTGTCTGTTCAAACAATCCTACTGGATCGGGACTCCACCCTTCTGACCTCATTTAACTTTTTCCTTCCTTAGAGGTCCCCCTCTCTAAACACAGCCCCAAGTAAAAAAAAAAAAGAATTAGCTCCTGACTCCTTCTGATGACTATATGATAGTAGACCTATCCCCCTTTGATAGATAGGAATATGGAACAGAGAGATCAGCTAGTAAATAGTAAAAAAAAATAAAAGCCCCACTAGGAGCTAGGACTTCAACATGTGAGTTTTTTAATAATAATTATTATTATTTTTAAAATATTTGTTTATTTACTTGGCTGCATCAGGTCTCAGTTGCAGCACTCAGGCTTAGTTGCTCCTTGGCACATGGGACCTTAGTTCTCCGACCAGGCAGTGAACCTGCGTTGCCTGCACTGGAAGGCAGATTCTCAAACATTTGACCACCAAGGAAGTCCCAAGTAATTATTCTAATGGAAGACAGTTTTTTCTCCTTTTCTTTTTTTGGCTGTGCTGTGCGGCGTATCTTAGTTCCCCAACCAGGAGTCGAACCCATGCCCCTTCAGTGGAAGCTTGGAGTCTTAACCACTGGACCTCCAGGGAAGTCCCTTCAGCACATGAATTCTTCATCCATGACAGCCCCACACTCCCTCCCAAAGGCCCCAGAGCTCCCCTGGTCACCTTCCCTGAGAGGTCTGCCAACCACCCTCCCTCCAGGTGTGAAGGTGTTTGTTCTGGACAAGCTCCCCATACCACAGGCTCAGCAAAGGGGAGCAATTTAATTAAAACAAGAGTTCTGGAAGTACACATGGACCCACGAGATTTATGTTGCGCCAAAATTAAGAAAAAGATAATGAGACGTATGCTCTAAGTTGAAGAGCAATTAAAACCAAGCAGCTGTCAAGATTTGTTGTCACCCATAAAAAAAAGTCTCCCTCTGATATTAAAAAACCCAACTGAGCCTGACACAGAGAAACTGCCTCTCTCCAGGAGGTGGCGTGATGGGTTGATGGCAGGCAGCTGGGGGCAGGGACAGAGGCTAGGGTGACTCACTGTCTCCCCCAGAGCCTGAATACTGCCAGCCCTCCAGGTCTGCATCTACAGGCAGGGACACAGTGGGGCTTCAACAGGACGCCCCAGGACAAACCCAATTACAAACTTCCTTTTTTGAGAAAGCAAAAATTCAGTTTCCGTTGCTCACAGTCCAAAGTGTCACAGCTCTGACAGAGAGAAACTGCAGGTCCCCGGACCCGACTGAGCATTGTGTGAGAGCAATTAGGAGGAGCAGGGGCCAGAATCCCTAGAGACTAATGCAGGCATGGGGCAGGGAGACCCATCAGATGGTGTCAGAAAGCTGAAGATCAAGGGTTTATCAGGTGCTGTGGGAGCAATTTAAGAAGCGGTTAGGGTCCACCAGGCTCCTTTTTTTTTTTTTTTTAAGTTATGCTCTATTTTAATTTATTTATTTTCTGTACACTCTTTTTTTTTGCGGGGAGGCTAGTCACACTTTCATGCACTGGAGAAGGAAACGGCAGCCCACTCCAGCGTTCTTGCCTGGAGAATCCCAGGGATGGGAGCCTGGTGGGCTGCCGTCTATGGGGTCACACAGAATTGGACACAACTGACGTGACTTAGCAGCAGCAGCAGTCACACAGTATGTGAGATCTTTGTTCCCTGACCAGGGATTGAACCTGCGCCCCCTGCGTTGGAAGCATGGCGCCTTAACCACACGACCATCAGGGAAGTCCCCTCATCTAGCTTCAGAACTATTCCTTCCCAGTCTTTTAATTCACTTAGCAAACAAATATTTATATAAGCAGCGATCTTGTGCCCATTTTGGAATTTTGCAGTGATAAAATAGGAAAAAAAAATATCCCCATCATATGTGGCTTACCCCTTAAAGAGGGGACAAGCAGTTATAAATGTCAGGTAGCAACACGTTCTATAAAAGTGAGCCAGATCTGAAAAGACTACACACTGTGTGATTCCAACTATTCTGGGAGAAGTAAAACAATGGAAACAGTGAAAAGAGATCAGTCGCTTCTGGGGGCTGGGGTGGGTGGGAGGGAGGGATGACTAGTTGAATACAGGATTTTTAAGTCTGTGAATACAAATAGGGAGGGAGTATCTGCCAGGACAAGTGGACAAGCTGGAGAAGCTCTGGGAGGTTGTGGGGTAGGGGGGTTTCTGGGGTTCAGTCATGTTTCGTTCCTAGCCCAATCTGTGACAACCAAAGTCAGAGAAAAAGCGACTTTCCTTCTGATTCTCCACATGTGGGATCTTAGTTCCCCGACCAAGGATCAAACTGAGGTCCCTGCAGCGGAAGCTTGTAGTCTTAACCACTGGACTGCCAGGGAAGTCCCAACCATTTTAAAGGGAACAAGTCAAAATTGATGGTGTCATTAAAAAAAATAAATAGTAAACAATTCAGTGGCATTTAGCACATTCACAATGTTTTGCAACCATCACCTCTATCTAGTTTCTAAGCATTATTTTCAGGGCTTCCCTGGTGGCTCAGTGGTAAAAGAATCTGCCTGCCAACAGGAGATGCAAGCTTCCCTGGTGGCTCAGTGGTAAAAGAATCTGCCTGCCAACAGGAGATGCAAGCCCGATCCCTGAGTGGGGAAGATCCCCTGAAGGAGAGCATGGCAACCCTCTCCAGTATTTTTGCCTGGGAAATCCCATGGATGGAGGAGCCTGGTGGGCTACAGTCCATGGGGTCACAAAGATTCAGACATGACTTAGCGACTAAATAACAACAACAAAACATTTTTTTTCATCTCAGAAGGAAATCCATTAAGCACCCCCTGTAATCACAGTTTTCTGTCTCTACAGATTACCCTGTTCTGGATGTTTCACATAAATGGAATCATACATATAAATAATAATCATACATATAAATGTGACCTTTTGTGCCTGGCTTCTTTCAATGAGCACTGTGTTTTCAGGGTCCATCCATGTTCTAGTATGTATCAGTAGTTCATTCCTTTTTTGTGCCCAAAATAATTCCATTGCATGGACATATCACACTTTGTTTATCCATTCATCTGTGGATGAATTTGAACTTTTCCTACCTTTTGGCAATTGTGAATAATGCTGCTGTGAACATGGGTGTACATGTATTTGAGTACTTATTTTCAATTATTTGGGGTTAGAATTTTTTAATTGAACTATATTGCTGACTTATAATATTACATTACATTAGTTTCATGTGTGTGACATAGTGATTCAACATTTTATAGATTATACTCCATTTAAAGTTATTACAAAATAATGGCTATATTTCCCTCTGCTGTACAATAATATATCCTTGTTGCTTGTCTATTTTACACACAGTATTTTCTCTCTTCTAGAAAGAATTTTTATTTTTTATTTATTTTTATTTTTTTTAGTTCTACCACTTTATTGCTACCAACCCATCTCCCTCCATCCTCATGCACCCATGCTCAGTCATGTAACCCCATGGACTGCAGCCCGCCAGGCTCCTTTGTCCATGGACTTTTCCAGGCAAGAATACTGGAGTGGGTTGCCATTTCCTTCTCCTAGAAAGAATTTTTAACACTGTTCATACTAACAAAAAAAAAAAAAAAGAGAGATTGCAGGGAGCTACCTTGTGGTCCACTGGTTAGGACTTGGGAGATTTCACTGCCATGGCCCTAAGTTCAATTCTTGATCAGGTAACTAAGATCCTGCAAGCCAAGCAGCTCAGCCAAAAAAAAAACATAAAAAAACCCCACAACAAACCAGGATTGCACACTATTAAAACAGAAGGCTTTCTTCCAGGAGAAAATAAAAAGAGGCTAGAAGAAACCACATTACAATGTGAACAACGGGTGGCAGAATTATTGATGGTTTTATTTTCCAAAATCCTTTTCAGTAAGCAAATGCTCCTTTTGTAATCAGAAAACAACGGTTGCCTAAAAATGGCCAGCCTCAGATAGTGCAGGGCAGGGCTATTACAATGTGGTCTGTGAACACTGGGTGCCCCATAGTGTTTGCTACTGGTCCATGACGAACTAAGTAAAATGTGCAGGTAAACATTTATATATTAATATAGGCAGTTTGGTAGAATGGCCGCGTCTATTGAAATTAGGGCTAAGAAATTTGGGCTTTCAAACAACTTGTACATGAATGTTCACAGCCACACTTTTCACAATCGCCAAAAGGGGGAAACAGCCCAAATGTCCAACAGCGGGATGAATGGATAAACAAAACGCGGTCCATCCACACAACGGAAAATTATTCGTCCATAAATAGGAATGAAGCCGGGGCCTGCCTAATGCGTAGGGAGGTGTCCTTTCAGGGTGATGAAAAATGTTTTGGAACCAGACAGAGGAGATGGTGGTACAACATTGTGAAGGTACTGAATGCTGCTGACTTGTACACTGTAAAATGGTTAAAGTGAAAAAAAAAAAAAAAATTAAATTAAATTAAATGGTTAAAATGGTACATTTTAAGTTATGTGTATCCTATCACAGTTAAACAAAAGTGGGCCTGTATTTTGTGTGCCTTTGTCGTTTTCCTTTGGTTTTATCTGGTGGAAAGGAAAAAGGGCCAACTCAGCCTTAAAAGGTAGGAGGATCCCTCGGAGAGGCTGTCAGTCGCAGAAGCTGTCAATCACGAGGCCCCCACCCACATCGCTGGTGATTGGCTCTCCTAGGGCGAGGCGTGGCTTGAGGGACAGGGAGTTTGGAAATGTGCCCCCAGCCTGGTTACACACACACTTTATTTAGTTTCTTGTACAATGTATTTTTGAAGAGGAAAAAAAAAAGAAGAAGAAGAAACTAAAATAGTTGCTTAAGTTTACTGCAACTCATCTGAAAAGACCCTGATGCTGGGAAAGATTGAAGGCGGGAGAAGGGTACAACAGAGGATGAGATGGTTGGATGGCATCACGGACTCAATGGACATGAGTTTGAGTAAACTCCGGGAGTTGGTGATGGACAGGGAGGCCTGGCATGCTGCAGTCCGTGGGGTCGCAAACAGTCAGACACGACTGAGCGACTGAACTGAACTGAAATTTACTGCTATGCTCACTGCTTCCACTTCTGTAAAGTGGCCTGCTTACTGATGCTCACCACCTCTGCTTCTGTGAACCGGCCTGCTTACGGCTTCAACCAAACTGCGTAGGCTGGAAAGTCACTAGGACCCGGAAGCCCACGCCATATAAAAGATACCCAGAACAAAGCCGGTGCGCTCAGACCCTGGAGGCAATTCCCCTAAGCCCGCACAGGGGCTGAATAGACCCTGCTGTTCTGCATCTCCCAGTAATCTCTTTCCGTTGCCACGACTTCTAAAAACATTTTTACTGACAGTCTTATTAAACAAATTTAATAGCTACTGGTAGAGGACACAGTTCTTCCAACTTCCCTCTGCCCGTGTTCACCTAGGCGTCCCCAGGTGCCTAGCCTGGGAGAGGCCAGGTCTTGGGGGAGAATAAATATGACCTACTCATTGGAAGAGAACAGTGCACACCGCAAGTTACTGGTGGAAGATGTTAGGATGGAGTAGATCAAAAGAAAAACAATGTCCTTCTTCCTGGTGCAAAAAAGGAAAAAAGAGTTTACCTCCCTCCCTTTTCTAGGAGAATTTATTTTTAGGAGACATCATCATAAATCCTTTCTCTACCCCTTTGGGAATGCATGTAAATATTTTTTAAAGCTAAATGAGTCTCTTGCCAGTTTTACAACTTAGAAATGTTTTTCTCAAAGACCTGGGAGTTCTTTGGGTTTTTATTGATGTGGACCATTTTTAAAGTTTTTTACTGAATTTTTTACAATACTGTTTCTGTTTTCTGTTTTTGTTTTTTGACTGTGAGGCATGTGGGCTCCCTGACCAGGGATCAAACATGCACCCCCTGAACTGGAGGATGAAGTCTTAATCACTGGACTTCCATGGGAATCCTTGGGGGCTATCTCTTTGAAATGTAATTATCAGCAAGATAATCCATGGGAGGGCAGGACCCTAATTTCAATACCCATCCAGCTACAAGTTGCAAAGCCATTTTTTGTCATAAAGCTATGGGGATTTTTTGTTTTCCTCTGGATAATGACAATTTGCAAACTCAGATGGCCAGCCTAATGACTAGGTGGATTTAGGAGGGACTAAGGTAACAGAGAAGGCAATGGCACCCCACTCCAGTAGTCTTGCCTGGAAAATCCCATGGACGGAGGAGCCTGGTAGGCTGCAGTCCATGGGGTCACGAAGAGTCGGACACGACTTCACTTTCACTTTCACTTTTCACTTTAATGCTTTGGAGAAGGAAATGGCAACCCACTCCAGTGTTCTTGCCTGGAGAATCCCAGGGATGGGGGAGCCTGGTGGGCTGCCGTCTATGGGGTCGCACAGAGTCAGACATGACTGAAGTGACTTAGCAGCAGCAGCAGCAGCAAGGTAGCAGATGGGCTTCCCTGGTAGCTCAGATGGTAAAGAATCTGCCTGCAGTGTGGGAGACGTGGGTTCCATCCCTGGGTTGGGAAGATCCCCTGGAGGAGGGCATGGCAACCCACTCCAGTATTCTTGCCTGGGAAATCCCATGGATAGAAGAGCCTGGCGGGCTACAGTCCAAAGAGTCGCAAAGAGTTAGCAACTAACAACGACAACAATGTGGTGGTGCCTTTGGGAGGTAATTAGGTTTAGGTGAGGTCATGAGGATGCAGCCCTTGTGGTGGGATTAGTGGCCTTATAAGAAGACAGGTGAGCATTTCTTTCTCTTCTTTCTGACATGTGAGGATGCAAGGGGAAGAGATCTATCTGCAAGCCAAGAAGAGACCCTCACCAGGGAACCAAATCAGCTGGCACCTTGACCTTGGACTTCTCAGCCTCCAGCACTGGGAGAAAGAGATTCCTATTGTTTAAGCCACCCAGCCCATGGCATTTTGTTATGCAACCGGAGCTGACCAATACAAAGACACATAATATATAAATGCAGTATTTTTTAAAATCAGAATTTATGCCAAAAAAGTTGATGATGAACAAAATGTCAACATTTCCAGTAGAGACAGGCTCAAACCCTGTGCATGCATGGCTCTGCTCACTCACCTGGCCCATCATCACACTCCCCTTCTTCACCAATGAAATGGCGCAGATGCCTGCTGGAGCATCGAAAACAGGAAGGGAGGTGGGATGTGAATGTAAAGCTGTCCACAGGGCTTCTCAGGAGGCATGGCTAAACACATTCTCTGAGGGCTTACTCTGGAGTCTCAGAGTCTCTTCTTAGCCCTTGCTTCTCATGAGAGACTCCCTTTCTCTACCGGGTCAGCTCTTTTTTCCCTCAAGACAATTACAGTAGACAAACAGGTTTGCTACCTGCTCACGTAGGCATCACTGCACACTCAAATATATACTGAGTCTATAGAGACATATTTGGTGTAGAGCTAAGCATGGTAGGAAACTGTGAAGAGCCAAGGACACAGCTCCAGCTCTATGAGGACAGGGAAGGTGCTGAAATGTGCTGGAATAAACCCCTACTAGCCTCTCCCTCCAGCTCTCCCTACATCTCAGTGTAGAGCTCCATCTGGCCTGCTGGAACTAAGTGCATTTGCCAACCTCCAATTTTCCAACTTGCAGGAGGGGCTGGCTGCTTCCTCACCCACACATTCCCTGTGGAAACTGCCTGCCCGACCCAGCTCAAAAGGTGGCAGCACACACTCAGGAGACCCAGGACTGGGATGGGAATCAACCTTGAGACTTTACTAGCTTACAGATTCCCAAGCCTTGATTTCATTAAAAAAAAAAAAAGCTTCTTTGATTTGGTAAATAGCAACAACATTCCACTTTCAGCAGCTGAGTGGGACACCTTCCTTTTTTCACTCTACTCCCCTGGGCCACTGTAGCCTTAAGGCCTGGGCATAGCTGGCTGGCTGGCTGACCAGGCAGGGATGTGGAGCACAGTCTCTGAGACTCCCTCCCCTTGGCGGTCCTGCAGCCAGGGCTCCCAGAGCAGATGAGATGCCTGGACTTTGGGAACTGTCCAGAGAGGCTGGGCTATGAGGCTCCTCCTCCCTACCCCAGCATCTTGAACCACTGCCACATGCTAAAGTCCACCCAAAGCGGCCACAGAGAGATCCCCCAGTACCTTCGCTTCCTATCTGTGAATAGGTCCTCATGGCCTCCTCTGCTCCCAGTCGGACGACCCATCTGCTGGGGGAGTACTGGTTATCCAGCTCCTGTGAGACACAGATACAATGTTCCGTAAGACCTCTGACCTCCACGCAGACCCTGCCCCCGCCCCTCCATGTGCCTGGATGCTCCTCTCTGCCTGGAGAAGCCCCTTCCCTGATATCTCTCAAGATGCCCTCAGCTTCCTTCAAGCTCCTCCAGCCTCCAGCCTGGCAACCCAGGCCCCATTCTCCCCCCACTAATTAAGGAGATGTTTCAGATACAACAGAAACAAGATTGCAAGTGCTGTCAGACACTTGCAGTGAGGGCAGTGGCCTTGCCTTTAAGCAGCGGGACAGTCTTAAAGGGAAATGAGGACGCACAAAGGTGTCCCAGTGAATGCCACCATAGGCACCACTTCTACAGCAGCTAAGATCACAGGAAGCCAGAGAGCTAGGGTGGTCGATGCAGAGAAAGTGATGTGAAGCTGATCTTCCCTGACAGGACATAAATCTGACTGAAGGTCACAGCACAATCAGTGGCCCAGAGGTGAAGAGCAAGGAATCAAAGGTCAGACGATTGGAAATGTTGACCAGCCTCAATTGCTGAAACACAGAGGAAGGGGGGCTGGAGGGTGGAGGGTCTTGGATGTCAAGCTAGATGTTCAGACTTCAGAAAGTAATAAGGAACCAGGTTTTGGAGAAAGCGCTCAGACACACAACAACCGTAAAACAAATAAAACAAACAAAAATGGGAGAAGGCTGGACTGGGAAATTTGAAGACAGGGTGGTGTCATGGAAAGGTCTTAGGTTCTATACTCAGATGGGCTGAGTGCCATCCAAACTCCAACACTTGCAGGCTCTTTTAACCTGGGCAACTTTCTTACAGTCAGTCCCGTCATCTGTATAATGAGCAAAACAATAGCACTTCACTTCATGTACATATCCTACAGCTTTCAGCCTGGTTAGGCTTTACACCTGGTGAGGCTGAAAGCTATAAGGCACGTACATGAAGAAAAGCTAACCATTCAGATGTGGGTTTCCTCCTCGTCCCCCTGAACAGGGTTCTTGGCCAGTGGTCTTTGGATCTGTACCATCTGTGCCCACAGGATGTTTGCAGCCATGCCTGGCACACTCTGTGACTGCTACCATCATCTTTATTGCTGCTGCTGCTGCTGCTGCTAAGTCGCTTCAGTCGTGTCCGACTCTGTGCGACCCCATGGACAGCAGTCCACCAGGCTCCTCTGTCCCTGGGATTCTCCAGGCAAGAGTACTGGAGTGGGTTGCCATTTCCTTCTCCAAAGCATTAAAGTGAAAAGTGAAAGTGAAAGTGAAGTCGTGTCCGGCTCTTCGAGACCCCACGGACTGTAGCCTACCAGGCTCCTCCGTCCATGGGATTTTCCAGACAAGAGTACTGGAGTGGGTTGCTATCTTTATTGCTATTATTTACCTATAAGAATGGTAATGCAATGGGTTTCTGAGAGTGCTCTCATATTGTAGGAGTTTGTGTCAGAAAGGGAAAGACAAGAGAGAGATAAACACACATGCGCACACACAGAGGATGGAGTTTCTTGGGGGCAGTATCTATAACTCATCACATTCTTAGATATGTCCATGACCTGAGAAAGAACTGCTGCTTCAAATGTAGGAAAGCTAGTCAGGAAATTATAACTGAATGATAATCATAACGAGTGCTTTGCATATGTGGTTTCTTTTTTTTTTTTTTTAATGGAGGAGAGAGAAGAGTGGCTTTATTTCTTTGCCAGGCAAAGGGGCAACACAGAAGGCTAGCGCCTCAAGAACTGTGCCCCACACATGGGGTTTCTAACTCTCACGACCATCCTGCAGTAAAACCAACCTTTCTGCTTCCTTCAGGTCTGGCACATTCTCTGCACATTGCATAACCTCAGATTAAGGTTAAGAACTTCGGCCCCAACCACCTCTGGGTTTATAAATATTAACATAGCCAGGGCTTCCGTATTCTACCCTTAAAATCAGGCTAGCAAAAGCCTATCTGTGGAGAGAAGTAAAATAAATCACAGTGCTAAAGCTTTGGGGACCTGTTACACAGTACCAACAGCCTCCACAGGAATGACTCTGAACTTTTCTCTCAACTCTCATCTAATGTCTGAGCAACACTCCTCAGCCCCAGCCTCTCTCCCTGTGATCCTCCTACCTCTTTAGACATCCTCTTCCAGGGAGCCTCGTGCCTGTGATTTCCGCCCAAGACGTCCATTCCCGCTTTGCACCATCAGACGCGCACGCGCGCGCCCCTCGCCTTTTTATACCAGGTGGGCGGGGCTCCAATAGCCCCCGCCCCAGAGGAGCCACGCCCACCTCTCCCAGGACAGAGCCTGGTACGCGCGTTTCTGGTCCCTCCCACGAGGGGGCGGGCTGAAGCCAAATCTCCCTCCAGTCCCGCGGCCGCGCGGTGATTGGTTCCGGGACTGCGGCCCTGGCTCCCGATTGGCCCGCGCCAGGGATAACGTGCCCTGCGCGGGAACCGGCGGGAGCCTGCAAGGCGGCGGCGGCGCAGAGTGCTCGGTTTGCCAGCTCCCTGAAGGTGCCATGAGCTGCATCAACCTGCCCAACGTGCTGCCAGGCTCCCCCAGCAAGACCCGGGGGCAGATCCAGGTGCGGGCGCCGGGGCGGGGTCGGGGTCAGGGTCGGAGTCGTGACTGGTGGAGGGGGGGAGGTCCCCGGGTATCTGTGCGCCCCGGGTCCCGAAGTGACCTCTCCTTTTCTCCTAGGTGATTCTCGGACCCATGTTCTCAGGAAAAAGGTAATGGCCTTGCGGGACGGGGGTGGCCCAGGACCTCCTCTGCTTCCTTGCTCCTCCTCCAGCCCCCCGGGACGCCGTCCGCCCCGCCCCGAACCTGCGGCCCCTCTCAGAGCACCGGCCCCCCCACCCCCAGACATCTCCGGCTGCCCGACCCCCGCTTTCCCGCCCAGAATGTCTCTCCTCCGTGGAATTCCTCGCGGAGGAGGCGCTCCTCCCATTTCCGTCAGACCCTCCTCCGCTTGGGGCCATGCAACCACCCATCCTTCCGGGAGCTGGTCATCGTTTGATCATCGTTTAGCCCCTCCAAAGCCCCACCTGTAGAGCGTGTGCACGGTGGCCGGGCCCTGAGCGTCCTGCAGTGTCTGTCGCTTCCTTCCAGTGTGACTGTTTCCTTAGATGGCCCAGGAAGGTGGTCACTCTGCACGCTGCAGAGTCAAGCCACCGGCACCTTCACTTCCTTGAAGTGATAGACCCAATCCCAGACCAGGTGGGGCCAGCGAGCTCCCAGTCACTCCCCTGACCCCTTCCTACATGGCCCTGGGGGAGATCCCTCCAGCTCAAAGCCCTTGCCCACGATGGTGAGGCTCAGGGTGGGCTCGTGGACACAGACTTGATGCTTTCCTTGTTGCACCAAAAAGTTCTGTTCGTTCAGATTAGGTGAAGAACTGTGGGGTGAGATGATTTTGGAATGGAATCTGGACCCCTCTCCTCTGCATGTGGTCTTTGCCTCTGCCCACCCCACTGTGCCCCTGACAGAATCACTCCTTCAGCCCCTCCCTGGACCACCTGAGGGCCCCTCCTTGACACCCTCCCTATAGAGAATGACTTCCTGCCCAGACATGCTCCTCCCTCCTGGGCCTAGACTGAAACTCTGTGCTGGGGCCCTTTCTGTGAGACCTTCCCCACACCCTGCCCTGCGGCCTTCCCCTCCATGGGTGGGACTCAGGCTGCAGACCCCCAGAAGGCGGTGGGGAGCCCAACTTGAGCTATTGGGGTCTTCCTCGTCCACATTAACGCTTGGGCCTTCCCTTGCAGTACTGAGCTGATGAGACGGGTCCGTCGCTTCCAGATTGCCCAGTACAAGTGCCTGGTGATCAAATATGCCAAAGACACGCGTTACAGCAGCCTCTTCTCCACACATGACCGGTCAGTCCCTGCCTCTTCCATCTTGTCCCCACACCTTTTGTGAGAAGCCCGGTGTAAATTCACAGAACATACTGTGAGAGTTCTTTAGAGCAGATGGTTAATAATGCTGATGCCTGACAACGAACTGTTTAAATCTGCTAACTTTCCTAGTTGCTTGGCATGGTACCCTACAACTTGGCCTTTCTTGGGACTCTAGCCCAGTGGTTCTTAACCCAGAGGAGGTGATTTTGCCTTCTAGAGTCTATTTGTAATGTCTGGAGATGTTTTTAGTTTTTAACCACAGGAGGAGATAAGGGCATGATGGCAACTAGTCGGTAGAGGAATGCCACTGAACATTCTACGATGCACAGACCGCCTCACAGCAAAGAATGATCCAGCCCCAAATGTCAGTAGTATCTGGCCAAGGTTAAGAAATGCTGTTCTTGACCTCCATGGAGGGTGCAAACTGGTCCTGTTGGCCTGCAGAGTGAATCTTATTTAAATTTTTAGTTGGCTTGTCCTTGACTTCCCCTCGTCTTGTGGCCTTGGAGCATCCCCCTTTTATGTTTATCTGCCTGCGCCCTGTGGACATTTCAGTCCGCTGCCTGAAGTTGGGAAGTGAGATTTAGTACCATTCCTGCCATTCCATGCAGCAGATTGGGGCCTGATATTTTGGAGCCTGAGACACTGTTGTCTTCCAGATTTGTCCACCTGAGCCCCCAGCATCAAGGCCATGCTGTGTGTGGTTTCAGGGTGGGAGCTTTTTTTTTTAAAGGTAAGAGGTGGATTTCTTTAGAGAGAAACACACGCCACAGACAGAGTATGGCCCATCTCAGAAGGAGAGAGTGGCCTCAACATATGGCATGGTTAGTTTTTACGGGCTGGGTGATTTCATAGGCTAACGAGTGGGGTTCTGAAGGCGGGCAGGGAAGCTCCAGTGGCGCAATCGGTTAGCGCGCGGTACTTATATGGCAGTGCGGGCAGGTGCTGAGGCTTAGAGGGCCCTGGACTTGGAGTTAAGTTAAACATTATGACATTTCCCCGACCTACTGTCTGTTGCAGATAGGTCATTTACATCTCCAAATTTGCCTTCTCATCCCTAAAACACAGGCCTCTGCTGCATGGGACTCGGGGAGCATCAGGGGAGGACAATCAGGCAGTAGAGGCAACGCTGCAGCAAATAGAAGTGAAGCTTCTGGAGTCTGTTCAATGGGGTGAAATCCAAGCTCACCCCAGGGTCACAGACCCTCTCTGACATGGGCTGTGAGGCCTGGACAAGCCCCAGCAGAGACCGAACGTTTGGCAGGGTGACAACGCTCCAGAGACGCTGCTCTTGCTAGAGATGGAACCAGCTTACTGCCTTGCCTGCATTCTGGTTTTCTTTATTTGGGGAAGGGTGGGGAATTTAAAATGCAGGAAATAGTTTCACACTCTTCCCAGAGCTTGAAGCAGGATGACCATAAGATAACTGGTAAAATAATCACTACGGCATAGTTTTAAAAGAGAAAGTTGCTCAGTCATGTCCAACTCTTTGCCACCCCTCTGTCCATGGGAGTTTTCCCAGCAAGAATACTGGAGTGGGTTGCCAGGGATTGAACCCAGGTCTCCTGCCTTGCAGGCAGATTCTTTATGGTCTGAGCTACTCTAGCTGCAAACTGCAGAACCTTCAGGAAGCTCCTAGCCCCTTGCAAGGCTAGTTCAGAGGAGCAGGCAGAAATGGAAACAGAAGAAAATAACGTTGTAGAAAAACAGAAACTTTAAAAAAAAAAAAAGACAAAGAACTAGCTTTCCTCTTCCAGAAGGCCTGGCTGTGGGGGCAGGGTGGGATTCACTGTCATTTAATGCACTGGAACATTCCCACAGCTGCCTTTCGCTTTCATACTCTGCTGGGTGGGAATCCGCCCTTAGGAAACACGAGGCAGAAGCATGAATGTGGATTTGACTCTGCCTGTTAATAGCTCTATGGTCTGTAAGAAATCCTGTAATCAGCCAGAGGAGTCCAAAGGAGGGAATTCTAGGTCACCGCCCTGCTGGTTGGTGTTCCCAGCTTATCTCTGCTGGCGCTTGGGGCTGCAAGTCTTAGATTCTGGTGCTAATGGTCTGCCCCGGGCCATGGTAAGACTTTCATGGGCCCCTTCCTCTATCAAAAGAAAAAATAAAAATTATACTCTGACTACATTGCTAGAAAGACAAAAATCAGACTGAGTCACATTCTGATTTTTTTTAATAATTTTATTTATTTATTTTTTGTTGGGCTGGATCTTCCTTGCTGTTCAGGCTTTTCTCTAGTTGAGGCGAGCGAGGGCCACTCTCGAGTTGTGGTGGGCAGGCTTTTTTCACTGGGGTGGCTTCTCCCAGGCCACACGGGCTTCAGTCGTTGGAGCTACTAGGCTCCAGGGCACAGGCTCAGTAGCTGTGGCTCACAGGCTCAGTTGCCGTGCAGCACGCGGGGTCTTCCAGGATCAGAGCTCGAACCTGTGCCTCCTCCACTGGCAGGCAGATCCTTTACCACTGAGCCACCAGGGAAGCCCCTTATTCTGAGTTTTAAAAGAGAATTAAAAGATTTCATTCATCCCCAAAGCATCATGGGCCCACACACACACACACAGCAGAGAAGAGCTTGGCATCCAGGTTGACCTTTTACATTGGGCATTGCTAATTTCCAGTCCAAAGCGTGAAGTGAAATAGCTCGTGTTGAATAACTGGTTTTCTGAACAGAGACCTTTACTCTCCTCCCCAGATGCCTTCCCACGGGCAGTAACTTCTTGAAGCTCTAGGCAGATGGCTCGACCTGCTTTGCAGGGAGGGGGTGGTCGTGAGGCACTTCCCTAGCCCCTCGTCTTGGTTCCGGGTCTCCTTGGGTTCCCCTACCTTGCCCACACTCTGGCTTTCTGTCCCCAGGAACACCATGGAGGCCCTGCCAGCCTGTCTGCTCCGGGACGTGATCCAGGATGCCCAGGGCGTGGCCGTCATAGGCATCGACGAAGGGCAGTTTGTAAGTTGACGTGTCCTGACATTGCTCTTCCTATGAACCCCTTAAGTCCCCCTTTTTCCTCTGCTGGTTTGGAGGTTATTGGTTCTATTTCTGATCTTTAAAGGTAAATATTGCTAAGTTAATTTGCTTTAACTAGTATCTGAAAACCCTTTGAATTCTCCTTCCTGCTTTCTGTGTTACTGAGTTATTTTTTTTTTAATATTTATTTATTTGACTGCTTGGGTCTCATTCAGTCTTCATTGTAGCATGGGGGATCTAGCTTCCTGACCAGGGATCAAACCTGGGCCCTCTTCATTGGGAGCACAGACTCTTAGCCACTGGACCACCAGGGGAGTCCCTCTGTGTTACTGTTACATGGAATTTATTGTACCTTAAAAAAAAAAAATTATGATGAACAAAAAAATTTGATTTCTCAATACCAGAAGGAAGGGTTTGGTTTGGTTTGGCTCATTGATGCTTCTTGCTTGTTTTTTTTTTGTTTTTTTTTTTTTAATTATTCATTTGGCAGTGGTGTATGTCTTAGTTGCGGCATATGGGATCTAGTTTCCTGACCAGGGACTGAACCCGGGCCCCCTGCATTGGGAGCACAGTCTTAGTTGCTCGATCACTGGGGAAGTCCCTCTTGCTTATTCTTTATGGGTTTATTTTTCCTCCTACTGAAACACATCCTTTAGTAGTTCTTACAGCCAGGCTGTGTCGGTTGGAAGCTCTCCCAGTCTTGATGTGAAAATGGCTTTATTTTGTTTTCTAGTTTTATTAGGGTGGCACTTGGCCAGTATTTCCCCTTGCTGCTTTGGAAAAGCAGCAGCCGCACGCCTTGGAGCTCAGGAGAAGGCTTCTCTGATCACTCTCCTGGGCAGGGAACCTGTCTATTCCCTCTCAGAACAGTGTGGTCCAGGGAGGTCTTATTTTTATTGATCCTGTTTTGTACTGGGTGTGGCTTATGTAACAATCTGCTCTTGGGTTTTTTGTTTGTTTTCGCTTTATTGGAGCAGAGTTGATTGACAGTGTATTAGTTTCAAGCATACAGCAAAGTGACTCAGTTACAGGTATACATCCAGCCACTCTTTTTTATTGATTCTTTTCCCACACAGGCCATTACAGAACATTGAGTAGAGTTCCCTGTGGTGTGCAGGAGGTCCTTATTAGCTCTCTGTTTTATATATGGCAGTATGTATATGTCAATCCCAACCTCCCAGTTTATCCTCGCCCACCTCATGCCCCCTGGTAAACATAACTTTGTTTTCTACACCTGTGACTCTGTTTCTTTTTTGTAAATAAGTTCATTTGTACCTTGTTTTTTTTTTTTAGACTTCACATATAAGTGATATTATGTGATGTCTTCCTCTGACTTCACTCCAGGTCCATTCACGCTGCTGCAAGTGGCATTGTTTTGTTCTTTTTAATGGCTGAGTAATATTCCATTGTACATATGTACCACATCTTCTTTATCCACTCATCTGTTGATGGACATTTAGATACTCTTGTTTAAGAACCAATTCTGTTCCTTCCGTTGTCTTTCTGGAAACCTCCTTTTACAGTCGTTTCCAGCTCACTCTGCATCCGGGTCGTTAGGAGCGTGTTCTCAGGCTGAGCTTCTGGGTTGTCTCTTGTGATCTTAGTTTCTTTCCAGTGTTTTGCAATGTTTTGCTTTTGCAAGTGCGTCTTAAATGGATACAACTAAAACTCCCGAGGGAGTGTACTTCAACCCCCACCTCCAGCCATTACCTTAGGGTAATGTGAGCTCCTATGACAAATAAACCCAAATTTTCAGTAGCTTACCATGAAAGAAATTTATTCCAAGTCATCAGTGGTGGGATCGCCTGCCAACGAGGCTCCTGTCTTCACACGTGACTTCCAAGATCAGTCTGGGTGGCCGCATGCTGACGGGAGAGAGGGGAGAGCCCGGGGGTCCCTAGAACCCAGTGGGTCCCTGGGTGGTTTCCGTGTGCCAGGGTCTGCGTGCATGCCTTGCCTCTGCTGCCTTCCCACCACTGGAGTTTTGGCATATGGGTCCCTTATCTGTACATTTGGTCCAGTGCTATGCCCTGGAGGAAGAGGAAATAGAGAATTAAGGAAATACTTTTCTGTGTTAGGTGAGTGGTCGGCAATCTGCCTGCCCTGCCTTCCAGGTCCCAGGTCAGGGTGGAGTCAGTGGCTCGGCTGTAATGTCCTACAGGGATGTCTCAGGCTCTGTTCTGGTGATCACAGCCCCCGGCTTCCCTCCCACCTGAGACTGGGGGTCCTCTATCCCCACACAGGGTGTATCTTTCGGTGTGTCCCGTCTGTTCACCCACCTTGTTGTGTCCACTGCATTTCTGCCTCTGGAGATGGTCAGCTTGCTTCTGAACACAGCTGTGTCTTAGCTGGCCTCTTCATGCACACACGCGTACACTTATGTTTTCTTTTGTGGCTTCTTGGTGGAGGGACTTGGGGTAAGAGGGGGTTCAGGGTGAGAACAGGGCTGCAGCTCTTCCCTTTCTCTTCTAGACGCTGATCTCCGGAACGCTCTGGGGAGCCTGGGTCAGTTTTGGGGAGGTGGCTCTCAGAACAGGGACTGTGAGCTTTGGGGAGGCTCTCATGCCCTTCAGGCCCAGTGTGTGCCCGCTAACCACTCTGCTCCCTGGCTGTAGGTTAAGTGTGTTTTCAGGGCTGAGCTGGACACCCTGGCAGGGACCTTCCTCTTCTGACACCTCCTTGGTGGAGAGCCAAGTGCCCTGGTTCGGGAGCTGGTGGGCCACCTGACCCCTAGTTCTATTCCGTGTTTCTATGGCTGCTTCCTCCCTGGCCAGCAAGTCACAGTTGAGTTTCCATCATAAGTATTTATTAAACCCCCTATAGAAACATCGCCAGTCCTCACCCCTGTGGGTCTTGCTTAGAAAGAAGTCTGGGGTCCCAGGGGCTGCCTCTCAACATGGGACCCAACAGAAGGACTGCCCCTCCCTTCCTTCATCCTTCCATGCAGACGGGGTGTCAGGGAGGGGTGTGTCTGAAGTCCCCAAGCTATCAGCTGAGGGTACAGTGATAGGTGGGCAGCTGGCTCCTGGGCATGCCAGCCTCGCGGTATCACCCTGAGTGCCGTTCTTATCTCTGCTTTACCACAAGTAGGAAGGGGGGTCATCTAGGAAGTCAGGAAGGACTGTACTTAAGAAGAAAGTCCATAATTGACTACCAACATCTTCTGCCCAGGGACCACCAGGAATAGCCCCAGAACTGAACAACTGGGGACTGTAGTTGCAGGGAGACACCGACATGAGAACTGGGGGGTGTGGGTGAGGGCTTGGTTATTAGGAAATGGGGGCTGCATTGAGTCATTCTGGGGAGGGTTTTGGAGGTCGGTTTGGCTTTTGATTTGGTATCCTGGGAAGGGCGATGATTCTGACCAGCATCTTAAACGTCACCTGTAGGGAGGGTGGACCAGGAGGCCGAAGCAGCAGGGGTCACTCCTTTATCCAGGAGGGGGAACATTTGGTATCCCGTAGCCAAGGTGATGCTTACGTTCTCTCTGTGCTCAGACATGCTTAGGGAGGGGTCTGGTTTGTTTTCACCATGCAACACGTGTGGGATGTTAGTTCCTGGACTAGGGATTGAACTGGGGCCTACGGCAGTGAGAGCTCTGAATCCTAACCACTGGACCCCCAGGGAATTCCCGAGAAGGAGTGTGGTTTTGTCTTGTGTGACTGAGCCAGAAGCTCATGAAATTAATTCTGTGAAATTAGTTGTATGAAATTAATTCTGTTCAGCACAGCAACCCCGAGGCCCACTGTGAACGCAGGCAGGTCCTCCCACTGCCCTGCCCTTCTTTTTCGCTGCTCAGAAAAACAAAACAAAAATCACAGAACATCTTGGTCTGCATCCTTCTAGTCTCCGTACATATATATCTACTTATAGATCGGGCTCATATCACGTGTTGTGACCATCTTTCCACATCAACAGACACCTGTCCTTAGGAAGGTACCATGTCTTGCATGACCCGCCCCCTTGGGTGCGGCACTTAAAGGCTGTGATGGACGTGTGGGTGGACCTCGGGCTGTCGTCTGGTGTATTGGGGTTTATCTGGTGTATTGGAATCACTGGTCAAGAGGTCGAGCTTATTCATCCAGTGTTTTCTGAGCTTGAGCCATCCGGCGGCCGTGTTCTAGGTGTTGGGGGTACAGCCAGGGTCTCGCCCTTGCACTTCCATTCTAGCTGGGGGAAAGAGATATGTAAAAGTTTTGGCAACTAGGGGAGAGAAAAGCCGTTTGAGTAGGTGGAGCCCCAGTGGAGATTATGCTTTATGAGAACGGTCAGAAAGGGGCTGGAAGGAAAGTGGGGTGAAGTTCCCAGGCAAGAGTGTGCTCCAGATCAGGGGCTTTGGCCTGGTCAGCAGGAAGGACTTCAGCCTTAACCCTGGGAGAGCCTGGAAGCTGCCCAGGATGGTCCTCTGCCGGAGGGGCATGGATGGATTGCGAGAGGGGGGCGGGAAACTCCGGGTCTCTGCAGACATCCCCCGAGGAGGGCAGGGGGCGGTGGCTGCACGCACATATTCTGTTCTGCCTGCCTTTCTCTTTTCTTCCTGGGTGGCTGACACTGTTTTCCCTGTATTTTTCCTTTTGTAAAGAGCCTCCTCTTGGGTTGTCTTTCCTCTAGGACGTGTGATATAACCAGTACCACTTTGTTACATGCTGTAAATACTTCTTCCTGGTTTATTTGCCTCTGGATTTGGTCTGGGCATCTCATTTAGTCTTTACCATTCAAGGTGGAGCGGCTGAATCCTTCACTGTCACATCCTTCGCCCCATCCCCTCCTGTGGCCTCTGCAACCTTCAACGCCAGCCGGGCTGCCAGGAAGTGAGGTCTCCGCCTGGGCAGGGCCGGGGTGCTTCCCTCGAGCATCACGAGGCCACCACCTCTCAGCAACATGACGACAAGGGCAAATCTCTTTCCTGGCTGCCTGATCTCCGCTTCCACAGCTTTCGGTCCTCTCCCCCACCCATCACACCTTGTTCAGGAAGCGGTTCTCGGCAGGTCAGCCCTGGTGCTGGACCAGCAGATGAATCACATGGGCAGGCTTGTCACTGTCGAGAAACCCCTCCTGTTGCTTTTCTCGCTGGATCCCCCGTGGTGATCATTTTTATCTCCCAAGAAAATTCGTTTGCTAGGTTCTCTGAAGTCCCGCTTTAAATGTAACCTGTACTGGGGTCTCTGGCTGCTGTAACATGCACTGCAGACCAGGCGGTTTAAACCACAGACATTCATTTCCTACAACTCTGGAGGCTGGGAGCCCAAGATCAAGGTGTGGGCAGGGCAGGTTCCCCCTGAGGCCGCGAGGGAGAGTTGGAGAGTCTGTCTCAGGCCGGTCCCCTCGGTGTGTGGGTGGCCATCTGCTCCCTGCATCTTCACATTCATCTTCTCCTCTGTCTGTCCCTGGGTCCAAGTTTCCCCTTTTTGCGAGGACACCATTCATACCGGAGTGAGGCCCACCCTACATACCTGCTTTAACTGGATGACCTCTGCAAAGACTCTCTCTCCAAATAAGGTCGCATTCTGAGGTATTGGAGGTCAGGGTTTCAGCATAAGGATTTGGCGGGGAGGGGGGTGGTGGGGGTGGAAGGGTTCACGAGTCAACCCATAACATAACCTAAAAAAATGAATGGTGACAGAAATAAACGTCAGTAACCTGGTTGGTTACCAGTGGGCCTTCTGGGATGTTGCAGACTACCTGGGCAGCTCTGACTGTACCTTGGATCATCCAGGAACCCCTGCGGGGGGCCCTGGGTTCAGTGTTTGGGCAGAGAGCGGGGTGGCATGTGAACAGGGCACAAAGTTCAGGTGGAAGAACTGAGCTCTCTCATCACTGGCATCACTGCAGGAGGCAGGGTGGAGGACCCCTCGCAGTCCCCAAACCCTGGTGTGGAGGGACCATGTCTGGACAGGGAGGGTAGGATGAAGAGGGTGCTCCTCCCAGGGTGGTTCTGCCCCCCGCCGTCCCCGTGGATTTCTGGCAATGTCTAGAAACAGTTTTGTTTGTGACAACGTGGGTGGGGGTGGGGGGCACTGGTGGACGGGTCCTTGCAGGCTGGGGGCTACATTTCTGTGATCTGTGAGGAGCGAGTCCTTTAGAGAAGAGGAGGGGCCTCACCTGGAGCCAGGCTGGAGCCTCAGGGTGGGAGGTGCTGTTTCCATAGCACAGGCTCAGCAAACCCTGCAGAGGGCGGTCAGATCTGGCTTTCGTGAATCCTGCTGGAACTGTTCCGGGTTCTCTAAGCCCTGTCCTGGTCCTCCTATGGGTGAACCCTCAGGTCTTGTAACTATACACCTCCACGAGTGGCTTGGAGAGAGACCCTTTGCCCAAACACTCGAACTCCCCACTTCCCCCAACCCACAGACCAGATAGATGATTGACCAGTGAAAGGTCACCAAAGGATTCGTTTAAGTAGTGGCCCCTTGGGCCACTTGAAATGAAATTTGATTTACCAAGTAAGTGACTTTCTGCAGGTGGTGTGTTGAGCCATCCTGCTCTGTAAGTGGCCAGTGGAACTCCTACCCCTTCTCCAGGCATCTCACGGCACATTATGTTTAAAAGAAGAAAAAAACAAAAGCAAACACACAGAGCCTGCCTCTCAGCCAAATAGCATATGTAATGAGGTATTTGAGTGTCCTTAATCCTTAAACATCACCAAGGGCCTTCCTTGCCTTTTCCTGGGCTCCGGAACGTGAAATCATTGCCAGGGTCACAGCTAATGAATGGGTCCAACCGAGAACCGGGTTCAAGCCCGAGGCAGTGTCGGATCTGAGCTTTGGTCCACTGTGGTGGCAGACGGCCTCTCCACCTGGGTTGCATCACCCTGGTGGCAGGTCCGGGCGCCTAGCCTGGAGCACGGCCTGGCTCTGCTGTGGAAACTTGGTGCGATGGGGGAGCGAGTCAGGCAACTGTGGGTGTGCAGGCCGTGTGCCGGGTGGGAGGGCTGGGGCTGCCCTGTCTCAGCTGCACGCCGACCCAGGTAGCTGGAGCTTCTGGGCCTGGTGGCGTGTCCGCAGCTCCCGGAAGCTGCTACCCAGGGCAGAAGCTCACTCCCTCCTCCTCCTCTCACCCTTTCCCCCAGTTCCCTGACATCGTGGAGTTCTGCGAAAACATGGCCAACTCGGGGAAGACCGTCATCGTGGCTGCACTGGATGGGACCTTCCAGAGGAAGGTGAAGTGTTTGGTCCAAGTCTTGGGATGGGACCGGGGACGGAGGGGCCTGGGCAGGGCACAGAACTGGACAGCCCAGCCCGCCCTGGATGCCCACACCATGCCCGAGCCCAGGCACTCAGGCCAGCCAGACCCAGCTCCCGGGGGTGACCCTGACTCCACCTGCCTTGGCTGGTGCTCTGGGGGAAGCCAAGGTCCAGGCTTAGTTTCCTGGCTTCAGGGCTGTGAGTCAGGGGCTCTAGGAAAAGCCCACCCGGTGAAATGAGTGTGCACCCGTCTTTCTGTGGCCGGTACAGGCTTTTGGGACCATCTTGAACCTGGTGCCCCTGGCGGAGAGCGTGGTCAAGCTGACGGCGGTGTGCATGGAGTGCTTCCGAGAGGCCGCCTACACCAAGAGGCTGGGCGTGGAGAAGGAGGTAGCTGCCCCCCACCTTCTCCAAAGGATGGGCGGGTGGGGGGCAGGGAGGGGCGCCTACACCAAGAGGCTGGGTGTGGAGAAGGACGTAGCCGCCCTCTGCCTTCTCCCAGGGGTGAGGGGTGGGGCGCTGCGCCCCCCGCTCAGTGCAGGTTCTTCCTGTCTTACGGTCAGGTCGAGGTCATCGGAGGAGCGGACAAGTACCACTCCGTGTGCCGCCTGTGCTATTTCAAGAAGGCCTCGGGTCAGCCCGCCGTGCTAGACAGCGAAGAGAATAAGGAGAACTGCCCGATGACGCTGGTAAAGCCCGCGGAGGCCCCAGGAGCCCGGAAGCTGTTTGCCCCTCATATCCTGCAGTGCAGTCAGGCCAACTGAGGCACTGGCCCCTCCCCGGGGCGGGCACTCACCGGCCACCTGCTCCCCCCGCCCGCGGTCGCCCCCTGGCGGACGCCCGCGCGCTGCCCGACCTTCTTGGAGGAGGAAGTTGAGGGTGGGGTGGTGTTGGGGGGATGGAGGTTTCACCAGCCATCGGCTGGCTGCTGCGCCCTTTCCCAGGCCAAGGCAGCGGCTGGTGGTCTGCACTGCACACTTCCCTCCTTGCCTGCCCACTGGCTTTTCTCAGTTCCCATCCCGGCTGCGGGGCCATCGCAGTCTCCCCAGGCCGGAGCTGGCCGCCCTGCGAGGCGGGGTCTGGCCGCTGCAGCCGTCCCTCTTGGGGTGAGGCCAAGCCGCAAGCTGCTGTGACATCGGCGTCGCCGGCTTCTTCCCCCTTTGTGGCATTTGCTGTTGAGTTTCTGTTCTCACAGGGCAGTCCATACCCCAGCTCCTCTGGCTCAGCATGGGCCTCCTCCCACGCAAAGACTTGGTCCCTCAGCCTGGGACCGGCTCCCGGCTGACCCTGGGGATGGCTGGACTTGTTCTTATTTCCTTTTGGGCTGAAAGCCCTTCCTGATCTGGCGATCATTTTCTCCGGAATTACAGCTTCTTCCACATGGGTGACACTTACCCTACTCTGGGGCTCA
Source organism: Cervus canadensis (assembly GCF_019320065.1). Classification (NCBI taxonomy): domain Eukaryota; kingdom Metazoa; phylum Chordata; class Mammalia; order Artiodactyla; family Cervidae; genus Cervus; species Cervus canadensis. The sequence continues at coordinate 9,036,303 of NC_057386.1, read as the reverse complement.
GCTCCCATGGGCTTGTCTTCTAAGGAGATGGGGGCTGTGTGTGTGTATGGAACTGATAACTAATATTAAAATTTATTGGTTGGTAAAAGCATATTTCTCTTTTAACTGTCTGGGATTCCCCGGGTCTCACTATAGACACCTCTGACATGATTCAGGTATGGGGATTTCCTTTCAAATCTTTTTCTAGTACTCCTGACCCCTTAACCACAAATCTTTTTAACTGAGAGATGATCATCAAGTGTTCTAAGAGGAATGTTTGCCTGCTCTTCTGTCTGGGCGGGTTTCAGGTCAAGATGGATGCAGGAGCCTGTGGCTTGGTTGGAAAGATGAAGCCTTGGTCTGTGCTGCCAGCTGAGGCTGTGAGGTCAGGTTTTAGTTTGTGAAACAGACACTTGACCGTTCAGGAGACAGGAAGACCAGCTCTGCTGTGCCTTGGGCTCCGCCACAGCCCGTTGGCTGTGGGCAGCTTATGGGAAGGTGAGGGTGCTCCAGGGTGGGGTAGGCCTGGGCTGAGGGTCTGTCCCGTGCAGATGGGGTCTGAGTCCCCCCACCCTTACCTCAGCTTCTCCCTCCCATTGGCTTGTGGCTGGTCTCAGGTTACAGAGGTGCAGTACCATGGTCAGACCTTAATTCCCAAACCCTGTGAGTTTTTACTCAGGATTTTGAAACTACTGGGGCCCACTTTTGACAGCTCCCTCTCACTGCTCGAAAGGGGAAGTCCAGAGTTGCCTCGGGGGCCCTGGCCTCCTGCCTGAGTGGAGCTTGCTCCCTGGCGTGGGCTGGGCAGTTAGGCCGGCTCCCCAAGGGTCTGAGACAGGCTGCAGGGGTTCTGAGCCCTGACTACAGGAAGCAGAGGACCCCTGCCCCTCCTGGGGCATGCCAGGACCCTGGCAAGGCGGCCCAGAAGAGCTGTGTTGTTTACAAGCTGAGCACAGTTGCTATTTTAAGATGCTGATGGAGGGCGGTGTGAGGCATGAGACCCCAGGCCGGGTGGGGGTGGGGGGAGTTGCTGGGCACAATGGAGGGGCAGGCTGCCACAACTTAGGTTCCATAGGGCCTCAGCCACAGCTTGGACCTCGGTGGAATTTCTCTTCCTCCCAGCCCCCGGGAGAGGCCCCGCCAATGACATGGAGATTATGAATGAGAAAACCATTTATTCCATCTCCAGAATTAGTCTAACAGAATCCAAGGGTGCTGTGCGTCCTTCCCCCAAGGCTTTGTAATATACATTCAGAGCAGCCTGGGGGCTGTGGGTGCATCCCACACCTCCTGACAGAGCTGGGATATTTACATAAAGCTGGGTGTTGTCAGGCAAAGCCCCTCCCTGCGGCCACAGGGCGGGATCTGAGACAGCTGCCTGAGTCCCCCTCGGCTGCCAGGAAGGTGACCCAGAGGCACTGGCACAGAGTGACCACAGGTCCAAGCGAGCAGACACTTCAGCAGTGAGCACGGCCGGCCGGCCGCCCGCAGAGCGGGCAGGGGGCTGGGGCGGAACAAACCTGAGTGAGGAGGGAAGAAGCCCTGGCCCAGCGCCCGCGGCAGGAGCCAGGAGAAGGCCCCGCAGCCTCGTCTTTGGCAGAGAACCCCAGATGGCTGCAGCCACCGGCGCCTGGATGTGGGCCCGGCTCCTGGGCTGGGGAGAAGCTAAGGCACTTGTCAAAACAGCACATCGGGTGCCTGGAGCTATTCCAGGTGGGGATGCCGGTCATTAAAAGCAACAAAACATGTCTAGCTAAAAAACGCTTTCCTAAAAAAATGCCCTCGAGGAGTGGTGGGTGAAGCCCTTGGGGCACAGGCACTTCAGGGCGCTCTCTCCAGGCCCTGTGTCAGTTCGGACAGGAGCCAGGTGCGTTGAGAGGGGCCGGCGGCTCTAGGAGCCGAGCCTTGGGGGAGGAGCTGGGGAGGAGGGGAGGCCCCCAGGCGCCCTCCTCCCTCCGCACACCATCCCCGCGGCAGCTCAGTACACAGGGGGCGGCTGGTAGCCCTCGGTGCTCTCAGCGTTCTGGGTGAAGGGCGGCTGCTGGTAGGTGTCCGCGGGCACACCTGGGTAGGAGGCGTAGGCCGTGTTCGGGTCTGGAGTGGGGTCCACGTAGTTCTGGATGAAGTCATCCACTCCAGCCTTGTAGCGCTGGTAGGCCAGGGAGGCCAGCACACCCTGCAGGGAGCCCCAAGGTTTGGGTTCCTCAGCCCTGCACCACCCTTCACCAGAGACACCAGGACCCTGGCCTGCCCAGGGTCCACTTACCCAGGAGAAGATGGAGAAGAAGCTGAAGGTGATGGCCGCCCGGGCTGAGTCGGCTCCTATACGCACGTCGTCCACCTTGGTGGCCGCCCACTGGTTGGTGAGGAAGCAGAACCCAACGAACCACAGGAAGGTCCAGAGAGCTGGGGCGAAGGCCGGGAGGGGAGGGTCAGCTCCATGGAGCGGCGGCAGGACAGGGGCCCCCGGGAGCGAGAAGCCTCCCGGGGTGCAGAGGTGCTGATGCAGAAGCTGGAGTGGGGACAGGATGCCCTCTCTAGGGCTCTGCTTCAAGCCCCACTCAGCTCCAGGGGGTTTCAGCGGACGGTGAGTGCCAGCCTGACTGCGGGCGTGGGGGGACCCGGGGCTGCTCCCACCCCTCCCCAGCCTTCAGCCACAGACCCCTAGAGCTTCTGGGAACACTGCTGCTCCTGTTTACCCCAAGATCAAATGGAGGTGCAGGCAGCTGGCCGATACCTGAGAAGAGCAGGTCACCAATGACCAGGTACTTGCGGTCAGTGGCATTGCTGATCTGGGGGAAATAGGCGTCAACCACGAAGAAGAAGGCTGAGGCCAGGAAGGCCAACACCCCGATGGCGGCGCCGTAGCGGCAGGCATCCTCGTTGCGGTTGAACACGCAGTACTGCTGGTGGGAATTGTGGGTGTTGCTGTAGCCCTCGCCGAAGATACACGAGAAGACAATCAAGGCGAAGACCTGAGCAGGAGGCGGGGGAAGAGCTGAGTGACCGCCACCCTCGTGGGCCACACCCCCAGGCGGCACATGGAGTGGGACCCTGACGGGAGGGGACACTGGCCTCTGCCGCTCCTGCTGTTCCCCTGCTGGAGGTCAGCGACCCAGTCCTTCCTGAACTTGAGGAGCAAGTCCCCTCCCCACTCCCTTCTCCAGACATCCGTCATGAGGGGCATGACTGGGGATTCCTGGACTGAGGACAGTGGGGAGTGCAGGGGGATCTCCTGGGTGGGGACTGCCCACCCCGCTGTCTGCCTGGGGGATGGCTCTGCCTGACCACTCCCACTTTTAGTGAGTTTTAAGCAGGATGGCTCACAAAGTCAGAGAAACCCAAGCTTGGAGTCTCACCCCCGATCACCACCTGCCTGAGTCACCTCTCCAGCGCCCAGCCTCGGCCTGAACACCCAGTGATGGAGAACTCCTCCAACTTCAGGAAAACCAGGCCTCTGAACTGAAATCGGGTCCCCAGACTGCCAACTCCCACAGCCCCCTCTGACTCTTCCCTGCTCCAGGCTGGGCTCCCCCGTTTGGCCAGTTTTCCTCCTACAAAGAATTCTGGGCTCTTTGGCATCCTGTCCCCTGGCCTCCCAGGGAATTCCTGTTGGCTTCTGCCTACAGCGGGTCCCACCCACACAGGGCACATCAGGCGGGTCTGCCCAGCAGGCCTGTGGACACAGCTCTGTACTCGACCCTGGAGGCACTGGGGTAGGGGGTCAAGAGGGTGCACCAGCCACAACGCTGGGAGGGGCTCCGGGCCCTTGGGAGCAGCCTCACATCATCTGTCTCCACCCCAAACTGAAAGGCTACCGCCCCACCCTGCCTTATGAGTCCGGACACCTGGCTCCCTCTGGGACTAGCCCAGGCCTCTCCCCCGCCTGCCCTGCCTGCCTGCACAAGGCCCTCTCAATAGGCTCCAGAGCTGGCAGTCACAAGCCCCACCCCCAGCTGAAGATGAAGCCGGAACTCTGGATGCTGGGAGCAGTGTGCCAGCCTGACTCCTGGCACTGCCATCTCGAAACATGGGCATCTGCTCCTGGGGTCGGACCCCACAGGTCAGGCAGAGTGCGGATGAGGGTGTCACCAGGGCAACTCACAGGGCTTCAGCCCCAGGCAGGTGCAGAGTGGCTACTGTAGACCCAGCCCTCTGCCTGCGGGCTGGCTAACACCATGTCCAGCTTTGAGTTCTGGTTGTCCAAGAGGAGGGGCCCTCCCACCAACCCCCTGCCCCAGTAACCTGGTGCTGGAGCGGCTCACCCAGCTCAGGGGGAGGGGCACAGACTAGAGTCACTTGACCTTGGGTGGGGAAGCAGACCCATGGGCTGCTCTTGAGTGGAAGACAGGCTCTGTTTCAGGGTGGCCAGGCCCTCCCCCGCAACCCCGTGCACCCCACGTGGCTTCGGAAAGCCCCCCTCCTGATGAATTCCCCCAGGCTGGGAGTCGTGGCACGCTGGCCACCTGTCCTGGAGCCGCCTCAAGCTCCTCCCACTGCCAGCAGGGCGACGGGCCTGCTCCCGGCGGCGCCTCCCGGGCCACCCGGTGCCCGGGCCGGGAGGTGGGGGTGGCAGGGCCCGGGGTGGGGGGCGGCGGGGATCGGAGTGGGGGTGGGCGGCGGGGCCCCGGGGTGCGGGCGGTGGTGCGCCGCTGTAGGGTCCCGGGCCCCGCTCGCCCGCCCCGCGCGCGCCGCTTTCACCCCCGGGCCTAGGCCCCTACCACCTGTCGCGCTCTCCGGCGCGCGGAGGCCCCCTCCGCCCTCGCCGCCCCCGGCCTGGCGACGAAGTAGGGTCCCCGCGGCCCCGCACCCAGGCTCACCAAGCAGACGGCGCGCACCACCACCTGCGGCTGCGTCAGGAAGCGTCGCAGGTCGAAGGAGCCGCCCGCCTTGGCCGCGCCGTACGCCCCGCTCTCCATGTCGCCGTCGCCGCCGCCGCCGCCGCCGCGGACCGCCGAGGAGCCAGGCGGCCTCCCCGCCCCCGACTCGACTCCTCCCCCGGGGGCGTGGCCAGCGCCGCCCCAGGGACCGAGGGCAAAGTTCCGCCCAAGGCGAGCGGCGGTGCCCAGGCGGCTGCGGGGCCCCGACGGCCTGGCCTGGCCTGGCCTGCGCTGCCAGTCACCGAAGTCAGTCCAGCGGTCGCGGGCTCATTGTCCAGCCCACGTCTCGGCTGGGGGTCTCGTCCCTCTGCGATGCTGGCCCGCAGCGCTGCTGGAAAGGGTTCAGAGAGTCCCCGGGAAGAGAGGGTCGCAAGGAGGGCTCGCCCCTCTGCTCCAGCCACTCTTTGCCCTTGCATCCCCGCCTCCTCCTCCAGGAAGCTCCGCTAGACGCCCGTCTGGGTCCCACCTGTCCACGACCCAGGCTCCTATGCACCCCCTTTCTTCTCCCCTGTTCTACCCCAGCCCCGGGGCCACAGCCTGGACCCCTCCCCGCCTGGCCTGTCACTCTTTCCTCCTCTTTGGAGCTAAACCTGCGATGGGGTGAGGCCACAGTTCAGTTCAGTTGCTCAGTCATGTCCGACTCTTTGCGGCCCCACGGACTGCAGCACACCAGTCTTCCCTGCCCATCACCAACTCCCGGAGTTTACTCAAACTCATGTCCATTGAGTCAGTGATGCCATCCAACCATCTCATCCTCTGTCGTCCACTTCTCCTCCTGCCTTCAATCTTTCCCAGCATCAGGGTCTTTTCAAATGAGTCAGTTCTTCGCATCACTTGGCCCAAGTACTGGAGTTTCAGCTTCAACAGCAGTCCTTCCAATGAATATTCAGGACTGATTTCCTTTAGGATGGACTCGTTGGATCTCCTTGCAGTCCAAAGGACTCTCAAGAGTCTTCTCCAACATCACGGGCCGCTCCCAATTCTTCCCGGACCCAGCCCAGCCTGGAGGCCTTGAAGGGAGGGCTTTGTGAGGGCCGACTTCCAGGCTCCAAGCTGGTGTGTGGACAGAAAGGAAGTTCCCAGGGTGACAGGCAGGGGGCAGAGTTTAATCCAGTTCTTTCCGGAAATGGCTCAGAGAGTCCAAACTGGAATGACTGTGCGTGTCTGGTGAGTGGGTGGGGAGCGGGGGTTGAGTTTGGGGGGTGGGGGGTAGTTCTCCAGGGGCCTCAGGCTGACTGGGCAGGGAGGAGTTCCAGCCATCCTGGTTGCAGGTAAGGCTTAATGAGGGGGTGCTGGCCACGTGGGGCCCGGAGTCGTCCAGGTGAGCTGGACAGACGGGTGGGAGGTGGGGCCAGACACCACCGGGAGATGGGCGCCACTCCAGGGAGCGGGGCCGGGGGGAGGCAGTGGCCCTGAGTGGGCTGGTGCCTCTGAGCCTTCACTTAACACCCCACCCTCTTCCCAGACCTGGATGGAGGGTGACAAGCAGCTGAGGCATGGGCTCACGGAGCCCCCTTCTCCTACAACCTCCCCTCCCCTGCCACCACCCACATCCCATCCTAAAACCCTCAAACTATCACCATATATGTTTGATGAGGAACCCCAGGGCTGCAAGATCCAGGCTGGTGGGCTTTTCCGTCATTCTTTTCTTCTTTTCATTTCTTCAAATGGAGGGTCCTTCCACAGGGAACAAGGCCCAGGGCTCTCTCTCCTGGGGGCTGTCTTCTGGTCCCAGCCTTGATGACAAAGGGGTGAGCCTCCAGGTGAGGCTAGCACACCTCCCAGCCACCCCCTTCCCAAGGCCTCCAGGAATTTTATTGGTGCCAAGTGCATCAGTGCTGTGGGCAGGAGGAGGGGCAGGAGGCTTAGTCACCCCACTAAATAAAGGGGGCACTGAATCACCTGGAAAGTAAGCACTGGCCGCTGGTCTCTACACCCCACGTTATAAAAGGGGAAACAGGCTCAGAGAGCCAACATGGCCCACCCATGAGCCTGGCGTCTGTAAAGCACAGATTTGGGAAGAGGAAACTTGGAGGTAAGACAAGGAGAGTTTCAAGGACAGACTTCTGGAGAAAGCTGAAGACGCTGGCTGGGTATTACCAAATTGGTCGACTAGGTCAGCACTGGGGGTCCTAGCCCGGGCTGAGACCCCCTGATCTCAGTCAGGAAGCTTCTTTTTCTGATTAGGTTTGCACAGACACTAACAAAACCAATGCTGTGACTGGAACAGCACCAGCTTTATTCAATGGCCAAAGACTGAAGTGGGAACCTAGTTTGTAAATCAATTCAAGCCAATTCAGATGGAGACACTAAATATATAGGAGGGTTGGAGTAAAAGGGAGGGTTTGGAAGAGCAAGAGGAACATTTTATCCAAGAACAGGGGTGTGGTTTGGACCTGAAACTGGTGCAGCTCTCCTTTTCAGTCCTTGTGGGGGCTTTTCCAGTTATCGTCATGGTGATTGTCAACCATCCTAGCGCGGGTGGGTATGTCTTCTAGTTAATGTATAGAGTGTATAATAAGCTCTAGATCCATTGGAAGTCTAATCCTCTGCCATCTTGGGTCTTGTTAGTGTTAACTGGTTCTTTTTTTTCTTTGCCGCTTCCTCCTGAAACTTAGATAAGAGTAGTTGGTTTCTGTTCGACGGAGGGGCAGGGGTGTGATTCTAGGGTGACAGGCTCGCTGACACAGGAGTGGGGAGGAGGGACAGCAGTGTCTTAGTAACCACGGGAGGTGACAAGTTCAGGAGGCAGAGCTGACCACTGCCAGACGTCAGGCAGGTGGAGCGCACAGACCTGCAGCCCCCGGGGTTGGGCAGCACAAAGGTCATTTACGTGAGTTTTCTTACAACAGGAGTCCTGGTAAGGAATGCCGAACTAACAAGTCACCGCCGACCCAAAGAATTCAGGAAAGGTCGAAAGGAGAAAGGAGATGATCCATATGTCCTACCAACCTCCCAGCATCCTTCTCGCTGGTGTCCATCTTGGCTGAGTGACCCACATGCCACCAGGAAGGACTCTGAGTCAGAGAGATTAGCCAGCCACAACCCAGAAACAAACCCCATCCCTATAAAACCCGAGACTGTGAGCCCGGCGGCAGAGCAGTCCTCCTGGGTTCCCTCGTCCTGCTGCTCTCTGCCCGGACGCCCCTTCCCAACAAAGTCTCTTGCTTTGTCAGCACGTGTCTCCTTGGACAGTTTATTTCCAAGTGTTAGACAAGAGCCCACCCTCGGGCCTTGGAAGGGGTCCCCCTTCCTGCAACAACTTTACAAGTCAGTGAAGTCATGGCCTTGGAGAGGGGACCCCAGGAAATCCAGCCCCTGTCTCCAGTCACCAGCTGGAAAGATGGACAGGGTTCCCATGGAGGGTAGAAGCCCCTGGCCCACCCTGGTCCTGGGTGGCCTCATCCTCCTCAGATGGTTGGCAACATGGGAGAGTGCCCCCACCAGAGTCAGTAGACCCCACAGGAAGGTGGCTAGAGCAGGATCAGGGTCAGATAAAGCCGCCAATGCGCTTCATGGGCACTTGACACACGCTGGGCCCTTAGTAAGCTTTTGCAAGTCATGCCTAAGCAATATGGCCCTTTCGTTGCCCTGATGGTGTTACCTCTGCCCAACACACCGCGAGGCCAAAGAAACCAAAATGTCGGAGTTTGGAGCAAAGAAAGGTTTATTGCAGGGCCATGCAAGGAGAAGGGAGGAGGGGGGCTCATGCCCCCCACCTCCAGCCCCGACCCCGCCTCAAACCAGGAACTCCTCGAAGAGTTCCAGCAAAACATTATGGGCCAGGGGAAGGAAGAACATCTCAGGAGGGTATGTGATCAGTTCTCTGATTGGTGAGGCTGAGGGAACAGGTTGGTGTCACAGGTTAGCATTATCAATCCTTGGGCACCAGAAGGTGCCAGGGTTACGAGCCCGTGGTCATCAAGTAATTAATTGCTTCCATTTGGTGGTGGGTTTTAGCACCTGAGAAATCCCTATGTCTGAGATGTGGGTTATGTGGGTAACTTATGTGGGTTTCCTATGTCTGTTATGTGGGTACTTCAGAGAGGAGCTACAGCAGAGTAGAGATGGGAGAGGGGTCTGTCCCAGGAAGGCCCCAGAGGGTCCTGCCCGATCATAGCGGCAGCCCTGCCCTGCCAACCCCCACCAGCTCTGCCCAGCCAGGGCCCCAGTGGGTCCCCTCAGGCCACCAGCAGCTCACTCCTCCCCCACATCCAGCACCCGTTTCCTACCTGGTTTGCTTGGTCCAGATCAGCTTCCAAGAAAAGAAGGCTATGATGGAGATGAGGGTACCAACCAGCACGAAGGTGGCCTCCTGGTGCAGCTCTCCTGTGAAGGAGGCGGGGGCAGCTGGGCTGGACCCGTGTTTAGGCCGGGCCAGGGTAGGCATGGCTGCATCAGGGCACCCTTCCCTGCTCTCGGCACCTCCCACTGACCTACCAGAAGTGGCAGGTGCCCTTCTAGAAACCACAGGGCCCTCTTACCTGGGAGTACCAGTGTCAAGGGACTGTGCTGGACATCGATGTCACTTTCAGCCTGGCACCAGAACTAGTCCGACGTCTGCTTTGGTGGGAAGGAGAAGTTGGCAGACTCCCCCTGGGTTCGGAATCTGCAGCATGTGGGTGAGCCCGTCCCTTCTGACCAGTCTGTAGGTGGGCTGCCCGAGGATGCCCGCAGAACACCTCTGCCCTGAGGCCTGGCCTGCTGTCCGGCAGGGTGCAGTCAGCCTGCAGCTGGGGCACCGGCTCTGGCAGGGCGGGGAGGGAGAGGGCAGGAGCACAGGTGAGGTTGGGAGACTTTAACACCCTCTCCCTAGCAAAACGCCTCATTACATAATGCCTAATGAGCCTAGAAGAGCTTCCCAGGTGGCTCAGTGGTAAAGAATCCGCCTGCCAAGCAGGAGATCCAAGCAGGGAGTTTGATCCCTGGGTCAGCAAAATTCCCTGGAGAAGGAAATGGCAATACCAGTTGAAGGAAATTCCACTCCAGTATTCTTGCCGGGAAAATCTCATGGACAGAGGAGCCTGGTGGGCTACAGTCCACGGGATCGCAAAGACACGATTTAGTGACTAAACAACAACAATCAGCCTAGAGGCCCGCCTGATTACTATCTCTTTCAGGCTGCCGTCTGGATTACTCCCTCCACCTTGTATCTGAGCTTCTACCCTACTTGCAGTGTATACCATACAATTTCATATTTGATTTTATTCTCATGTAATATATTCTGGATTGCCAGATTTAGCTACTAAAAATGCAGGACACTCAGTTAATTTTGAATTTCAGGTTAACAATGAGTAAAATTTAGGAGGTCTCTTCAATACGACTTCTGGGAAGTGAGACAGTCCAAAGAGGAAGAAGGAAACCAATGTTTATCAAGAAAATGCTGGTTTGGCAATTCCTCAAAAAAATTAAAGAATTACCTTGAAGTGAAGTGAAAGTCACTCAGTCGTGTCCGACTCTTTGCGACCCCATGGACTGTAGCCTGCCAGGCTTCTCTACCCGTGGGGATTCTCCAGGCAAGAATACTGGAGTGGGTAGCCATTCCCTTCTCCAATTACCATATGTCCCAGCAATTCTACTCCAAGATATATATCAAAACAATTGAAAATAAGGACGCTAACAGATACTTGTACACACATGTTCACAGCAGCGCTGTTCACGACAGCCAAAAGTGGAAACAGACCATATACCCATCAATGGATGATGAATAAACAAAATGTGATCCATCTATAAGATGAAATAGTATTCAGCCATAAAAAGGAATGAAGCAGTGACACCTGCTATTAATACACTATGAATGACTCTTAAAAACATTATACTGAGTGAAGTAAGTAAGACCCAAGAGGCTGCATATTGTATGATTCCATTCATGTGAAATAGCCAAAACTTAAAAAATCCCCAGAGAATTTCCTGCTGGTTTAGTGCTTAGGACTCTGTGCTTCCACTGCAGGGGGCATAGGTTCTAGCCCTGGTCAGGGAACTAAGATCCTGCGTGCCACACAGTGTGGCAAAAAATAACAATAATAATAATTATTATTATTATTATTATAAATAATAAAATAAAAAATCCCCAGAGTCAGAAAGCTAATGAGTGGTTAATAGGGGCCAGGTGAGGGGCAATGAGGAGTGACTGCTTGAGGGGTATGGGGTTTCCTTTTGGGAAATGGAAATGGACTAAACGCTACTGAATTATCACTTTAAAATGGTTAACTTTGTGTTATGTGAATTTCACCTCAATTTTTTAAAGAAAAAAGAAACTGCTGGAGATAAAGTCCACCCGTTGGGTTTAGACTCTTTCTGCTCATAACATTACTACAGAAATTAATTGAAATGAGGACATGAATAGGACACGTGGAGAAATCTGGAACACATGTTGGGAGAGCTGACACCGGATTCAACTTCTAGAGCCAACAGTTTTGTCCGCTGTTGCAGGGTCCAGGTGCTCTGCCAGTCCTGCGAAGCAGTGCCTCCCTGGCCCAAGGCAGGAGACCAGAAAGTTACTATCTGCTGGCTGAACAAAGCAGTTGCTCTCGGGTTGCACGCTGAAGTGTGGCATCTGCTCCTTGCATCTGCGACACAGTGGTGAAACGTGAGTCGTGTCGTCCTGGTGTTCCCTGAGGACACCCTGAAGCTGGGGATTTCCTCCCAGGATGGGGACAAATGAGGTACAAGGTGGACCAGGCACCTGACGAGCCGGCCCAGCATTCAGGCCTGATCCTTGGCAGTGGCCTGGAGATGTCGAGGACCTGTCCACCTTCTGAGATCAGAGATCAGAGGTTTCTTCATCCAGACAGACCTACTCTGGTACCTTCATGGTAAACATCTCCATCATACACATCTTTGCCGCAGGCACTTCCACTAAACATTTTCATTTCATAACTAATTGGCCATAAGGCAATTCTGCCATAAAAGATAAAGTAACTGGTTGACAACCGGGTTTCATTTCTCTATTGATACAAGACTCCCGTGTTTATATTACATAAATCTTAGCCCATGTGACTATACAGTGACAAGTATAAATGTGATGGTCTTAAAGTAATGGGTGATAACAGTTATGTAATATTGACTTGATAGAAAATGCAGTGATAAAACTGAAAGTTTGAAATGAGAGGATAAAGCCAGATGGCATATTATACTAGAAAATGATAACATATCAGTTTGCAAATCCTTTGGTGATTTGAAAGCACAGAATTAAACCCCCATTTCCTGTAGAACTTTGGAACGTCTATCCACAGACATGTGACAATGTGCCAAGAGTACACAACAGTAAAAGTTCTCCCCGGCACAGGACAAGCTGTGTTATGAACATCCTAGTGTTTGGAAACTGATACCTCTGTTAATGAGTGAAAAAATTTTAGTAAACAAGAAAAAGTGTGATGCTGAATGAGATCAATCAATGGATAGTGTGGAGGGGGGAGGATACAATATTATGAATGAAAGACTTGGAAGACAAGTGCTTAGATACAACACCCAAAATAAAATCACTTATTTATGCTGCATGGCTATGAATCTACACACATTAAAAAAAATTTTTTTGCTGAGCCACATGGCATGTGGGATCTCAGTTCCCTAACCAGGGATCGAATCCTTGCCCCCTACATTAGAAGTGCAGAGTCTTAACCACTGGACCACCAGGGAAGTTCCTACATATATTTTAAATATATTAAAATATTTTCTATTTCATAACAAAGTCTTTATTTTTTCAGTTCATTTTTCATGGTTCATTGTGTCCTTTTAAATGTCCCTCTTTTATTTACTTTTTATATTCATATGGCAAAATTGCCTTCTGGCCAACTAGTTAATTAGGTATGTGGTGATGATGCCTAAGACAAAGATGTTTACTGCGAAAATAACTGGATACCACCACACCTACTCTGGGGACACGGGCTGTGGGGATGGTGGCCAGCCTCCTGCCACCAGAAGGTCAACATTTGATTCAAAGGGGCAGTCAGAAGGCAGGAGGCAGGTGGATATGATCCAGACCACAAGAGATGCTATGGTGCAGGGATCCTAAACTCAGAGAGGAGGGACGGAACTAGAGAAACAGGCCACTTTAGGAAAGGCAAGGACTTCAGAAACACAGGAAGAGCAGATGCTGACAGCACCCAGAGAACTCTCCTCCCTGGATCCAGGACCAAAACCCACTCTGCAGCCCCTCGCAGCAGGCATTCATCCATCCACACAGCCTCTCTGCTTGCAAGTAACTTTTCTGTTTTGTAGGTAGATCCTGAATTTGATTTTGATGTAGCAAGCATCTTGGGACTTCCCGGGTGGTCCAGTTGCTAAGACTCTGGGCTCCCAATGGAGGGGGCCTGGGTTCGATCCCTGGTCAGGGAACTAGATCCCACATGCTGTAAGACCCAATGCACGGCCTCCCTGCTGGCTCAGACAGTAAAAGAATCCGCCTGCAATGCGGGAGACCTGTGTTCAATCCCTGGGTCTGGGAAGATCCTCTGGAGGAGGGCATGGCAACCCACTCCAGTAATCTTGCCTGAATAGTCCCCATGGACAGATGAGCCTGGCGGACTACAGTCCATGGGGTCGCAAAGAGTCGGACATGACTGAGCACAAAATCCAAGCATCTCTAAGATCCTCCTTCTGGCCTGGGCTTGCCCATAGTGAATTCTCTGAGAGTGATCAGGATTAAACAAAGATGCCTTCTGAGTGGGGGCTTGGGAGAGAGGGCTGAATGATGCATAGGGGGTGCCTACCAGATTTTTCAAGGAGAGTGTGGAGGGAGGGGGTGCTTGTGCGGGGGGTAGAGATGGGTGTATGAAATCCAAATATCATATACTTCATACATCATCTTTGTCGTGCCAGGAACGTTGGCTCTGGAAGTGCTGTGATCAGAAAACTACTCACTGAGCATAAAATTGGAAGAAACTAGAATATGATGTTCTTCAGAGACATTTTCTAGGGATCCTAAAGTTTCTGACCATTAAGCATATTTCTTTCTCCACCAGTGGTTCTCAATCTGGGGTGATCCTACCTCCAAGGACATTTTTGTGTCTGAGGACAGTTTTGGTTGTCACCAATGAGGGGTAGGGTGCTCCTGGCATCGAGTTGGGGAGAGGCCAGGGAAGTTACTAAACACACTACATTGCACAGGGCTACTGCTGCTAAGTCGCTTCAGTCTTGTCCGGCTCTGTGCGACCCCGTAGACGGCAGCCCACCAGGCTCCCCCATCCCTGGGATTCTCCAGGCAAGAACACTGGAGTGGGTTGCCATTTCCTTCTCCAATGCATGAAAGTGAAAAATGAAAGTGAAGTCGCTCAGTCGTGTCCGACTCTTCGCAACCCCATGGACTGCAGCCTATCAGGCTCCTCCGTCCATGGGATTTTCCAGGCAAGAGTACTGGAGTGGGGTGCCATTGCCTTCTCCAATGCACAGGGCAGCCCCTATTTAAAAACTACCCGGCCCCAATGGCAATAGTGTCAATGCTGGGAAATGTCTAGACCACCAGCAGCAGGCTTGCTGAATCAGGATTCTTCCCTTGCCCAGGGTTGCTCAGTCATCACAAATTTTTTCCCATCTGAGCCTCTTTCTAAACTTCATGAGAACCCTCGATTTTTTTCCATGCTTTTTTTCAAACACTCTTTTGTGCAAAGAAAAAGTTAAGTAAAGCACTATCTAGAGTTTAATCTACTCTCTGGGGCACCAGTTTACAGACTGCTACCAACAATTTCATCAATGTGACTCGGGTCAAACTGCCAACGGCTCTCTGCCCAAAGATGCTCTTGGGGCCAGAATCTTCCTCCCTGGGGAAATGTGGGACCAGACTTAAGGGTGATAATATTTTTCGCCCCCTTCATTGTGAGGAAATGCCCTTGACTTGACAAAAGTGGAAAGAAAAAGCTGGCCCAGCTTCATTTCCATTCCAGTGGCCATTAATAGAAGCCTGATTTACATAAGTTCAGAGACAGGAGCCACTTTCTATTTTCATTTCCTACAGGGCAGAGCATTCACTTTTTATTCTGATAAGGCTTGCGTTGTTCTTCCCTTTTGATTATTTAGTGTATGCATCGAGCCCACCCCCACAGATAACGAGTGATCTATCATTTAATTAAAAATTCATCAACTGTGTCTGATGTGTCTGTGTCTCTGTCCATCTGAATTTGTCAGATGTCTGAACATCTGAATTTGATCACTCAGACACACTCAGAATTTGATCAGTGACAAGGATACCCTCAGGACTGGGACCGGAAGTTGAGCCTGGCCAGGGTGGGGCTGATCGAGTGGCTTTGCAGAGCCTCCCACGGTTGCTAAAGAAAGAAGGACACTCTCAGGGCTGTGCCTAGGCCAAGGCAGTGGGGCTACTGCCCAGCTAGGCTCAGAGGCCTTGGAGATCACCCCTGCTTGTTTCTGTGATCACCCAGATGCTTGGAGATTGAAGTCTCAACCCTGGAGACCCAATTCAATAGATCTGAGCTGGGGCCCAGGGATCTGATTTTGAATAGGCAGGTACCTGCTGAAGGTTGAACTCAGTCCTCCAAAAAAGATGCATTTAAGCCTTACTTGGAATGGGACCTTATTGGAAGTGGGGTCCTTAGAAATGGACTCCAGTTTAGGGTGGGCCCTTACAAGAGAAGGGAAGCCCCTGGTGGCTCAGGCGGTAAAGAGCCACCTGCAATGCAGGAGACCTGGGTTCGATCCCTGGGTGGGGAAGATCCCCTGGAGAAGGGAATGGCAACCCACTCCAGTATTCTTGCCTGGAGAATTCCATGGACTGAGGAGCCTGGCGGGCTACAATCCATGCAGTTGCAAAGAGTCAGGCATGCCTGAGCAGCTAACACACACACACACAAGAGAAGAGACAAAGACACATACACACAGGTCTTGTAAAGACAGAGACAGAATTTGGAGTGATGCTGTCGCAAGCCAGGGAAGGCCAAGGACTACCACAGCCCCGACGAGCAAGGCTTCAGACTTCTGCCTCCAGAACCAGGAGAGAATCATTTTCTGCACGGTGCTTCCTTAGAGCAGCCCCCTTCCAAGTGATGCTTGTGAATGGTCTAGAGCCTCACCCTGAGGATTTTGAAGTGGGTTTTAGGAGTGGAGAGGGGAGGGACAGCCTTGAACTTCCTGTCTTCAGATACTGTACCCTGTCCCTCTGAGTTACAACGACCTAGAAATGCCCACCGTCCCTTGAAGACTCTTGCACCTGGCTCCTGCTACACTCCATACTGCACTTGCCATGATTCCTGGGGAATTCAAATAGACAGAGAATCTTCCCAAAATCGTGGCTCTTCCATTCCTTAACATCCAATGTTTCAGGCCCAACCTCTTGCTCCTACTGATAGTAATCAGTAGTTGTAAGGCTGCCCTTGACTTCGCCAATCTTCCTGTTGCTCAGACCGAAAACCCGGAAGTCATCTTCCAGAGCTCCCGCTTTCCCACCTGCTCCCTCCATCAGCAACGGCGGTTGGCCTGACCACCAGAATACATCTTGACAACTTGGTCAGGCCTCCTGGCTACCACCCAGTCTCTCCTCTGGATCCTGGGACCAGTCTAATGACTCCCTAGGATTCTACCCTTGGTCCCCATCCCATCTCTTCTCAACGCAGCAGCCGAAACGACCCTCTGAAGAGCAAATCAGGTCGAGCCTCCTGCTGCACATCCTCCCAATGCTCTGCCCACAACGCCATGCCCCTGCTGAACACAACCCCTGCACTGCCTCCCCGCCCCTCCTCCTGCTTTCTGGGCTCTGGCCATGCAGGCCCTTGTCTGGACACATACTGCTCCACCACCTCCTTTGCGTCCTGTGTGTCCCAGTCTCCGAGGTGACTTCCTAGTAGATGGTACCCTCCCTCCCCACCCCCACCACACCCTCCCTTCCCCTCTTTCCTGCTTGCTGTTCTCCGGGACCCACAACATTCTAGTGCGCTGCAGAATGTGCTTTCGTGGGGAGGGAGCTGCACCTCCAGAGGTGTGTGGGATCTTAGTTCCCTGACCAGGGATCCAACCTGTGCCCCCTGCAGTGGAAGCGTGGAGTCTTAACCACTGGACTGCCAGGGAAGTCCCAAATGTGCTTATTTTTATTATCATCTGCCCCCTGGCCCCACTAGAATGTAAGCTACTTGAGGGCAAGGATCTCTGTTTCTTTTTTTTTTTTTTTTAAGGGATCTCTGTTTTGTTTCCCCACCTTGTATATCCATCCTGGGCCCTCGAGTAGCACCTGGCACCAAAAGGTGCTCAACCTGTAGCTGTTGAATGATTGAATGAATGATCTGTCAGTCGGTCCCTTAGGAGTTCAGTTAGCAGGGCTTGTGGCCTAGAGTCTGAGCAGAAGTCAGGGGCTGGAGGGGGGTGGACTGGGTCTACCCAGGTACTTCCCGGAGGCCCAGAGGCCTGGGCTGAGAGTTGTTCTCTTTTTATCGGAAACACCATGATGTGTTTGTTTTTAAAGCAAATGAGGAAATGACAGTTCAGCCTCTGCTGCACTCAAGTGAGACCCACCCTTCAGTGGAATCGAGGCGGCTGAGGCCACAGCCCTGAGAAGGGAGAAGGTACGGTCCCGTCGACACCAGAGGAGGGGCAGCCCCTGCCCCCGCTTGGAGACGTGGAGAGGAGCAGGTGACTGATCCCCTTGACCTTAAGGGTCACAGGGACAGAAGGGGGCATGGGAGAGGGCAGGAGAAGGGAGGGGGAGCAGAAAGGTGGAGGGGGAAAGCGGACGGGCGGGGGTGGTACCAGGAGCATCTTCTCTCCCTGGCTCTGTACCACCGGGCGGCTTTGTGGGGAGTGGGGTGGTGGGGGCGCTGACACCCTCCTGCTGCCTCTGAGAGTCGGGCAGCTTCCCCTTGGCTGGACCTCAGGGCGGGGGTGTGGTGGGGGGAGCCCAGACTTCCTCATTCTCTCACTGCCCTCCTCCTGGGCCGAGGCGCCCAGTGGAACGCCCCTGGCCTGCCCTGGGGTCACCCCCACCCAGGACTCCCTCTACAGATCAGTCACTGGGGCAGAGTGATTGGATATGCCCCCGGGGGACATGCCCTCTGCCCCCCTCCACTGGTAATGCCCCCCCAGCCCAAGGGGAAGCCAAGCACTTCCTGGGTCCATATCACTGTGCCCACCATGCTCTGCTGTCCCTGCCCACCCCCTCCTGCTGAGCCGTCTCTTCTCCGACCCTCCAGGGCCCTGCAGGGCTGGAGGCTGGGGTTCCAGAACTGTCCAGCTGTCTGGCAGCAGACGCCACTCACCAGCAACAACCTCTCACCCTGCCAGCCAAGGTCTCTACCACCGGCGGGGGCCTGACGCCAGGGTCCCCAGCTGGGGGTACTCCTCCCCGCAGTGTGCTGGCCGACTCTCCTCTCTCCTGTGAGGAGCTGCTGGTGGCTGTAAGAGAGGTGAGCGTGGTCAGGAGGACCCAGGAAGTAGAGACGGCCAGAGCCCACCCAGAGAGCCTCGTCCTGAGCCCAGAGGGAGGACCAGGACCTCACAAGCATCTTCGCTCACAGAAGCTCTTTGAAGCCCAGAACATTTTGTCTCATGAGCCCATTTTGCAGATGAGTATAAACAGTGAGCCCAGAATGGCAAAGCAGTAATGCATGCAATAGGGGCTTCCCCACTGACTCAGTCAGTAAAGACTCCGCCTGCAATGAAGGAAACCTGGGTTTGATCCCTGGATCAGGAAGATCCCCTGAAGAAGGAAATGGCTACCCACTCCAGTATTCTTGCCTGGAGAATCCCATGGACAGAGGAGCCTGGCAGGCTGCGGTCCATGGGGTTGCAAGAGTCAGACACAACTTAGTGACTAAACCAATATGCATGCAATAAGGGGCTGGTCTGCGACTCAAGCCCAAATCCTCCCCTCTCTGTCTTGTGCTTCCGGGGTCTGGGCCTTTGGGCCCCATATCTTCTGTGCTCCCTAGACCCCTGGACCTTGAGCCTGCCACCTCAAGGCCTTGGCAGCAGCCCCTTCCCACGATGTCCCTGAGCAGCTCACCTAGGGCAGCCAAAGAGAGCAGCAGTAGGAGCCTCAGGCCTCTGACAAACTGCCCTCCACCCAGCAAGCAAGAGTTGCCTTGATCGAAGCCCTCTACCCAGAGCCCCTGGGTGCTCCCTGGGTGGGTGCATGCCTGCAGCGGGGAGATAACCTGGAGACCACAGCACCCTGGGGCTGGGCCCAGAACATCAATGCTTCCCACACCCCCAGGGGATTAGGAGGGGCTCAGAACCAATCCAGGGCTCACGGTTGCCACCACTGCTGAGCAGCAGGACCCTGGGGAAGAAGATGCCCACATCCTAACCCTGGAGTGCGTTCTGGTAGCTGGCCAGGGGCATGGCACTTGCTAGCCTGCTGATTTGGGGATGAGGGGACTATCCCAGAGCAGCGAGGGGGCCGGATATAATCATGCTGTGTGCTTCGTGTGCTCAGTCGTGCCTGCCAGGCTGCTCTGTCCGTGGGATTCTCCAGGCAACAGTACTGGAGTGGGTTGCCATTTCCTTCTCCAGGGGATCTTCCCAACCCAGGGATTGAACCTGCGTCTCCTGTGGCTCTTGCGTTGGCAGGCAGATTCTTGAGCCACCTGGGAAGCCTGATGGAATCATGAGGGTCCTTTTGAAGGACTGGACCCGTCAAGGCTGGGGCCTCAGGGCAGAGAGACGAGAGGGAACAGGTGAGGTGGGGGCCAGCACCCAGCCAATCCTGCAGTGGCACCAGCATCCCCAGGGAGGACGGGCACCTCCCCAACAAGGCCTTTTTTGTAATGAATGAAGTGACTTTACTGAAACACTCCCTGTTATACACTGATGTAGTTGCATGCATTTTTCTTCTGCTCTCACGGAATGTGGCTCTTTGATCCGTACACAGATGCCTTCCTCGAGGACAGGGTCCCAACCCCAGCGAACCATTCGCTTTCCTTGCAGGCTTTTCTCTCACCCAGAACCTCACAGGTCTATGACATGCGCACCCCCAGCACAGACCCAGAAGGGACACCTGACCTAAGAAAGGCCAGCTACCCTTGTCTGGGCTCCTGGGCCCCTGGGCGTGGCTTGAGAGCAGCTGCTGGGTCCCTGAGGTCTGGGTGTGTCAGGAAGCTGGTCTGGCGGGATGACCCAGCCCACCTGCCAGCAGCAGGAAGGATGTGGGTGGGGTGGGGGGTTGGGGGTTGGGAACTAGAACCTGGACAGTGTCCTGGAGCTCCCCTGGGGACTAGCTTTATCAGTCACCTTGGTGGTCCCTTGTCCCCAGTGGGCAGGAATCGCCACCCAGAATCCTGAGTTGTACCCCTGGGGACACACCCTGGGGACCCATCTACCTCTCTGCATTTGGGGAGCAAGAGCTAATATTCTCTTAGTTTCCCAGTGAAATTCCCTCCCAGAAAGTCTGTTCTAATTCTGATGAGATGGGTGGGGGAAGGAGTTGAGGATTCCAGACAGAAGGGTCTCCTTCGCTGCGGGCAGGCTGTTGCCTAAAGGTTCAGAAGCTGGAGGTTTTTCCTCTACGTTGTGCTCAAGGCATCGGATTCGCGCTGAGGCCTCTCATGAAAAGCTTCCCTCTTTCATCGGTGTATTTGAGGAGCCAGGGCAGAGAGCAGCGGGTAGCCTCAAAGGACACTTCCCTCAGGCCTTGGTGGAACCAGGGCCATCCTTCTTGCCCCGCCCCGGGTACCCCTCTCCAGCCATCACCTGTGTGCCCCTCAGGTGGGGGCCGAGGCTGTTCTGCATCTCTTCGCCACAGGCTGCAGGTGTCACAGCACTGAACAGGTGCCCCAGGTGAGCCCAGGTCGCCTAGATGGAGCGGAGTTGGGGTGTCCTCAGAGCTCTCCTGTCATCCATGGGACTGACAGTTTGTGATTTCTGCCCACTGAGGGCGTCTCCCCTATAAAAGACGGCCTTACCAGCATCTCTTGTTTGCCTTGAGTCCCGTTCCTTGGAGGGTCCCCTGAGTGGGAGTCTGTGCTGGGCTGCCTTGGCTGGTGTGGCTGGGAGCCCTTTCAAGGCTGGGCAGGGAGAGTGTGGGGCCCCCCCAAGGTGGAGGTGCTGGGGTTTCCACCTTCCTGCATCTGTACTGGGCTCTTGCCAGTACAGATCTTGTCTTGCCTGGAGACACCCTGGCTTCACCTACTGCAGTAACCCCACGGCCTCTCCCTGCCCACGTGTGTCTTGTTTGCTACTGGCAAAGAGGCTCAAAGTCGTTACCTGCCCCCCCCCCCGCCCCCCGCCCCCTGACCCGACTCTCCAAGCCCAGCCTTGGGCATGCTGGTTACACTCTGATGGTCCTCATGGGCCCCACAGCCCAGTGTAGAGATCTCAGATTCCCAGTCTGTGCAACCAAGCCCTGTCTGGGCCATCTCCATACCTTGGCTCAGCCTGCTCCTCTGCCTCATCTCCCGTCTGAGTCCTCTCTCCTCCAAGGCCCCTGATTCCACAAAACCCTCCTGCTGGCTCCCCGCTGAGCCCCAGGTTGCCTTGCAGGGTGGGCATGGTCACAGGGCCACTTCCTGTCTCTCCCATTTCCTTTAGGCCAATGACCATGTTGTAATAGGACCTCAACTGCTCTTCCAGGAAGGGCAGGACACCCATCAGGATGCTATACAAGCAACCACACGGAGAAGAGTGGCATCATCCCCAGGTTTTGGCTAAGCAAACTGAGGCTCAGAGTTTGAGTTCCTCCAAGTCCCAAAGCTCATCCCCCTCACATCCGGTGATGCACTTGGCTGGTTCTCTGAAGGCACATGTAGGTGATGAGAAGGACTGTGAGGTTTCCAGGCAACCTTGATGTTCTCCCACTTAGTGCCCATCAGCATCACCTCCCCACCCCCCAGGACTCCGTAAACCACAGGACTGGGCTCCGCTCCATTCGAGAAGGTGGGGCCGGGCCTGGGAATAGGCTTTTCTAACAAGTTCCCAGGTGCTGTTGGTGCTGCTCGGTGGGGACCACACGCTGACCCTAAGCTGCTAGTTAATGATGTGCGTCACTTTCTTTGCGGCCAGGCTGGCCGCCCTCCCCAAACTGAGCACACGGCTCGCTGTGTCTCCTGCAGTCTCATCACCAGCCCCAGAACAGGGCCCGGCACTTGTTGACAGATGGATGGGTCATGTGACGCTGGGTGAGAGAGAGGGACAGCGACAGAAGGAGCTGTAACAGCCAAGCCTCCAGTGACCACATGAAGCCTCTGGACTGAGGGCGCCAGGCCAGAGCCGCCCGGACGCCATGTCCAGGCTGAGAATCCAGCCAGGCACCGGGCCCCTGCTGCTGGAAGTAGAGGCTGGTTTGGTCAAGCACGTTCTGTGGTTTCTCCTGACCCTCCCTCCTGAGGGCTCTTTAGGCCAGCAGTTCTCATCCCCTGGCTGCTGTTGAGAGTCACCTGGACACTTGAGAAAGTCCCGATGCTGGGCTGCTGGCTGCACCTGGATCAATCGCATCAGAATTGCTGGCATACAGCCAGCATCCGATAGGCTTCTCAGATGTTCTCTGAGCCTGGGAACCACGGATTGAGAACCTCTGCAACCTCGGCACCGGAGGCTTGGGAATCTTGGACACGGCCCTGCAGGGGGCTAGGCAGGGGGCTCCTCTGCCTCCCTGGGGCCCACACTCTGCGTCTCAGGGTGCAGATCAGCTCTGAGTTCTGCCCCTTGCGGACTCATAATGTCTGTGGGTCTTAATGGCCTCACACGTGAAGGAGGAATTACAGGAGGCTGTGGGGGTGCCTGCAGTTAGAGCCTGGCAAGCCCCATCTGCAGATTTGCTTTCACTGAGGCCAGGCCTTTCCCTGACAGACCAAGGTCTCCGAACTTTTACAAGGGTACTCTGCACAGTAAACAACTCCTGAGCACCCCCAATGAATGCGTATTTATAAAGCACATTCATGGGTCGCTATGCTAATATATTATGTATATTATAAAACTTTAACAAAACAAGAAAACTTTAAAGAACAGAGATAAAAATATAAATACAAGTTCCCATATTTTCTTCCTGCTGCCCCTGGGTGTATGCGCCCCACCTTGCGGTACCTTGCTGGAGGGTCCACTGAGAGGGAATCAGGGATCAGGAGCGTGGGGCGAGGGGGCAGGAGGTGGGGGGCTGCACGTCGGCGCCAGGCAAAGTTCTCAGCGGTGGTGGTGGAGGGAGTCGGTGCTACAGCTCCGAACCGCTGGGGAAGCGGAATCTATGGGCGGGGACCGAAACACCGCGCAACCCGGCGGGATCTTCAAGGGAGGGTCCTGGCCTGCGGGGCCTGGGTCCCGGGGAGCCCGGGCACGGAAATCCGGGGCAGAAGGATCTCGGGCGCGATCCTCGGGACACAGGGGACTCAGGCCCCAGAGACTCGCCGGAGCCCGGCTCTGACAGCAGCCGCGACAGGTCATCCACCAGGTGCCACTTCTCCTGGACTTGCTGAGGCGGAGGCAGGGGGCGAGCAGGCCGGTTAGGAGCAGCACCTCCTTTCACCCGCAGGCGGGCGGGGGAAGATGCAGCCGAGCTCGCTGTAGCCGCTCTGAGGCCCCGCCCCAACCGGAGCTCGCCCCGCTTCCCCGCCCCGCTGCGGCCTCGCCCCACTAATCTCCCGCCCTAGACTCCGCCCCGTCCAGGTCCCGCCCCTGCCCGCCCACGTACGGTAGAGACCACGCCCTCAAGACCACGCCCCTCAAATAACACCCCTTCTCAAGACCACGCCCGCCAGACACTGTCCTATCTTAAAGCCACGCCCACCAGATCCGGCCCCGGCCTGAGACCACGCCCCCACCATAGTCCCGCCTTCCCGACCTCAGGCCAAACCTACACTCCTATTAAACCGGGTCTCCAAAAACAAAAACAAAAACAAAAACAAAAACCAAAACCGGGTCTCCAGGCCTAAAGCCACATTCCTGTCTCCTGGCTCCTCCTGGCATGAGGCCAAACCTTAGGCCCCGGTTCCCTCCCTCCATCTTCCCCGCTTTTATCGGCGGCCCGCGGCCCCAAAAGGGGCTCGCCAGCAGTCCCTGTGGCCCCTCCCCAGTCCTGCGGACACTTACCCACACCAACTGCTTCCGCAGTCTCCGGATGGCTCTGGCACTGGCCTGGGACTGGGAGACGCACACGGTCAGGGCAAGGCTTTGGAGAGAAGGGGAGGCAAAGTCAGTCAGCCCCCGACTTCCTCCTTCCCTGCCTCAGTCTCTTAGAAAACACCCCCCGGGGCTCCTCTCTCTTCCAGGATCCCAGACACGGCTTTCTCTCTCATCTCCTTCCTCCCGCGGGGTCGCTCAGCCCCTCCCCTCCCAGGTGCCCGTTCCCTCGACCCCCCCGCTGCCCTGAAAGGCACCTGAGCAGGATGAGGAGCGGGAAGCTGAAAGCGTGGGAGCCCAGGTAGTGGAGGATGCGCTGGCTGGAGAGTGGGAGCCAGAGGGCCACCAGCTCAGGGACCACCTGCCAGGGGGCCGAGTAGTTGGCGAAGAGGCCACAGTTCCAGGAGGAGCGGATGCTGGGAGAGAGACGGTCAGAGGAGGGCCAGGATCAGTGCCCGGGCGAGGAGCCGCCGGCCCGGCCCCCTCGGGCCGTCTGCTCCGCTCACCTGCTGACCACATAGCCCAGGGGTGTGGCGGCCAGGAGCAGGCCCAGAAGGAGCACCAGTTGGAAGAAGAAGATGGAGCTGGAGGCGCGGAATCGCCGAGGGGACGCCCTGGAGTTCCTCAGCAGGGTGTACTGGGGGGAGGGGAACAAGGACACAGCAGGGTGTCGTCAGCGCAGTGTGCAGACCGGAAGTGACCGGTCAGCGCAGTCTGCAGACCGGAAGTGACTGGCTGGGCAGCCGCAGGACGTGAAGGCTGCCCAGCCGGTGGCACTGAAGGCGCCCACGCAGGTGCACCCCTGCACCCTCCCGGCCCCCGGGCCCTCACCTTCTTGATGTAGAAGGTGAGGAAGATGAAGACGCTGTTGAGTAGGGGCAGCAGGGGGCAGTAGAAGAGGCCCATCCAGGTGACCGTCTGCCCCTCCACGATGTCCAGCACGTTCTTGGGCACCAGGAACTCCTCTCGGTCCAGCCAAACCCAGAACCGGCCTGAGAACCGCTCCACCAACATCCTGGGGGAGGGAGGGAACAGGTCCCCACCACCCCAGGAGTGTGTGGACCTCAGTGCTCTGGGCCCTGGACTGTTACACACACGCAGTCACACGGGACACACGAGTGTAGAACTGCTCACAGCCTTGGCCGTGGCCACTGGCCAGCCCCCCAGACAGGCCCACACTGCCCCCGTGGTGTCCCCACGTGGCTCACCTCCTAGGCAGGCTGACAAGGAAGGCGAAGGCCACCGTGAGAAGAAAGTTGAAGATGCTGAGTTTGTATAGCTCCTCCCCCACGGAGTTCTCCCAGCACTGGTCAGAGGGTGCATACGTCACTACCCTTGGTCCCCAACCACCCCTCACCCACCCGATGGGGGGACCCCAAAGTATAGGAGCCGCGCCTGGAGTCTGATATGATTGGCTAAGTTAAAATCCAGGCCTGGAGAATAAGACGAGCAACCAGTCGGAGCTGCCTCCTCTGCACAGGGCAGTGTGATGCGAATTGCACTCACTGGAGGTGACTGCCGAGTGCACCGCTCTGCCCACAGCCTCTCACAGAGGTGAGACCAGAGAGGGGCAAGGAGATCAGAGAGGTGGGGCTCTGCAGAGGACAAAGGGAGAGGCCCGGATGGAGCCACCAGCCACCTGGTAGTCACAGGCGTTGTAGCCGTAGGACTCACAGCTGGTCTTGTTTCTTCCAATGCACAGCACAGTCTGGCCCAGTGAGAAGGAGAACATTCCCAGGCTGGCCAGCTTGAGCACCACGCACCTGGGGATTGGGGTGGGGGCGGAGACTGTGTCAGGGGAGGAGCCCAGGTACAGGGCACAGCCACCCAGGACACAGGTGTGGCTGACATCTGCACAACCTCAAGTTTTTTCCTGGGACCGGCCCCCTCTAAACCCAGGGCCCAGCTTCCTTCCAACCTGCTCCATCCGTGGCAATGTTTCCCAAAGTGTGTTCTGCAGACAACTCCCAGGAGAATGGTTCCGTTTAGATCAGCATGGGAAAGAGTGCATGGTCTCAGCCATCCTTCCCACAACACCCAGTTTGGAGAGTCACAGGAGGCACATACGGGCCTTTACATCATTAATGCAGGTGAGATCATTCTTCTAAGGCCTATTCCCAGGTGGCTTAGTGGGAAAATAATCTGCCTGCAATGCAGGAGACACGGGTTCAATCCCTGGGTCGGGAAGATCCCCTGGAGAAGTAAATGGAAAGCCACTCCAGTATTCTTGCCCGGAGAATCCTACAAACAGAGGAGACTCGCAGGCTATAGTCCATGAGGTTGCAAAGAGTTGGACGCGACTAAGAATACTACTTACACTGTCCATATACCACAAACATGTGCGTGCATGCTCCTGAATAATATATAACTGGACCACACAGGTAAGGTGGCCCAACCCCAAACCACCACTGCATGTTACATACAAGTGTGGACTTTCTTTTTTTACTTTTTGTCTGCACTCTGTGACTGAACCTGCTTTGGAAGCAGGGAGTCTTAACCACTGGACCACCGGGGAAGTCTCACAAAGTGTAGACTTTGAATGCTGATGCATGGCAAGAGGCTGGTGGAAACAGTGGTTCTTCTGTTGAGGAAGGCAAGGGTGGGTAGGGGCTTATTTTTATCTTTCATCCTTTGAGCATTTTGAATTGAACGTGCTATGTGTAGTCAAAGCTGTAGTTTTTTCCATAGTCATGTATGAATGTGAGAGTTGGACTATAAAGAAAGCTGAGCACCAAAGAATTGATGCTTTTCAACTGTGGTATTGGAGAAGACTCTTGAGAGTCCCTTGGACTGCAAGGAGATCTAACCAGTCCATCCTAAAGGAAATCAGTCCTGAATATTCATTGGAAGGACTGATGCTGAAGCTCCAATACTTTGGCCACCTGATGCGAAGAACTGACTCATTTGAAAAGACCCTGATGCTGGGAAAGGCAGGAGGAGAAGGGGATGACAGAGGATGAGATGGTTGGATGGCATCACTGACTCAATGGACATGAGTTTGAATAAGCTCTGGAAGTTGGTGATGGACAGGGAAGCCTGGCGTGCTGCCGTCCATGGGGTCGCAAAGAGGTGGACACGACTGAGCGACTGAACTGAACTGAACTGATTACCCATGCATACGTTTTATTACCTGTTCCAATAATAAAGTTTCAAACCAAACACATCTACCTTGGAGGGACTCGGAATGGGCTGTGGACAGCTTCTGTGCCAGGGAAGGCCGAGGAAAAGCAGGCCCTGCCGATGAGGGGTGGGTAGCAGAGAACCTGAGCTGGAGTTGGGGGACTAGGGGGCCTGTGGCTGGGTCCAAGGCAGGACCCGAGTCCTGAGAGGGGAGACAGAGCAGGGCTTGGGGGTGGAGGGGGGCTTGAGTGTGAACCTCCACTCAGCAGGTATGGGGAGATTCCCTTGACTGAGACACTTGACCCTTTCAAACCTCAGTTTCCTCATCTATCCAGTGGTGACGAGGATGGTCTTAACTTCACAGGTCACATGAGGGTTATCAAGGTGAGGGTTATAAACCCTCAGGGCACATGGGAGGGAGCTGTGTTCCTAGGGGGGTGACTGTGGTACCCTGTGTCCCTGAAAAAACAGTCACTGGCTTGCTTTGGATGGTGGGGATTGAAGAACCTTAGTTGGGGGCCCCCAAGACTGTGTGTGAGGGCGGCTGCCTGCCTTCCCTTGCTTGGGGCCCCAGTGCCAGGCGATAATCAAGACAGGTGGCACTCACCAGATAAGGGTGAGGTTGACCTCAGTGTTGGGAGGGTAGTTCTCCAGCTGGACCAGGAAAACGAACAGCAGGGGACCCAGAAAGTTGACCAGGGCGATGACCCCAGGGGGCAGGTACTGGAGCAGCAGAAACAAGGACTCCTGTGGGGAGAAGCAGGTAAGGGGGTGCCGTGGGCTGGAGGGCCCCCAGCAGCTCGCCCATCCCCTACGACCCCTTCAAGTGTTGCTGTGAGGCAGGGCAGGCATCCGGGAGCCCCCGGACTATTCCCAGTGACAGCATGGCAGTGGGGGAGCAGCCACAGGCAGAGCCGGTCTGACTCGGTCCTGACCTTGGGCAAATGGCTTTAATCTCTCGGAGTCTGAGTTTCTCCTTCTGCAAAGTGGGACCGACCCATCCCCTCCCCCAGAACTGGCCGGGATGAAATAAATGCATGTCAGTTGCCTGGCACCTCCTTGTTGTCCTGCGAGTACTTGGTGGCCCAGAAGATGGCGCTGATGGCTCCAACCACCAGGAGCCCGATGAGGACGTTGACCCGAAGGTAGGTAAGCAGGTGGCAGGCCCTCTGAGCTCGGGTCTGCTGCTGCAGCAGCAGTAAGTGACGCCCCTCCTCCAGCTCCATCTGTTGGGGGGCAGGGCAGGGGCGGGTTAGGGCTGACCCAGGTGGAAGGGGGGGGGGCCAGCAAACAGCCCCAGGTTGGTGTGTGTGGGGAGACAGGCTGCAAGCCCTAGGCAAAGTTGGGGTGACGACGGGGTGGGGACAGGCTGGTTTCATCCAGAGCCCTCCACCCCAGCACCATACAGGTGAATGCTCCCACCCCAACATGGCCCAGCACCCCACCCCAAGCTGGAGCACCTCCCCCAAGCTGTAGAATCTTGTGTGCACACACTCTCACACTCCCACACGCAAGCCACACACTCATACCCACAGTCCCACGTGCTCTCACACTCATTCACACTTACACTCACATCTCACATTCATGCACGTCCTCACGCACACCTTGAATTCATTGCTGATCTCATGCCTCTTGATGGTGGCGGCCTCCTGCCCCCGGATGCAGAAGTCCCAGGACGAGAAGACCTTGGCACTGAGAGGCGACCGGTAGTCCTGGCCCAGGAACATCTTCTGTGGCAGCCCCTTCACCATCCTGGAGGGGGCAGTGGCGGGCAGGGCTCAGCCTGGGCCCGGCCCTGATCTGGGGTGGGAAGCCCCGGGCAGCCCCAGGGGCAGGCTTGGACCTTGGCCTGACTGGGGAGTGGGGTGGGGATACAGGGGTGGTGGCTCTGCCCCTGAGGTCTGCAGCTGGCAATGCAGAGTTCTGGGCCTGAAGTCCGTCTGCGGGGACTCCCCACCAGCTTGGGGGTACCACACTGAGGAGGAATGATCAGGGGAGACCGCCTGGAAAAGGGGCTCTGCTCTCACCGCCGCAGAATCCCACAGAAGCAGAGGATCAGGCAGGCCAGTGGGCTCAGGAGGTAGGCCAGGCGGATGCTGTATGTTGAGCTGCTCTCGGGCCCCGCCCGGTATGCTCCGTAAAAGAGATACGTGTTGTTGAAGGCCTGCAGATGTCAGACAACGATAACGGAGCCAGGCTGTGTGCTGAGTGTTTTCTTGCTATTAACACATTAACCCTCACAATAACTCCATCGGGCAGAGAATAAGAGTATCCTCATTTCACAGAGGCCCAGAGGGGTTAGGCAACTTGCCCAAGGACACACAGCTTGGAAGAAAAAGCCAGAACTGGAACATGGCAGCCCACACAGGAACCACTTGGTGGCTTCCAGGGATGAGGGTAGGGTGGTGCCTATCCCAGAAGCCTGGACACTTTTCGCTTCTTGTCCTTTGTACTCCCACCCCACGTGGGCTCTGAGGGCTATGGGCACATGCATGGGCCTGGAGGTGCACAGTGGCCTCAGCCTCTCTCGTGACTCCGCTGCTGACCCAGACAGCCTGTCTATGAAGGGCTGTCCCTCTATAAGCCAACATGCCCTTGGAGGGATGGTGGTCATCTTAGACTGGGGTCTCCTGAGGCCATATCCCCAGGTCCTCCGGCCTCCCTGCTCCTTGGCCAGGACAGATTCACTCACCCTGCCGGTAAAAACATTCCAGAGTAGATTGTTAAACTTGGAAACACCGGTCTGGGGTAGGTGGCCACTACCAGGACACTGGAGAGCTGTCAAGAAGAGAGAGGGGTCCCATAGGGGAGGGTCCCCAAGGCATAGGGGAGGCTCTGCCCCTCCTACTCCATAGCCCCCAATCCCAGAAGGCCTGAGCAGGGTCCTGAGGGCATGTCAAGAGGCTGTCATGCAAACGGTAAGGTCAGGGAGAGTCTCAGGGCTGGACCCAAGCAGGTTGATGCCCAGGGCTGGGACACAGAGGGTTGGGGCTGTCCCAGCACATGAATGCTGGACCAGCCCCCAGGGTTCAGGTGGGCTCAGGGGAACTGTTCTCTCCATGGGCCGGGCACTCACTGAAGTTCAGAGCTGGTCCTGGGTCAGGGGGCCGGAGCCAGACCAGGGGCAGCAGGACGAAGCTGCTGGTCAGAAGCAGGGTCAGCAGGTTAAGTAGCAGCAGGAAGCGAAGGAAGGTGAAATAGGACTGGATTCCAGTGCCAAAGAGGCCTGCGAGGGGACAGCAGGGGAGTCAGGAGGGGCCTAGCCGTGAGCCCGACTGGTCATCCTAGGGCTGCGGGGTTAGGGCTGACCAACCCAGCAGGGGTGTGAGTGACTAGCCTCCCCAGGATCTCAGTTCGATGGCCAGTTCCGGAGGCTTGCCTAGCAGTACCTCTAACAGCCACGAGGGCGCGCCATCGTCCATCAACGTTTTGGGGGGCTGGCTCTTGGGGCAGAGGCGGGTGTGTGACCTCAAAGCCACGTGATTGGGGGGTGACTGGTGGGGGGAAACGGTGCAACGGCAAAGGGGGGTGATGCTCTCTTCTGGTTTCTAAACCAGACGCTGAGACTCCAGAGAGGGGAGGAGGGAGGTGGGGATTGGGGTTCAGGTCATACCGCCGATCTCGTAGAGAGCCCCCTCCCAGAGCCCACAGCCCCGGGTCAGCCGCCGAACCGCCTCCCCCAGTCGCCGGCCCGCAGTCTGCCGCCTGCGACGCCATTGCTGCCAGCAGGAGGTCTTCACCCCCTCGGGCTCCCGCAGCTGCCTAGGATGGGGTGGTGATGGGGAGGGGGGTGCCCTGAGTCAGCCAGCATGCCCACCTGGCCAGGCAGAGCAGCACCCTGGGCCAAAGAGTTTCCAGGGCTGCTGCTTCCACCCCGCCCCCGTCGAACAGGTGCATTCCCCCACCCCACCCCCAGCCCCACTCCCACCCCCACTGCTCGGCCTCCGCCGTGTTCCGCAGGGTTCGCCGGCACCCACCGGATAAAACGCTTGTCCACCATGGCGTAGGGCAGCACCCGCACCGGCTGCTGGGAGAGGCACAGCCGCGCCATCTCCTGCTCCCATAGCTCCTCGCCCCCTGGCTCGGCTTCTGGCTCCCTGGGAGCCTGCACCGACCACTGCCTCTGCATCTCTGCGGTGGGGTGGAAGTTGGGGCAGCAATGCGCCACTTCCTGGGAGAGATGTGGGGTGGTTGTTGAGGGAGCCTCACAGTCTTGGCCCTGGCATGGTCAATGCTGAAGAGAAATCCTGTTGGAGGGGATCTGGCTCAGTGTCCAGCAACATCTCAAAGCAACATATGGCCTCAGTGTTCCCATCTGTCAAATGGGGAGAAACCAGTCCAAAGGGCTTGGAAAGATGGGACGTCACAAAGGAAGCCAAGGCCAGATGTGGCCACCGGTAAGTACGGTGGGGCCACAAGGCCAGCTCTGCCCTACTCCAACCTGCTCCCAGGGGCCACAGGCCTTCACCAGCACCTTTTGGCAAGAGACAAGTCCATGTGCTGATTCTCCCACTGGGACCGAAATAGTTCCGGCCCCGAACCCCAACAGTTCCTAGGATTCAGCATTTGCAGCAGCACCTCGAATCTGGAACTGCTGGGACCTCCTCTGTCTTCTACCTGGTGGTCCAGCTTGTGGTCCAGCTCCCGGGGCTGGGTCCGCCAGGGTTCCCCAAGGAACCCAGATGGGGGGGGGCGTGGCTACAGCACCAGCGGTGGGAAAGGGAGGAAGGAAGGGGCCCCTCTGCGCTCAGCTGCGGTTCTCACCCCTCCCCCGGCCAACCACCAGCAGCTTCTGGGCCTCAATTCTCTCTCCCATTCCTCTGACGATCCGCCTCCTCACCCCCCTCCCCCAGCTCTGCACTCACTTACCTGGGGCCCAGAGACCAAGTCTCGGGAGGAGACCGTCCTCCGACCGGCTCCCGCCACGCCGGGCAGGGCTGCGAGAGAGTCGAGGGGAGGGGGTCACATGACAGGAACCGCAGCTCCCCACCCTCTGGTCGCCGCCTCTCCCCTCCGTACTCTTTTCTCCCCGACCTCCGGCAGTTTCTCCTCTCTGCACCGAGGCCCGCACTTCCTGCGGGGGCGCGGGGCGCAGGCGGGCAGGTGAGAGGCGCCGCGGCTGGGCGCTGCGCTGGGGTCCGGCCCTGCCCCTCCCCACTGGGCACCCGGGCTGGCGACACGGCGTCTGGGTCCAGGGTCTGACCCCGCAGGGCTGCGGGCCGCGGGCTGCGAGCCCCGCCCCTTATCCGCCGGGAGCCCCTGCGGGCTGCGCTGGGCTCGCAAGGCGGGAGAGTACAAAAACTTAGTGGGTGGGTCCCATCACTTGGAGCTGCCCGCCCTGGCGGTATTTCTCAACATCCCGCCACCGGTCATTGGCACTTGAACCGAGTCGGCCCGGCGCCTGGCCTATAGGAAGCGCTCAGGAGTCGGCTCCACTCACGTCCCGCCCCAGCGACTTATTTCAGAGCCCTCTTGGCCGCTTTCTGTCTGCTGGGACGCCGTGGGAGGCCCCGCGATCCTGCCCTTGCTTTTTCTCCCTCTTCACCTCCTTCAGGGCCCTGTCATCTCTAATGAGCTCCAGTGGTTTTTCTGCCTCCCTGCCCGGTCCCCTTCCTGGTTTTCCAGACCCCTCCTCTATGCCCCAGGCTGCGTGCTGGTGCTGGGCACACAGTGAGCACAGAGAGGGGCCCTAGAGAGGGGAACGGACTGGCAAATGTACATGTCAATAGAAAGTGCCACATGCTCCAACAGGGTTCAATCCCAGAAGGCTCCATGGAGGAGGTGACTTTCAAGTTGGGCCTGGGATCCTGCAAATACAGCAAGCTGGAGCTTGCGTGGGGGCGGGGGGCGGAGGCGGGAGTAGCGTTGGCTGGGAGAGGCAGGGACTGGGCAGAGCTGATTCTCCATGCTGAGGTGCTTGTGCCAAGACCCAGCCTGAGGTAATGACTCTGTGTGGACATCCTGGCTTGGCCCACCTGTCCTCCCCTCCAGGAGGGCCTTCTCCTTCCTTTCTGCCTTCCAGCTCGCTTTCACTGCCCACCTTCCCAGGCTTCTCCCAGCCAGGAATGGCTCCCACCACTGTCCAGAGCCCACCCTTTTCTCAAACCCAGGGGACTCTCCACTGGCCCCCCTCCCGGACTCTCTCGAGGTCAGCTTTCTAGGTAGAGAGCTCCTGGGTGGACAAGGTTCAGGTCGTGGTGGATGACCCCCCGGAGGCTGACTGACCACTCAGCCTGCTTCCTCATCTCTGAACTAGGGTCACCGGTGCCCTCTACCCTGCCTTGTGGGGGAATAACTGAGCAAACAGTAATGGGGACAGTCCCCACCTAGCACACAGGAAGTGTGCCGGAACTCGGCGGGAGAAACAGCAGAAGCCACGCCCAGACGGGGGCGGTGATAACCCCCAGGTTCCACCGGGCAGTTTGCGGGAGTTGCTGGAGGCTGTGCCGGAAGGGGTTACCCAATCTGGTGTAGCAGGGCTGGCCACTACTCCTGTGGTTTTGCTGCCTGGTGTTATTTTGATCATCGCTCTCAGAAGCGGGCAGGTCTGCGATTACTGTCCCCGTTTGAAACTTGGGGAAACTGAGTCCCTCAGAAATTGGCTTCAACCAGAGACTAGAAGGCTTCTAGATACTCGGCCGCCTTCATCCTGCTCAGACCTCAGGGTGGGTGAGGATAAGGGTCGGAAGCTGGCGGGGAGAGGGCACAGTTCGCGGAGGGCTCGATGGGCAGGAGAAGAAGCGGGGCGCCCCTCCAACCCCGCCGTCAGGTCACGTGACTTTTCGGAGGCGGGTCACCACGTGGGCCGGGCGGGGCGGCGCAGCTCTCTCTGGCTCCGCCAGGCCTGCCTCGGTCTCGGGTCGCCCCGATGTCCTTGTCCACTCGCTCCCTCTGACGTCTCGGTCCCTCCCGCAGTTGGTGGCGTCCGAACACAGTTCCCGGCGGCCCTCGCTGGGAAGGGGCGGGGGACAGGTGAGTGGCCGCCCGCCCCCGCTCTCCTGCGCCTCCCAGGTAAGCGGCCAGGATGGGGGACCCTGGTCGGGCAGGGCGGTAGCTCCGGGGCTTGGGGGTGGTCCCGCCCCCTCCCAGCCCCAGCCAGTTCCCCTGAGGCCACCAGGTCCGCCCCCTCCAAGTTCCTTTGGAACTCTGGGACCACTGGGCACTGAGTTCCCTCTCGGGGTTCTTCTGGATCTCCCTGAGTTTGACCCTCTGGAGGGTCCCGCTGGGGGACCGGCTGATCCCACTGCACCCCCGCCCCTCCCCCGCCCCTGCAGGTGCTTCAGGGGGAGGGCGGCAGTGTTTGTTTCTCCGGAAGGGAAGGGGTAGAGGCCCCCGTAGGTACCACTAGTCACCACTAGTGAGGGGCTGGGAGACTGGCAGATGAGGGGTCCAGGGGCTCTCAGAGCTGCTGCAGCCACTGGGCTCAAAGGCGTGGCTGCCACTCTGCCTTGATGGTAGTTGCCCCCAGAGGACTCTCTTCCGGCTGGGGTGGAGTTTCTGGAAACTGGGCCCGGCCCTGCACCTCCCTACCCAGCTCAGGGCTCAGCAATGGTGCGCCCCGGAAACTCCTGCCCGACTTGTCCTCAGCTGGGCAAGAGTCCCAGGGCCCTGGGTACCAGCCGGGCAGAAGTCCAAGGCAGTGCCCAGATGCCAGTGCCCAGGTGAGCCCCCAGCCCCCAGGCAGCCTCTGAGCACCTCCCACCCTCCCTGCTCCTCCCTCCTGGAGAAGGGGTGTGTGGGAGAGGCCTGTAGCTCAGAACATGGGAAGGTCTGTCTTTCCTGGAAGGAATCCCCGCTCTAGACTGTGGGGGCACACCCTCAGCCCCAGCTCCAGCCACTTTTCCTTTCAGGCAGAGTCAAGAGTCCACCTCTGACCTCTGCTGGTTTCTTCACACTGTGCTCCTGTGGGCGGAAAGGGGAGGGGGCTTGGACTGTGTGAGGCCTGGGCTCTGAGACTGGACACCCCCAAGCGGGGGCACTGTCTGGGCACAGCCCTAGTGGGCTGGACATCCCGGCCTCGCCCGAGGAAGCCCCTTGAGCTGAGCCAGCTTTCCTAAGTGCTGAGTTCCCTGGAGGTAAGGGTAGGGAGAGGCGCTGGGTAGGGGGAGACAGGGCAGACCCAGGGCTGGGCCCAGCCTTGCTGGGGCTGAGTCCTGCAGGCGTCAGCTGGTGGCTGGGAGCCCGCTCCCCCTGCCCCCTCCGCCCCACTCCCACGGGGTGGAGAGCCTGGACAAGGCCATCCTGGTTCTGTTGTCCTGGGTGACGGCAGAGCCCGGACAAAGGCTGGACAAAGGCTGCCTGTTTAAGGCCCAGCCCCCTCCCCAGCCAGCTGTCCAGGCCCGCCCCGAGGTGATGGAATGTAAGGAACTCTCAGGAGGGCTGTTGACCTTGACGGGCCCAGCTTGGCACCGAGTGACCGCCGTGGCAGGGGACGCAGGGTGGGGTGCAGCTGAGGCCATGCTGTCTGCTCTTCTGTCCGGCGCTGGTGAGGGGTGAGGGCCGCGGGCCCAGGCGGCTGGCTCCTGTGAGATTTCCGGTGGGAGGAAGTGCTGAGGGGTCACAGGAAAGGCCCCAGCTGTCCTGACCTTTCTCCCCAAGAGAGGTTCCCCCCTCCCAAGAGGGGGACTCCCCGGGTCAGAACCTTAGGATGGAGAACCGTATCCACAGGTCCCCACCCGCCCGTCCTCTTGCCGGAATGGCGCCACGGAGGAAACCGGTGGGGACCTGCCCAGACTCCCCTCCCTTCCTTCCTCCCTAACCTCCCTCCTCCCCTCCGGTGGCGGAGGAGTCTCTCTGTCAGCCCTTTCTGGCCTGTGGTTTATCTCGGGTCACTCGCTGGTGCTTCTCAGGTGGCGCTAGTGGTAAAGAACCCGCCTGCCAATGCAGGAGACCTGAGAGACGCAGGTTCACTCCCTGGGTTGGGAAGATCCTCTGGAGGAGGGTATGGTAACCCACTCCAGCATTCTTTGGGTTTGTGTGGTCGCTCAGATGGCAGAGAATCCGCCTGCAATGTGGGAGACCTGGATTTGATCCCTGGGTTGGGAAGGTCCCCTGGAGAAGGAAATGGCCACCTACCCCAGTATTCTTGCCTGGAGAATTCCATGGACAGAGGAGCCTGGTGGGCTACGGTCCACGGGGGTCACAAAGAGTGGGACACGACTGAATGACTAACAAACACTGGACCGTGTGTTTCGTGTTTGTCTGTGGATGGGGGCAGGGTCGGGGCTCAGGCAGCCCAGGCCGGGAGAAGGCCCTCCCACGGTCCCCAGGGAGCGGGTGTAGGGGCTGAGTGCCAGGCTCACTTTGCTGTAACGCTTCCTGTCTCATCAGATGGGCAGCGGGAGGTTCTAGAGGCTGTGTCCAGGCTCTGAACTGCACTAGGTCTGCAGACTGGCTGGCAGTGGGCTGCAGACATGTCCCAGTCGCCGGCCTTTGTCCTCAATGTCCTCGAGACCCCAGAGGACCCAGAGGGGTAAGTGCTCTGGGATGGGGCTGGGGGCCGGGATGTGTCACCCCCAGGGAGAGATGGGCTGGACCTCAGCCCTTTGGAGGGGG
This sequence comes from Cervus canadensis, assembly GCF_019320065.1. Lineage (NCBI taxonomy): Eukaryota > Metazoa > Chordata > Mammalia > Artiodactyla > Cervidae > Cervus > Cervus canadensis. Next base: position 8,999,785 of record NC_057386.1, on the reverse strand, counting down.
TGAGGACTGGGTCAGCAGCAGCCTGACCTCCCCGCCACATCCCCCGTTCTGGACCCAGCAGCCAAGAGCCCAGCCCCTATGATGAGAGCGAAGTGCATGACTCCTTCCACCAGCTCATCCAGGAGCAGAGCCGCTGGGTGGCCGAGGAGGGGCTGGAGCTGCAGCAGAGGCAGCCGGAGACTGGCGCCCTGGGGGCCTCAGGTGAGCCCACCTGGCCAGGGCACTGAGCCTCTCACCCTGTCGGGAAGTCCCTCCTAGCAGCCTGGGGAGGGGGCTGGGCGGGGGAGATCTCTGGCCAGCAGGATCTGTAGAACCTCTGGACAAGTCTTAACTTTGCTGGACAGGCAGCGACCACAAGACCCTGCCGGGGCCTGAGGGTGCCCCCGTCTACAGCATGGCCACGCTCCGCATCTTGGCCAGCATGCCCAGTCGCACCATCGGTGAGCTAGACCCTCTCCCTTCGGACCCTGGGCCGGGCTGGGGTTTCAGGCTAAAGATCTACAGATCCCAGAGCTGGGCTGCTTCAGCTCCCGCTCCACCCTGTCTGCTGCCTGGAGGCCCAGTCCGGCCCCAGGCAGCCTTGCCGGGTTCTAAAAAAATGACTCCAGAGTCATCATGGGGATAAAAATAGGCTCTTGGGAACCGGTGGAGCTTGAGGTCTCTTATGAAGGGACTTTCCTGGGTCCTGGGAAGCAGTGTGTGTGCGGGGGGTGGTCCCTGCCTCCACGTGAGCGGAGCGCATCCCTCCGTTGACCGGCGGCCTCCGCAGGCCGGAGCCGCGGCGCCATCATCTCCCAGTACTACAGCCGCACGGTGAAGCTGCGTCGCAGGGCCGGCCGGCCGCAGCTCAGGGATATGGGCCGCTCAGCCCGGCCCAGCCTCCGCCTGTATGACCTGGAGCTGGACTCTGCGGTTCTGGAGGAGGAGGGTGAGTGAGGGGGGCGGGGCCTCGCTGGGGAGGACATCTGCTGGCGGGGTGGGGGTCTGGGGTGCAGCGGGCTGTCTGAGGGTCCCCTGGAGTGAGGTCCCTTGGCAGGAGGGCAGGAGGGTCTTGGTGTCCCGGCCGCTGGGACAGAGAAGCGCCGGCCTCTCCGGCTGCAGTGTTTGACTCTGCAGCCAGGGGCTCTCCAATGTCTGTCGAGCATTGTGGTGTCACAGACGCTGCTATTGGCTTTGGGATGTAATGGTGGTGAGCACACCCATTCAGTTCTCGTGCAGTTTAACGTCTGGTGAAATAGGCACCAAATAAACGGATTAGCGATGGTTAAAGCTCAGATTGAGATGAGATGAGATGGCTGGATGGTGTAGCCGATGTGATGGACATGAACATGGGCATACTTTGGGAGATGGTGAGGGACAGGGAGGCCTGGTGTGCTGCAGTCCACGGGATCACAAAGAGTTGGACATCACCCGGTGACTGAACAACAGCAAAGCTCAGATAAGGGCAGCTGAGGAAAGGTGCACGGCAGGAGAGCGTTGCAGAACCCATCTAGCCTAGAGGAATCCAGGGAGGCTTCCTGGAGGAAGTGACACTAGAGCTGATGGGGGCATGTGCAAAGGCCCTGGGGTGGGAGCCTCCTGGCTTCCCTGAGCATCTAGGAGGCTGGTGTGGAGGAGTTGGGGAACAAGAGAGAATAGCTGTAGGAAGGAGCAGGGCCCAGTGCACAGGTCAGTCTTCAACCAAGTGATCTCTGGCAGCAGCGCCCAGGGCCTTGGGCACTTCCTGGGGCCCTCCTGTGTTTCCCCTCCCTGTTTACCCAAGGTCCCCAGCTGGTGGGTGACGGAGCAGTGCAGGGTGATGTGAGTTCTGGGGTCAGGGTGAACATTCCAGTTTTATAGTGCGAACCAGGCCAGGTGTCTGCTTTCTGGTCATTTCTTATCTGGAAAGAGAAGTTAAAATAGCACCCCTTTTCCAGGGTGGGTGTGAGGATGAAAGGAGAGAGGACGAGTGGCGGGCAGATCTCCAGACCCCGCCTTCCCCTACTGACCCCAGTGGGGCTTAGCACAGTGGGAAGTGGTGGGGGGATGGGGGTGCTGGGACCCCATTGCTGCTGAGTTGGGGGAGCATACGGGGCTCCGGTGCGTGGGGGGATCAGAGCAAGATGCTTGAGGGGCCCCAGGAGGGGAGTTTGGGTCAAGGAGGACAGGGCACTGGGCTGGGCCTCGGAAGATGCTGTGAACTTGATTGTGTCCTGGGCTCCCGGGGGTGGAGGTGAGAGAGGGTCACGGCCAGCGGGCATGTGGGCCAGGCGGGCAGTGAGGGAGCATCTGGGCCTGGCCAGGCGGCAGAGGCCTGGGTGGCAGGGGACAGCCTTACGGCCTGAGGGAGGGCAGGGTGCCGCGGGAACCTCAGCTTGCCCCCTTCCCCCTGCAGAGAAGCGGGGCCTCCTGGTGAAGGAGCTCCAGGGCCTGACGGCGGCCCAGCGGGACCACATGCTCCGGGGGATGCCCCTGAGCCTGGCCGAGAAACGCTGCCTGCGGTCAGTGCCCCTCTGCCTCGGGCGGCCCCCAGACGCCCCTCCTTGGCTGGGTGGGGTGGGAGGTGAGCCGGCTCCTGAGCCTGCAGTGGATGGAGGTCCCCGGTGGGGAGGGACTGGACTGACCCTGGATGCTGCCTCTGCCCCCAGGGAGGAGAGCCGGCCCCTGAGGGGCAAGCGGAGGGCCGAGCGGCGCCATGGGCTCCTCTCCTGCTGCGACCAGTTCCGCGACAGCTGTGTCCTGGTAGGAGCATCTGGGCCCCTGGGAGGAAGGGAGGGAGGGGGCTTGGGGTGGGGTGGGGGCGATGGGGGGCCCCTTTCTCCCTCCGAGTGATGCCCGTGGGGTCATCTCACCTCCAACCTGGCTCCGGGCCGGGATTGACCCCCTCCTCCCCTCACAGCGCCCCTGCGCTCCAGGCCCTGGACTGGGGTCTTGCTGGGGGCCGGCTCCCCGTTCCGGCCCCGCCTGAGAGCCGTCCTGCCGCTGTCCCCGCAGGCCTCGCACAACCTGGGGCTGGCGCTGCTCTCGGGACTGCAGGCCCTGACGCCCTGGCGCTACGCCCTGAAGCGGATCGGGGGCCGGTTCGGCTCCAGCGTCCTCTCATACTTCCTCTTCCTCAAGACCCTGCTGGCCTTCAACGCCCTTCTGCTGCTGCCGCTGCTGGCCTTCATCGTGGGCGTGCAGGCCGCCTTCCCGCCCGCGCCCGGGGGCCCTGTGCCTGCCTTCACGGGCCTGGAGCTCCTCACCGGTGGGGTGAGGCTTGGTGGCGGAGGGCAGCGAGCAGGGGCACCCTCTCGTTACCCCCCCACCCCATCCTCTACTGTGACTCTGGACCCCCTCGCCTTCCTTGGGGCCCTGGAAGCCCCAGGGTGGCCGCGGTCCTCCGTTCACCTCTGTGTTCCCCTCACCCCCCTGCTCTCTGGCCCTTCCCCTTCTGCCTTTCTGCTCGCCCTGCCCTCTGGGTGCCTTGCAAGCCTGAGGGTGGGTCAGCTGCCAGGAGGGGAGAGTCCCTGACCCTGCCGGGCGCTTTCTCTGCAGGGCCACTTCACCCACAGCGTCATGTACTATGGCTACTACAGTAACGCCACGTTGAACCAGCCGTGTGCCTCCCCACTGAATGGCAGCGAGTGTCCTCCCGAGGCGGGCAGCCTGCCCTACAACATGCCCCTGGCCTACCTCTTCACCCTGGGGGCAGCTTTCTTTATCACCTGCATCACTCTGGTGTACAGGTAATAGCTCTCTGCTGTGTGACCCTGGCTCTGAGCATCATTGACCCACCCATGCATCTGTCTGTCCATCCATTCATCCATCTACCTGTCCATCCAGCATCACCCCATCCATTCATTCATCCATTAGTCTGTCCATCCATTAATCCATCTGGCTACCCATCCATTCATCATCTCTTCATCCATCTAGCTACCCGTACAGTCATCCATCTAGCTACCCACCCATCCATTTTCCCATCCATCCATCCATCCAGAGATTGAAGGCAAAAGGAGAAGGGGGCGACAGAGGATGAGATGGTTGGATGGTATCGTCGACTCAAGGGACATGAGTTTGAGCAAGCTCCAGGAGATAGTGAAGGACTGGGAAGCCTGGCTTGTTGCAGTCCACCATGGGATCACAAAATCGGACATAGCTGAGTGACTGAACAACAATCCATCCATCATCACTCTATCCATCCATCTATCTATCAACCATGCCTCCATAGATCCTTCCTTCCATCCACACTCTCGTCCACACACCCATCCACTCCACACACACATGCTGCACTCTGCTCAGGGCAGGAAGATAAATGAGCTTGGTGCATTTCCTTGAGACGCTTGCTGTGTACAGGAGAAGACAGGCCAGTGAAGAGGCTGGAACCTGTTACGTTGCTCAGCTGTTATGGAGCATGGGAGAGGGAGTTAGACCGGCTTCCTGGGGGGGGCCCTTGTCCCACAGAGGGAGGTTAAATAAGGGCGGCTAGGGAAAGACAGAGGAAGGTGTTCTGGTTATCGGGAGAGGCAGCGCAAAGGTCCTATACCCTTTATAGCCACGTCCGGGTGGGAGGCACCCGGCCATGGTGGTGGGGAGTGGAGCTGACCCCATTTCTAGCCCTTTGTGGCTGCTGGGCATCCTGCTGGACAGGGCTGACCTACGGTGGCCAGTGGTCCACCCCAGGAGGCTGAGAGCTCCGGGCTAGAGGTGGGGCAGGGAGAGTGGCCGGAGGCCCATCAGTGCTGGCCGGGGGGTGGGCGGGCCCCCTCTGAGAGGCCCGTGCACTTTGTCAGATCTGTTTCTCCCCAGTCTCTTCGCCTTCTGCCCCATCTCACCTCCTACCTGGCTCTGCTTCTCCCAGCATGTCCCGCTCTTTCGGGGAGAGCTACCGGGTGGGCAGCGCCTCGGGGGTCCACGCCATCACCGTTTTCTGTTCCTGGGACTACAAAGTGACCCAGCGATGGGCCACCCGCCTCCAGCACGACAACATCCGAACCCAGCTGAAGGTGAGCTGGGGGCTCACGGTCCCCTGGGGCCGCGGTCCGCCACCCCCGTGTCCAGGGGAATACCAGCGGGGGCCCTGAAGTGGGCCTTCGAGAAGGACTTCCTCTTCTCGAGGGCCCCATGTCCTCCGGCCCTGGCAGGAAGAGGCCTCCACGGTGCCAGCTGCGCTCCCAGCCCCCATGGTAGCCCTGGGGTATCAGTGAGAACAGTGAGGTCTCAGTCCCTTGCCCGTGGTCCTCCGGCCAGAGGGTGGCTGAGCTGGGCCTCCTGGAAGGCTCTCTGCCTGTCAGGGGTTCCCTGCTGCGGGATCCGAGTCAGGGGCGCTCACAGTTTTGACCCAGCTGTCGGGCCCTCGGGGAGCGTCCCGGGGCTCCTAGTCGGCGAGGGAACAGCTGCAGGCAGCACGGCTCAGGAGGCAGGTGCGGGGCAGGCCACGTCCCCGGAGACGGGGCCTCAGACGGGGAGCCACAGGCTGTGGTACCCGGGGCGGGCGGGAGGTGAGCCCTGCCCCGCACCGCTCCGAGCCCCCCTGGGGTGTGGCGCGTGCGTCTGCGGGCCCCTGCGTGTCTGCGCCCTGGGTGACAGGCTCGCTGTCGCCTGCAGGAGCTGCTGGCTGAAGGGCAGTCGCGCCAGCGCCCCCAGAGCGCGTGCGGGCGGCTGCGGCGGGCGGCCGTGCTGGGGTTCGTGTGGCTGCTGTGCCTGGGCACCACGCTGGGCTGCACCCTGGCCGTCTACACCTTCTCAGAGCTCATGATCGAGGTGCGGAGAGGCCATGGGCGGCCCCCGAGGAGGCCCAGGCCTCCCGCTTTACTAGACGGGACCCCTTTCCTCCCACACCCTCTGCCCCGGGGAGGCCACTTTCCTCCCAGGCCTTGTTTTCATTCTTGTTCTGTCTGACGCTATTATAACGTCCTTTTGTTTTCTTGTCTTCTGGCTTCTCTTTTCACTTTTTTTTTCCGACACCTGTGTTCCATCCTCGCTTCTCTGCCTCCCGCCCCCCTTCCTGTGTGGTTTGAACACGGGGCTGGGTGGGGGAGGTGTGCCTGCCCGCTCCACCTGCTCCGACCCCCTGGGGCCCCTTCCTGCGGCCCCTTCCCCCCCAACCCTTGGGCCCGGCAGTGGACCTAACCCTGTCCTTGGGGCCCCTCCGCCTGCTCCAGCAGAGCCCAGTGTCCGCCGAGCGGGAGGCGGTCCTGCTGCTGCTGCCTCTGGTGGTTTGCCTCCTCAACCTGGGGGCCCCGTACCTGTTCCGCATCCTGGCCACCCTGGAGCGGCACGACTCCCCGGTGCTGGAGGTGTACGTGGCCATCTGCAGGTGCGCGGCCAGGCGGGCCAGGTGCGGGCTTTCTGGGGCGGGACCCCTGTCTCCCAGACACCCCGCCCTCAGCCCACGTGCCCATCCTTTTCTGCAGGAACCTCATCCTCAAGATGGTCACCCTGGGGATTCTTTGCTACCACTGGCTAGGCCGCAGGGTGGGCACCCTGAAGGACCAGGTGAGGGCAGGCCGGGCAGTGCTGGTGGGGGCCTGGGGCTCCCCAGGCCCCTCACAGCAGCCAGTCCTCACCTGACCTTCCCTGGCTCTGTCTGCAAGCGTCCTGGGGTGGCAGGGGAGGCTGGGGGCTGAGGCTGCCTCTGTTTCAGTGCTGGGAGAACTTCGTGGGCCAGGAGCTGTACCGGCTCATGGTGATGGACTTCATCTTCACGCTGCTGGACACGCTTCTGGGGGAGCTGGTGTGGAGGTGAGGCCTGCGGGCTGGGTCCCCGCACCTGGGCGTCCCCTGCAGAAGGGCTCCTAGCATCCTCCGCTGCGTGTGTGGTGGAGGTGGGGGTCACCGGGGCAGTCCTCAGGCCTCTGAAAATCAGGACCTGTCCCCAGCTTGGGACCATACATTTCCACCCATGATAGCTCTTCTGTAAAATATTGTTAAACTGAGAAAAACCCTTAGTAAACAGGATATAGCATATTTTTAGATCGGAAAGGAAAACAGGTTTCAAAATGATGTATGTGGTCTAATCCGTCAAGGGAAAAAAGGGTCGGGAGGAAGCACAGAAAGTGGAAGAATGTGTTCAGCTGTCCTGGCTGCGGGTGCTAGCATGGCAGGTGTCATTTCCTCCTTTTTTGTGTTTTCTTTGAGAACATAGGAATTTAAAAATAGTAAGATTTTTACTTAAAGTTTTTGCAAGATTTATTTTTATTTTTGGCCGCACCTCGTGGCATGCACGACTTCCCCAACCAGGGATCGAACCCCTGCCCCCTGCAGTGGAAGCGTGGGGTCTTAACTACTGGACCACCAGGGAGGCCTCAATAATAATAATAATAATATTAAAAAAATTTTTTTTTCTTGGCCGTGCTGGGTCTTCGTTGCTGGGTGCAGTCTCCTTGCTGTGGCAGCTTCTTTTGCTGTGGAACACGGGCTCTAGGGTGTGGGGCTTCAGTGATTGTGGCACGTGGGTTCAGTAGTCGTGGCTCCTGGGCCCTAGGGCACAGGCTCAGTCGTTGTGGCGCGCAGGTTTAGTTGCCTCATGGCATGTGGGATCTTCCGGGACCAGGAATCGAACCCGTGTCTCCTTCATTGGCAGGTGGATTCTTTACCACTGAGCCACCAAGAGAGATACCATCTCTGATAACTCAGCTGGGAAAGAATCCTCCTGCAATTCAGGAGACCCCAGTTTAATTCCTGAGTCGGGAAGATCCGCTGGAGAAGGGATAGGCTACCCACTCCAGTATTCTTGGGCTTCCCTTTGTGGCTCAGCTGGTAAAGAATCTACCTGCAATGTGGGAGACCTGGGTTTGATCTCTGGGTTGGGAAGATCCCCTGGAGAAGGGAAAGGCTACCCATTCCAGTATTCTGGCCTGGAGAATTCCACGGACTGTATAGTCCATAGGGTCGCAAAGAGTCAGACACGACTGGGCGACTTTCACTTCACTTTCACCAGGGAGGGAGTGAAAGTTGCTCAGTCGTGTCCAACTCTTTGCAACACCATGGACTGCAACCTGCCAGGCTTCTCTGTCCATGGAATTTTCCAGGCAAGAATACTGAAGTGGGTTGCTATTCCCTTCTCCAGGGGAACTTCTTGACCTAGGGATTGAACCCAGGTCTCCTGCATTGCAGGCAAGTTCTTTACCATTTGAGCCACCAGGGAATAAGATTTTTAAAAAGCAGTAACACCTTTGATGCCAATGTGTATGTTTGCACTGGGGTGTATCGCACCCAGTGCTTAGAAAACGGACAGAAACTAGGTCAGCTACAGAACAGACCCCTCTGTGTGGGACCCCAGTCCACCATCTCCCCTTGACATCGCTGGGCACTGGGAGGGGTGGGCTGGCTCAGTTTGCCGTGCAGGTCTGGGTGGGTCCCAGGGTCCCTCGGGCTGGTCTTGGAGATTGGTTCTCCTGTGTGACTCCGGGGCTCTTCTACTCCAGGCTTTTCTCCGAGAAGCGGCTTAAGAGGAAGGGGAAGCCTGAGTTCGACATTGCAGGAAACGTTCTGGAGCTGATTTACGGGCAGACCCTGACCTGGTGAGCATTTCCCTCCTGTATCCCACTGCCCAGCCCCCAGGGAGGCTGACCCGTTCCCCCTCGGGGCCCGGCATGGCCCAGTCCTGGGATTCTGGAGTGACCTGACCCCTTGGCCCCAGTGGACCCAGGCTCTGCTCCACTTGCTGGGCTTTCCTCGAAGTCTGACCCCGAGCCAGGCCCGGGGGGGTAGTTCTGGGCCTAGGGCGCAGCATGGGGGTCAGGACCCCAGCCCCTGGACTGCAGCCCCCTCCTCTCCACGCCCTCCTCAGGCTGGGGGTCCTCTTCTCCCCGCTCCTGCCCGCCATGCAGATCATCAAACTGCTGCTCCTTTTCTACATCAAGAAGGTAAAAGTGCTGCTGGGTCCCGGGGGGTGGGGGGCGGGGGGCAGTGGGCCTGGGGAGCGTGTGCAGCCAGGGTGGCCGCTGGGCTGGCAGGCACAGAGCCCTGGGACATCAGAACCCTCCTGCTTGAGTGGTAGGCAGCTGGCAGCCCAGGGCCACCCTCTGGGGTCAGTCGCACAGGCCCCAGCTGATTCCCGGCCCTGCATCTCCGCCTTTGGCAGGCTGGGCAGCATCCCATTAGGGTCTGTGGTCATTGCCACATGCCTGTGTGTACAGGTCAGGGCTTTGAGCCAGGGGTCTCAGAGGCGCTCAGAACCAGCTCCTCCTTTCCTCTGCTCCCCATGTTTCCTTATCTGTTCACAGTAGATACTGGCTTCCCATGTGACTCCGTGGTAAAGAATCCACCTGCTGAGCGGGAGATGTGGGTTCGATTCCTGGGTTGGGAAGATCCCCTGGAGAAGGAAACGGGAACCCACTCCAGTATCCTTACCTGGGAGATCCCATGGACAGAGGAGAGAGGCAGGCTGGACAGAGGCAGTCTACAGTCTGTGGGGTCACAAAGAGTCTGACATGCTTTAGTGACTAGACAATAAAACAATGGAAAAACCCCATGGATGGTGCCCTAGGGGCACTGCTGGAGATGATGTTTATAAATCACAGGGCAGGGTGTCTGGCCCACGGGAGACCTCTAGTCAACGGAGGTAGCTGTTAGTATCATCCCTCCTGCTTACAAGTGAGCTGGCCAAGCATCCCCCCATGTCCCTTGGTCTCCCCTCTGCAGACCGGGAAGTGGCCTCGCTGGCCCTCCCCAGCCTGCGGGCTTAGATTCCACGCATCTGCCTCTCTATCGGACTGTCCTAAGGCCTTAGCTCAGGGGCCCCTGTAAGCGCAGCACCCTCTCAGCCCACGGCTGGCCTCGGCCCTGTTCGGTCTGGGAGGTCCCACCAGGCCTGGGAGTGTGGGTGGTGGCCGGCGGGGTGGTGGGGGCCGAACACAGCCTTTGTCCACAGGCCAGCCTGATGGCCAACTGCCAGGCACCCCGCAGGCCCTGGAAGGCGTCCCACATGAGCACTGTCTTCGTCTCCCTGCTCTGCTTTCCCTCCTTCCTGGGCGCTGCGGTTTTCCTCTGCTACGCCATCTGGCAGTGAGTGGGCACCCGGCCTCCGGGGTGGGGGGCGTGGGGCAGGCCCCCCGGCAGGGCTGCATTTGGGTGGTGCGGAGGGGCCCTTTGCCCGGGCGCAGGGGTCATGCCGCCCACTCTCCGCCCCCAGGGTGAAGCCCTCGAGCATCTGCGGCCCCTTCCGGACCCTGGACACCATGTATGAGGCGGGGAAGGTATGGGTGCGCCGCCTGGAGAAGGCGGGCCCCCGCGTCTCCTGGCTGCCCTGGGTCCACCGCTACCTGGTAGAAGATACCTTCCCCATCTACCTGGTGTCGGCCCTGCTGCTGTGAGTGAGGCACCGGCCCGGGCCGGGGTCCCTGGCTTCTCCCTCCCCCGGGCTCCTGCGAGGGGCCCAGCCTGACCGCCCGTCTCCCGCAGGGCTGTGATCTACCTCAACATCCAGGTGGTGAAGGGCCAGCGGAAGGTCATCTGCCTCCTCAAGGAGCAAATCAGCAACGTGAGTGGCCCCTGAGCCCCCCACCCGGGGCCCTTCCAGGCTTCCCACCTCCCCGGATCTGGGCTGTGGAAAGGGGTTCCTTGCTAACCGAGTTATATCAGTTGAGATGCATAGTTCGTATTCATCAGATTTGTAGACGGGAGGCGGCCAGGCTGCCCATCTGCAAAGACGCCGCTGGGATGAGTGCTCCAGAGATGCTTCTCCGACGACCCCCGCCAACCCTAGTCCCCAAGAGGTGGCGCAGCCCTGCCCCCTGCACCCTCCCTCCTCCCTGCTCAGTTACTAGACCTCCCATCACCTTTGGGGCAAGTCACTGCCCCAACACTCAGGGTCACTCCGGCTGGCGTTTCCCTGGACGGCTGGGGCCTTTCGCCTGGTCCCTACCCTGCCCAGGTCTGGGCTGGCTGCTCAGGAGCACGTGTCAGTGATAGCAGGTCTCACTGAACACTCAGTGGCCTCTGAATTCGTCCCCAGGGCCCCGACATCACTCTCCCCACTGCTGTTTTTTTTCCTTTCCTCCCTTTCCTTTCCAGTTTCTCTCTTGTGTACTCAGTGCTTGAGCCTACCTTGGGGCCAGCTGCTGCCTGTGTCCCCGGCAGTCACATCAGGGCTGGTGGCTCCCCGCCACCCTGCGTTAGAAATGACCTGAGGGTCCGCCAAGGCGGGACGGGGCTGGGCTGCCGCTCGTGTGACCCTGCTGCTGGCTGGTTGTGCAGGGGCTCAGAGTCAGGTCTTTCCAAGCGGGAGGATCCCCTGGGGACCACTCCCACTTCTGTTGGGTTGTAAGCAATGCAATGCTTCCACGAACAGCAGGCAGGGCTCAGGCTGGGCATTTTGGCTGAGGGGCTCGCCTGGCCCCAGCTGTTGGAAATGGGTTTTTCCCAACTGGCTCGTGCCCTGCTGTGTAGATCTTCGGGACCTGAGGTGCCTGACGGGGCCAGGGTGGGGGTGGGGCTGGCTCGATGCACAGGGGCGTTGAGAGGGGAACCCCTGGTTCATCTCGTTCTGCCTGCTGTTCCTCTAAGAGCTGAAGGACAGTTCCCCAGGTGGCCCTCGTGGTAGGCAGCGTCTCCCGCCAAGGCTGAGCCCAGGCCCGGTTTTGAGTCTGGGGCTGCTGGTCTGAGCTCCGCCGGCACTCGGAGCATCTTTTCCTGGCCTGAGCAGGGCGGCTTACTCAGGCGCACAGCCCTCTGTTCCCACCAACTCGATGGAGAGAAAACGGGGAGGGCCCACCTTGGAGGTGTGTCTGTCTCAGTGTCTTCCTGGGTGAGCCAGGGTCCCCGGCGCCCAGGACACATTCGAACACATTTGCTGTTTTCTCTTTGTGAAAGCTCCCTACAAGAAACCCAGTCTGACCCCGAAGTTTGATGGGCTGGGAAGTCTGCCGGGTATTTAACCGGGTCCTCGACTTAAACCTTTACCCACTTTTCACAGTCATTTGTCAAAAGAGCCCCTGGTTGGCCGATTTGTTGTTGTTCAGTCGCTAAGTCACATCCAACTCTTTGCGATCCCATGGACTGCAGCACGCAAAGCTTCCCTGTCCTTCACCATCTCCCAGAGTTTGCTTAAACTCATGTCTGTTGAGTCAGTGATGCCATCCAACCATCTCATCCTCTATCGCCCCCTTCTCCTCCTGCCCTCAATCTTTCCCATCATCAGGGTCTTTTCCAATGAGTTGGCTCTTTGCATCAGGTGGCCAAAGTATTGGCTGATCCCTGCCCCAAAGATGTCCTTGTCCTAATCCCAGAAGCTGTGAATAAGCCATGTCACCTGGCATTGGAGTTGGGGGTGGGGTCAGGATTGCAGATGGAATTACAGTTGCTAATCAGCTGATCTGGAGGTGGGGAGGGTTGCCCTGGATCATTCGGGTGGGCATGATGTAGTGATAAAGCCCTTAGAAAAGGAAGTGGGAGAGTCACTGTCAGAGAAGAGGGTGTGAGGACTTGACTGGACGCTGCTGCCCATGGAAGGAGGCTGTGAGCCCAGGGATGTGGGCAGATTCAGAAGCTGAAGAAGGAGAGGACAGATTCTCCCCGGAGGCTCCAGAAGGAACCAGCCCTTCTCACTCCTTGATTTTAGCCCAGCGAGACCACTGTGGACTTTTAAAAAACTTTTGTTTCTTTATTTCTGGCTGTGCTGGGTCTTCGTTGCTGCCTGGGCTTTTCTCTGGTTGCAGCGCGCGGGCGTCTCATCGCGGTGGCTTCTCTTGTGGAGCACGGGGTCTAGGGTGCTCGGGCTTCAGTAGTTGTGGCGCATGGATTCAGAAGTTGCGGCTCTTGGGCTCTGGAGTGCAGGCTCAATAGTTGTGGTGCTTTGGCTTAGTTGCTCTGTGACCTGTGATGTCTTCCCTGACCAGGGATTGTACTTGTGTCTCCTGCATTGGCAGGCGTATTCTTTACCACTGAGCCACCAAGGAAGCCCTAGTGTAAACTTCTGATCTCTAGAACTGAAAGGTGTTGAATTTGTGTTGTTTTAAGCCACGAAGTTTCTGTAACCAGCTCGGCAACGATAGAAAACCCATACAAACCCCATGACAGAGGCACACAGTGACCGAGGTCAGAGAGGAGGTAATTTCCCCGGGGCAGACTTACTGAGTAGCAGGACCCGCTATACATTGAGTCAGGCTGAGTTGGCAGCCCTCACTGTGTGACTCAGCACATTTCCCTTTTCACCTTGGCCGCTAGGAAGCTTCGGTGTATATTTGTGCCCACTGTAGGGCTCTTGGTTTTCCCTCGTTCTTGCTTGGTACCTCTGTCTCCTTTCTTTAAACTTTTCGTGCTCATGGTGTCAAATCTTTGAGAGCCCCTCCCGAGTGCAAACTGGAGCAGGCCACTTCTGGACGGACATGCACTGGACAACCGCTGTGTTCTGGCATTTCTAGGAGGGGGAGGACAAAATCTTCTTGATCAACAAGCTTCAGCGTGTCTACGAGAAGAAGGAGAGGAGCAGGTGAGGGGCCTGGGAGGGGTGTGTGCAGAGTGGGGGAGCAGGGACTAGACAGAGAGGCCCCTTCCCCCCAGGGGTCAGGGGCGGGGAGTGGCTGCTGGCCTCCCCCAGCGGCCCTTAACTTCTTGGGACTCCCCTGCCCCCTTCCCCCACCTTTTCTCCTCAGACGTGTGGGGCATTTGGGACAGGAGGAAAACTTCAGTTTGGTGCGAAAGGAAAAAAGGAAGTGAGCTGTGTGCAGGGGGCAGGGTTGAGCTGGGGTCTCTCACGCCCTTTTCCTCCTCCTCTCTGTGTCCCCTGTCTTGATGAGTCAGGGGGTTGGTCTAGCTCCTCAGGCCCCCCCTTCACCCCTTGGGATGAACATCCTGCCCCCCAGATGCTGCTGCGTCAGGGGGGCAGAGCCTCTCCCATGGCTGCACATCTCACCCTGCACTTGTTACCTGTGCTTAAGCCCGGGGATGGGGAGACGCACTCAGACATCTTCTTGATGCCTGGACAGACAGACACACTCGGGGATGCACACACCCCCTTCCTCAGGGGGGCTGGCTGAGGTCTGCAGATGGAAGCCCTTGGGGCTCCCCCTCCCCACCCCAGGCAGCAGGAGTCCCCCCCACCCCAGAATGAGCCATCTAATAAGACATCCTTCCCACACCCCAGCCAGGAGGAGGGCATGGCAGCCCACTCCAGTGTCTTTGGCTGGAGAATCCCATGGACAGAGGAGCCTGGCGGGCTGCAGTCCCTGGGGTTGCAAAGAGTCAGCAACAGAGCACGTGTGTGTGCCCCCAGCCAGGCATCCGTGGTGAATCCTGGCCTCGTCCCACTCCTTCCCCTTCTCTCCAGGGGTCTGGAAGCAGCTCCCGAGGAAGCTGCTGGGCGTCCTGTGGCCTGGGAGGGGGTGACTGGTGCGCACTGCCCAAGGCCAGGGGCCCCTCGCTGACTTCCCTTTCTGGCAGGGCTGGTAGAACCGAGGAGGCCGTGACACCCCCCCTGTTCACAGAAGACTGGGATGCCCAGTAGGACAGCGCGGGGCTGGCAGCCTGGTTCCTGCGGCCCTGCAGGCAGATGCCGCCTGGAAACGACCCCACTGGGACATGATTGGGGATGGGGGTCAGGGGCAGGACTCTGCAGCCCGCCTGAGGCTGGAGCATCCCCTGTGAACCCTGCCCGGCACCCTTATTTATTCTGATTAAACATGTTTTGCAAAATGGGCTGGTCTCATGGGTGTCTGTGCTTGTAGCCAGGCCTGTTCAGGCGTGCGCAGGTATGCCCGTGCCCCTGGGGCCTGCAGCCTGCCTTCTGCTGCCTCCAGTTTCTCCCTCTGATTCTTCAAGGCTGTCTTTCTGGCCAGGCCGGGCCCTGTGGCGTCCCCCAGTGCTGGGCTCCGGATGGAACAGACTTCAGTGCTGAGTGCAGGGCGCCCTCTGCTGGTGCAGCCCCTCATAGCAGGGATGGACCGCACTGCAGTTTCCAGGGCTGCCTGCCAGCCCCTGCTGGGGGGTGTAGGGAGGTGTGTGGGGGGAGGAGTACAGGGGACAGATGTGGAATGTGTGGTGGCAGATGATGAAGTGATGCTTTCAGTGGTTATTGGGTGGAGGGCAAATTTAGGGAGGGAAAGAGGTGGGTCACAGCTTTTCTTCCAAGGAGCGTCTTTTCATTTGGAAGAAAAGCTATGACCAACCTAGACAGCAGAGACATTACTTTGCCAAACAAAGGTCCGTCTAGTCAAAGCTATGGTTTTTCCAGTAGTCATGTATGGATGTGAGAGTTGCACCATAAAGAAAGCTGAGCGCTGAAGAATTGATGCTTTTCAACTGTGGTGTTGGAGAAGACTCTGGAGTCCCTTGGACTGTAAGGAGATCCAACCAGTCCATCTTAAAGGAAATCAGTCCTGGGTATTCATTGGAAGGACTGATGCTGAAGCTGAAACTCCAATATTTTGGCCATGTGATGCGAAGAACTGACTCATTGGAAAAGTCCCTGATGCTGGGAAATATTGCAGGTGGGAGGAGAAGGGGATGACAGGGGATGAGACGGTTGGATGGCATAACTGACTCAATGGACATGCGTCTGAATAAACTCTGGGAGTTGGTGCTGGACAGGGAAGACTGGCATGCAATCCACGGGGTTGCAAAGAGTCGGACACAACTGTTCAGACATGGACATGTTGGACAGTTCAGAGCGACTGAACTGAAATAAGGTGGGTCATTTGCTAATGAGCCGTGGAGAGAGGAGCCTTTGGAGGGTGGAAGGGCAGCCAGCGCTCAGGCCTGTGGCAGAGTGAGGTGACCCCAGTCCTGCCAGGCAGAGCTTGAGGAGCCTGTGGGATGCCGTGGGCCCAAGGGTGCGGGGAGGAGGGGACGGAGCTGTCACCAAGGCCCGCTGTCTGCAGGAGCTGGGGGAGCAGCCCTGTGGGAAAGGATGGGAGAGTGGGCCGTGGAGACGCCTCTGCCATCCGCCGGGCTCCCAGCTGGGCCCAGGCTAACTCCAGATAGTCCTTCTCCTGAGGACTGTCCCATGTGTGGAGGGTGCTCCTGCGTTGGCAGACAGGTGGGGACAGATGCCACCTGACTTTCTTGGGAGACTGACATCAGGACTCTTGCTTGTGGCTAGTACCAGGCAGGTGGTGCTTGGGGACCTCTGGGAGGAGCCGGTCTGACATGGACAGCGGCTCTTGGCTGCGCTTCCGGGCATGAGCACCGCTGGGTAAAGTTGGGTGGGGAGACTTGACCTGGCCTCTTGGGGCCAGCACCCCCAGATGCCCACCTCTGCATGAAGAGTGCTTTTGGATGGATGGACAATAATAAACTGACCACGTCCAGCCTGAGCTGGTACCGCCAGTTATGACGGGCTGGGCTCACTTTGCCTGCCTCACAACTATGAGGTCAGGACAAGCTGCTGATGAGAAACTGGCTGGAAGCCTGTGGGTGTTTCTGCAGACACGTGTGTGACAGTCAGCTGGTGTCTGGCCACTGACTCGAGCGCTGACCCAGGTGTTGCCGTGAAGGAATTTTGCAGGTGTCCAGCACCCACAATCAGCTGACTTTAAGATTATCCGCCGCGATGTGTGTGGGCCTCGTCCTATCAGTTGAAGGACCTCAAGATCAAGGCCGAGGTTTCCCAGAGAAGAGATTCTTCAGGGCTGTGGCACCCACCTGCCTGGCCGGCGGGGTTCAAATTCCAGGGTCACTAGCTCCGCCCCGTCCCAGTCAGTTCTCTTCACAGGCACATCCGTCGCCCAACAGATGTGCCAACAGTGGCTTCTGATACACACGTGGCCTCAAGGTCCTCCAGCTGTAATATTCTGTGACCGAGCTCGAGGGGCCCTGACCGGGCCTGGGTTTGATGCTTATCAGCTCATGGCCTTGGGCACATTCTGTAACCTCTCCCAGTCTCTCCTGGTCCCTGTTCCTCACCTTTTGGGGTTGTTGGAACAATGGACACAGTCCCACGTGGTACTTAGCACTATACCTGGCACATAGCAATTTTGCTTTAAAAAAAAAAACAAAGAAAAAAAGCATAAACTGCCGAATGAGACCCACTGGGCTCTTGCAAGTGGCTGAATCCCAATGGGTGGGAGGCCAACAGTCTCAGCCTACCGACAGGCTCCCTCTGAGACCGCCTCTGCCTTGGCCGCTCAATGGAATCAACCGGGGAGATTTAAAGACCCTGGTGCCTGGACACTCGACCAGAGACTCTGGTGGAATGGGTTTAGGATATGCCCTGGGTCCTGGAATTTTAAGAAATTTCTGGATAATTCTGACAGGCAGTCAGGATGGAGAACCAGCATCTGAAATGTCACTTAAGCTCAAAGCTTCTGTGCACTCCAGGGGGCAGGGCGGGAGGTGTTTGGAAACAAGCTTCTGGATTTCACGGTGACTGGAGAGCCAGGCTCCTGGGCCACACCTGGAGTGCGGGGCTGCCTTTCAGGGGCCAGTTTTCCCAGGTGGTGGGAGTGGTAAGAAACTGCCCGCCAAGGCAGGAGGTGTGGGTTTGATCCCTGGGTTGGGAAGATTCCCCTGGAGGAGGCCATGGACAGAGGAGCCTGGCAGGTTACAGTCCATGGGGGTGCAAAGAGTCAGACATGACTGAGCTCACCACTCACACACGTGAAGCTGACTGACGGTGCTTCTGCTGGGAGAGCGGATGTGTAGAAGCTAGTAAGTTAACTGCATGTTTCCACCACGACTCCTATGTGACTTCTTTCTGATCCACCCCATGTGCTCTATTCAAAGAATCTTCTCAAAACACCTCCCTGTCTCAGTGAATGCACACTCAGCTCCTCGGGTCTTGTGGCTTATGTCATTAGAATCCGGGCTGGCCAAGGCGGCTCCTTCCCGACTCCCCATCCAGAAGTCCCTTCTCCACACACCAGGCTTCTCCCTGCTGAGCATCCTGCCTTCTTTGCCTTCTCCCACGGTGTTGCCAGAATGAGTTAAAGAAAAAGTACAGTTTGGAGCCTCAAATTTTTTTCTTGATTCTAGACACCAAGTCTCCTTTTCATCCGTGGGTACCAGGACCCGCCCCTGCTTCAGGCCACGAGGCAGTCACTCATCTTCCTCTGTGCTCCCACCTGTCCTGTTTGCCCTGGGCTTGGGAGGAAAGAGCCACCTCCTCCAGGAAGTCTGCCTCATCTTCAGCCGTCCCGGTGGCACTGGGCTTGTTCTCCAGTGAGCAGGCGCTGGGACAGTTTGCTCCCCTGTGGTGACTCTGGACTCACAGGGGATCGGGTGAACAACTGGGGAAGGGCTGGCTCGAGGCCCCGGTGGAGCCGCGGCCTCCAGGTTTACACAAGTTCAGGATGTCGCGTGTGTTCTGGTCGTCCATGTTCTGAGCTTCACTCTTCTTCTAGCCTTTCTTCTCCTGATGCTGGTCCTCCTGTGCCCTCCTCCTGGGTCTTCTAGAGAGGCCGGTCAGAGCCAGGAGCTTGCCGTCTTGACCTCCGGAGCCAACCTGGGTCCTATCTTCTCGGTAAAATGTGGCTGAGGCCCCTAGGAGTGTAAGAGAGAAAAAGACACTCGCTCCGTTGGTCTCTGAGCAGAAGTCGCAAAGGACGTTTAGGCTGGTCCTCAAGAGGATATCTTCACAATCCCGGTGAGATAGGAGAACTGGCGCTGAACTTACTTATGGTCGTGGCAGGCGATCCTGGGGTGGACCTGGGAGCCAGCGCCAGGTGCTCGGGCTCCTGACTGCGGCCTGGAGCCCATGGGGAGAGGCTGCTGCTGTAGCCAATGCCGTCACTACAGCGGTCCTCGTACAAGACGCTATGCACAGTTAGCTAAGGCTGGGGCTTCCCTGGAGGGCCAGGGGTTAAGACTTCCCCTTCAATGCAGGGGGTGCGGGTTCGATCCCTGGTTGGGGAACTAAGATCCCACATGTCTCTCGGTCAGGAAACCAAAACATAGAACAGAAGCAATATTTTAACAGAGTCAATAAAGACTTTAAAAATGGTCTGTAGCCAAAAAAAAAAACAAAAAAAAACCAACTTAGAAAAAAAAGTTAAGGCTACTTTACTGAAACAAAAGAATGTCTCCGCTCAGTTCAGTTCAGTCCCTCAGTCGTGTCCAACTCTTTGTGACCCCATGAACCACAGCACACCAGGCCTCCCTGTCCATCACCAACTCCCAGAGTTTACCCAAACCCATGTCCTTTGATCCGGTGATGCCATCCAACCACCTCATCCTGTCGTCCTGTTCTCCTCCTGCCCTCAATCTTCCCCAGCATCAGGGTCTTTTCAAATGAGTCAGCTCTTCTACGACCAACAAAAGACCTTCACCACTCTTTTCTCTCTGAATATTTCTTTTTTTAAAAAATTATTTATTTTTAGCTGTGCCGAATTTTCATTGCTGCTCGGGCTTTTCTCTAGCTGTGGCGAGCAGGGGCTGCTCTCTAGTTGCAGTGCTCGGATTTCTCATCGTTGTGTCTTCTCTCGTTGTGGAGAATGTGCTCATGGCCCGTGGGCTTCAACAGTTGCGGTGCCTGGCTCAATAGCTGTGGTCCCTGGGCCCTAGAGTACAGGCTCAGTAGCTGTAGTTCACGGGCGTAGCCACTCCTTGGCATGTGGATCTTTCTGGATCAGGGATTGAAGCCATGTCTCCTGCGTTGGCAACTGGATTCTTAACCACTGAGCCACCAGGGAGGCCCAGTTTGGATATTTTGATGCCCAAACTGGGTCACAGGTGAGAGCAAGCAGCAGTCCTGAGCTGCGGCCACGTGCCACAGTTGCCCCAGACAGTACTGGTTCCTGGATGGAGTGGGTGTGTCCAGGCGGGCAGCTGGCGGGGAGCCCCTAGGCTCTACTGCACCTCAAAGACTTGTAATACGATTTCGGTGTTGACTGCAACATCCCAAAACAAATGGTAAAATCCCAGGTCAGGCGACTGAAACGTGGAGTGTACCTACTTACATATGTAAACTTTCGAGGATAGCATAAAAAGACAGGGCATTTCTTACACACAGTAGGACAGCTCTCTCTCCCAAAACATACAAAGTGAATATAGATGACATCCCTCTTTGAAAAATAAAAATAAAAAACACATTTATTCGAACAGCCAAGAAAAAAAGAATTGCCATTTATTAAGATTCAACAAAGCATTGTACTTTTGAAAGCAACTTTCGGTGCATTTTCTTCAACAATCACATTCTATGAGGAAAAACATTAAAAGCCACAAACTTGTCTTTTAATCTCAGAGTTACAGACGTCTTTAATTCAAAATAAAAGGTCAAAAAAAAAAAAAACCCCAACAAATCCCACCCTAACAAAAAAAAAAAACAACAAAAACGGAGAGATTCTTTACTTCCATCCCCAATTAAAAAATATCAGTTTTCTACAACTCGATGCTAAATGCAGCATGGGAAGCTGTATGTCTGGGTGCACACGGGCACGCACGCACGCACATATATTTGGTGTACATATGTGGGTATGTGTACATCAAATATACAGAGCGCATGTAATGGCAAATGAGATGCGCTTACTCTGAGGAAGGTCTGTTTAGCTAAATACACTACTGAACTTGAGAAAAAAGTCTTGAACCAGTTTGTGCATAGTTCATGATCCTCTATAAAACCAGCTTTTGTTGATCTGCAATTTTGCAGGAACTTTTTTTTTTTTCTTTTCCTTTTTTGTCTTTTTTTTAAACTGTTTTTTGCTTTTTTGTTTTGTTTTGATAAAACCATTAAAAAGCTAATTAAAAAAAATGTAATGCACAAGTTTCCTGATCAAGCAGGCAGGGAGCACATGTTCATATATTTTTTTTTTTTTAAACATACTTGAGGGTATGTTACACCATTGTCTTTCTTTCTTGCAAAACAATCAAAACCTTGATCATCTTTTTAAAACATAAAGCAATTTTTAATATATAAAGCACTCTTCGAACATCTATTTCCTTTGAGTCCATTATTTGGTACATACGTAACTGCTACACGTTAGAGATTAGGTATCTTTCTTCTTTGTGTTTTTTTTTTCCTCTTTTTTCTTATTTTTTTCCTTTATTTTTTATTATTATTTTTTTAATAACATCTTCAGTGCTAGGAGTTGGGTGACAAAATACATGAAATGGTGTGGAGCTGTCCCTCGGGAACCCTGGTTTTCCTGAGAGCGCGTCCGCGTGTGCAAGACAGTGACCACAACTCGTCACCTCGACGAAAGGGACAGTCGACAGGAGTCCACGACGATGGCCGGAGGGGAAAACAACACTGTTCAATCCCAGAGCTCTGAAGTAGCGGATCTGCGTTCTGAAAATAGGTTTCTTTACGACAGAAGTCTTTTTTTTTTTTCTTTTTTTCTTTAAATTCCTTTTTAAAATTTTTTATTTTTATTTTAAAGTCTGAAGGAGAAAAAAAAAAAAAAGGTCTGTAAACAGGTGGGAGCCCTCACCACTGGCTCCGACGAAAGCAGTCACAACCCACGCCCAAGTGCTTGTCTCCGTTCCTCTCGAGGAACCATCCATCCTCTACAAGTATCTATGGCCACAGTTCAGCGAGTTTTTTTTTTTTTTCTTTTTTCTCTTTAACTTTATATCCCAAATGGAAAAATGGTGCAATACTCTGGTAATAATTTTCTTGCATTAGTCCACGATAAAAAGCTGCTAAAGGTAGGTATACATATTATTTCTCCAGAGATATACACTGTAATTTTTTTAAACGCAATTAACAGAGTCCTTGAGTAAACATTTACACATGAATTGTCACCAGCCCCGTCCTCTGAATTTTCTTGAACCTATAGGATTAGTTAGAGGAAGGGCAGGGACACTCAGTGCAAAGTTAGAAGCTAATAATAAACAATAAACATTTGACCAATGCGCCAAAAAAAAAAAAAAAAAAGCACATACTGAATAAAAGGGAAAACCCACAGTTACACCCCTCACACACTTAACACACGAACACAGAAAGTGCGCAGGCACGCACGCACATGCACACACACACGCTTGTTTCAACACACACACACACACACACACATATAGGCTGTGAACTTAGAAATGTTTCCTAGAGCCTGTTTCTGCGTACTGATCTCAACCTGGAAGTGTAGAATTAGAAAGTGTTCACATTTCATTATTGGCCTGCTGGATTCAAGTATTTGCATGTTTGATATGTCTTTTTTTTTTTTTAAACTTTTAAAAAATATTTTTTTTTTGGGATTAAAAAAAATGACATGAAAAAGTAATGAAACAAGGGTAATGTGCATAGGCGGATCCGTGGGAACAGAGAACAGATCACAGACCGCTCCTTCCGCTCGGCTCCCGGTCGGGGCCGCCGGGACCGCGTCCCAGTGGTGGACGCCAGCTCCCCCTGATTACGGGCCCGCCTCTGGTAATGTGCATAATCGTCACAGGCTCGTTTTAAATAGGCTTTCTCGTCTCCCTCCCTCCCTCCCCACCCCTCCCTCCCTTGATAAAATAACCCTTTCCAGCCCACAATCTGAAAAGTGCCCTTCATGATAGAACTATTCTAAGCAGCTTTTATACTTAAAAAAAAAAAATCAAAATGACAACACACCGTACAACGTAAGACGACACCAAATAAAAAGCTGTGAGAAGCATCCTGTCATGATACGTGACGCTGACCCGGCGCGGCCGCACTGTCTCGGGGACAGTTCGCAAGGCCTGCGTGAGGCCAAGGTTCGTCTTCAGTACTGGACAGAGGTACTCGAAAGGGCTGCCGGCGGCTCCGGTCGGGCGGGGTCCTCAGCAACGCCCGGGCTGGGGAGGGTCAGCGCGTCCTCCTGGAGCCCCGGGGGCTAGATGGACTCCCCACTGAGAAGGTCGCCAGGGAGCAGCGTGTTCAGCGGGGTGGGGCTTCCGATGACCCTGCCGTCGTCGCTGCTGGGGGGGCCCCACAGGCTGCTCGAGTACTGGGGGACCCCGCCCCACAGCAGGTCGCTGCCCCCTTTGCCGGCCAGGCCCGGGGCGTTCCAGTGGCCGGCGTCGCTCCGCACCAGGCCGTGGGCGCTGCCCGAGGCGCCCAGCCGCGTCTGGCTGGTCCCCGGGCTGGGCTGCCAGCTGGAGGTGGGTGGCAGTGCTTGCCCTTGGGCTAAGAAACGGTTCACTTCTTCTTCGCCGGCGAACTCGGCCAAGATGGTAGTGTTTCCCAGGACACACCTGAAAAGGCAGGACGGCAACGGAAGTAAGAGCGGGTGTTTTTGAAAAGATAACACAAACTTGACAAATCTTTACCTAGACTAACCAAGAAAAAAAAGAGGATACAAAATCAGAAATGAGAGGGAGACATTATAACTGACAGCACAGAGATACCAATAGATACCTGAACTCCCATGTTTAACTACAGCATTATTTATAGATAGTCATGATATGCAAACAGCCTAATAGTCAACGAAGAAAAGGTGAGATTAATTAATTAATTAATCCTGAGGACCTTATGCTAAGTGAGATAAGTCAAAGATCAGATAAATACTGCACGATGTATTTTATTTGGAACCCCAAAAAAGCCCAACTTGTAGAAACGTTTGGGAGTAGAACGGTAGCTTCCAAGAGCTGTGGGTGGGGAAACGGGAGACGCTGGTCAAAGGGTACAGACGTCCGGTGAGACGATGACGAAGTTCTGGGGAGGTAAGGTACAGCCTGGTGACCACGGTTAACTGTTCTGTATTGTTTAGGTCAAAGTCGCTGACAGAGCAGATCTTAAATGTTTTCACTACAAATGGGAAGTAATCATCACGTGCCCTGATGTCCTGTTAGCTCACACGGTGGTGAGCATGTGGCAGTTATAGAAATGTGTCAGGACAACAGGCGCTACACCTCTGAACTGACACTGCAGTTGAGCACCAGTTCTCTCTCAAAACAAAACAAAAACTCAAACACACAACGGACACAGAAAGCAGGCCGGGGGGCCACGCCAGCAGAGCAGCTGCGCGTCTTCCTGTGTCCCCCTCATTGGCTTTCCCATGCTGCTGCTTCTCTAAAACGGGAGGACAGCTGGAGGCTTCATGTCACAGGCCACCCAGGAAAAGTCCCGCAGCTCACGCTTTACTGCTGCTGTTTCCAAGGCCAGAGCACGAGCTTTTCCCCCTTGTTTTATATTTCTAGCAGCTGTGTGGTGGTGCTATCGAGAGCACATTCTTAAGGACGTGAGTGAGTGGACCACAGAAGGTGGGCAGCATTTAGGACCAGTGCGGTTCTCCCTGGGCTAAAAACAGGAATGACCGACTTCTGGGGCCCACACCTCAAGTGACACTGCTGAGAAGGCCTACTCACAACATCTTTTCGGAAGTCCTTTAATCAGGGGAGAGGAGTCGGCTGCGGGGAACACTACTAGGCCCAGGAGCGGGTACCACCATGTCACATGCCTGGGGACATCCGTGAAGAGAAGCTTCTTTCATCCCTGGGTCTACACGTGCTCTCCTGGGGACCCTCTCCCTCCGGGGCTGGGGGTTGGGGGGGAAGGGGCAGAGCCTTTGCACTTTGGCAGCAGAAGAAACTGACATGTCACAAGATACCTCTCATGGGGTGAATTGTGTCCCTTCAAATTCATATGCTGAAACCCTAAGCCCCGAGATCTCACTGTGCCTGTTTGGAGAGAGTCTTTACAGAGTGAACTGAGGTAAGATGTGCTTTTGATCAAGAATCCACCTGTCAATGCAGGAGACTCAAGAGATGTGGGTTCGATCTCTGGGTCGGGAAGAGCCCTGGAGTAAGAAGTGGCAACCCACTCCAGTATCCTTGCCTGGAGAATCCATGGACAGAGGAGCCTAGAAAGCTATCGTCCATGGGGATGCTAAGAGTTGGGCGTGACTGAGAGCACACATGCTCGAGGTCATGAGGGTGGCCCTAATTCACTTGGACCACTGTCCCTAGAAGGAGAGGAAGTCGGGACACACTCAGACGGGGCGATGTGAGGACACAGCAAAAGGCAGCTGTGTGCAAGCCGAGAAGAGTCCTGGGGGGAGGTGACTCTGCCCACACTCCGCCGGACTGGAGCTTGCTGTGCCTCGGAGGCCCCAGGACCCTCCCAAGGCCCAGGCCGAGCACCGCGGGCTGCGGCCAGGGTGGCGCGGGGCAGGGGAGGGGACATACATGTGCAGGGACTTCTGGGCCTTGGCAGCTTCCTCCTTGGAGCTGTAGCGGACCACGGCGTTGCCCTGCGTCAGGTTCAGGTGGAATGTGATGAGGGGCCCGTGCTGCAGGCACAGCGTCCGCAGGGTGGAGCCGTCGATCTGAGTGAGGAAGAGGAAGGGCGGTCATGCTAGTCCTGGGAGGTCGTCACGCCGCACTTCAAAGACGAGCTTTATGAAACCTGGGTCCACAGTACCCTGGGACGATGTCTGTCTTAAGAGGGCTTCATATACTGACTGTGATATTAACCTAGCGCACCTTGTCATTTACTGTGTAATTTACAGTCTTGGGCGTTTCCCTCTAGCTTGTGAGCTGGGCTGTCAAGAGGAGGAGAAAAACCTGCTACAGCTCTGACCACCCCTGCACCAGAGCGCTTCACCCCGAGCCTCGCGGTCCCGGGGCCCGGGCACTCGGGCTCAGGCCTCATCGTCCTGGAGCCGGTGCAGGTGAGGGCGAGCCGCTCTGGTTGTCAGGGTGCACTCTTCAAGCCTCAGAGAGGTGAAAAGTAAACAGTTCACCAGAACACGGTTAAATGACCACCGCTGCCCGCACTGCCTGCGGACCCAGCGTGGCCTCGTGTTATGGACGAGGCCCTCGGGCCTGCATACCCCCACCAGCGGCCTGTACCTGGGGTGTGAGGTTGCGGAGAACGAGCCAGCTGCTTGTCCTTCCTGAGGCGTCGGTACTCCAGGCGGAACCTGCGCCCAGGGGGGAAGCCGGTCACCAGGGCTGCGCCGAGTCAGACCGCTCTCCCCAGCGCCCCCGGCCCCCACACGCGGCTCGCAAAAAGCCTGCGCTCCCAGCCTTCTCACCCCTGGAAACCAACCCAGACTCGGGGTCCCTGCAGACCCTCAGGGGCCGGTGTGGTGGCAGGGACTCAAGAATTGCCCGGAAGTCTTGGTCTCCTCCTCTGTCCCCCGCCCCCCTCAACTTTAGAATCAATGCTCTCAAACCCCACTTGCTGGCAAAACAATGCAGACTCGCAGGCTGGCTTCACTCTCAGGGTCGTAAACGCCCTGTGCACCCCCTCATCCTTGCAGTTCAGAGGGGGCCCGAGGAAGCCCCCTGGGACAGGGCAGTGTGCTCACACTGCACATGGAGTCCCTCATGCTGGGTGAACAGGCCTCTCCGAGGGCCCAGTGCAGCCCCTCAGTGGGTGCCGAGACCCCTGGGACCTCCTGGCTCAGAGCAAAGCTGTGTATGCTAACACCCAGGGCTGGTGCTGAAACACGGGCAGCAGAGCCTGGGGCCGGACAATCCCCAAGAGTCTCGGTACACCGGCCCCCCTCAGCCCTCTGAGGGTCCTTCTGAAGAAGCTGCAGGACAATACGGTAGGCACCTACCTTCCCTAAAGGGAAAGTGGGTTAGGCACGGACACTCCCACCCCTCGCCCTTCCGGATGCGAGAACGGACGCGTACCCGAGGAGTAAGAGCTGGTCCAGCAGAGGGGACTGGCTCCCCAGGCGGAGGAAGGCTTGGGGTTGGTTAGCCCTGGCGGGGGCCTTGTGGGTGCAGTAGTGTTTCTGGGCACCTTCCACAGTTCGTGAGACAGGGAGGCTTGCGTGTGGGAGGCAGAGCCAGAGGACCACGTCGATTTGATGTCTGACAGCTTACCTAGAAAGGCGGAGAAACGGAGCACGGGTATTCTTGAGACCGAGAAGTCTCACGGGGACTCATGCCAGGAGAGCTCTGGCTGCAGCAGACTGTGGGGCCCGAGGGAGGCACCCAGTCAAGCCCCCCGACGTGAGGACAGCAGGCACTCCTCTGAATTTTTGCCCAGAGACACAGTCTGCCGGTGGCTGTATAGATCCTGCCAGGATTGCTGATACTCGGTTTGCTACATGCGTCAGACATGAGCTCGCCAGAAAAATAGCACTTTTTTGTGGTTCAGTGCTAAAGCTAATTTCACAAATTCTGCTGGGACACGTCTTATCACGTATCAAATTAATCAAGATCGAGGCCCTCACATATATACACGTGTGTGTGTGTGTGTGTGTGTGTATCCTTTGTGCTATCTCTTTAGGTGTCAGTCTCCTATCAGAGCAACACGCCCTTTGACGTAACCCGCCTGAACTTGCATCTCCCAGCACTATCTTCACAGCTTCGAGACTCGCTCTCTGTGCCTGCAGAAGTGGGTGTGGGCCAGGTGTCCCAGGGATTGGCATCTGGGCACCTTGGCTGGGGAAAGCCTGCTTTAAAGCTCTTTGCGGAAAAAAAACAAACAAAGCCCGCGATGACTGCCAGCCCTGGCTCCTCCTGTGCCCGGGGACCTGCCACACAGACGCCTCGGGAGCCCAGCGTGCCGAGGGCAGCAGGCAGGGTGGTTGCCGTCACCCTGCTCCTGGGCCCGTGCTGCAGCGCCAGGTGGGCACCAGCTCCGCGGGGCGCGCCCCTTCCACCCTGGCCGCCGGGGGCCAACTGCAGCTTCACGACAACAAAGGCTCATCTGAGCACAGGAGTCCCTGATCAGAAAAACTGAAGCGCCAGAAAAAAATGGCCCAAGATAATGGAAGATGGTTTTGTTTGCTCATCTCTTTGGCCAAATGACTGGGAAGTATTAACGGCCTAATACATCCCCTTTGTAAATATGAGAGAGGATTAACATTAGAAGGACTAGAAATAATCCAGAAGCTCTTGCTCTCTTTTTTAAATAAGATGCTAAATTTCAGCGGAACTACTTTCTCCCCGAGGCACTGGTATAAAGAGAATTCCTATAGCATTTTGACGCTGGTTTAAACAACAGCTGGACAAGAAGGTTGGTGGAATGCAGAAACGCAGTTGAAGAAATTTATAAACAAACTCTCTTTACTTAAATTCCACATCTTTTTGCAAACCTGTCCACATTGTATGTGTGTCCACATCTCTTTATATCCTTGTCTTAACATTTCCAGGTAAAAATTCCTTCAGAGGTGTTATGACAAACAAATTAATTCTCAATTCTCCTTTAAGCCTAAAAGAAATGTCTTACTGGAAAGACTTGTAAAGCCTACAGTGAGAGAGGAATAACTCAGGCACCGCATGGATCTGAGCGATGGGAGTTAAGCTTGGGGCTTCTGGGGCCTCCTGGTCCCCGGTGGCCAATGCAGATAACAGCAGTTCCCAGCAGCTGCTGCCTTCAAGTCTGTGAGTTTTATACACCCCTGGTTTTATGGTCATAAGAGGGTGGTTGCGGGGAAGTGGGAGGTGTGGGGGGAAGCAGATACGTTTAGGCAGTAGCTATGGTACATCTTGCGCTGGGGAGCTTCTATAACCCCAGGATCTTTGTGATAGGAGGTGTCACCATTCATTCCCACTTCCCGGAGACGGGGTGAGTGGTGCCCGAGGCCCCACGGCTGCTCGGCAAAGTTCGGGCTCACTCTCCATCGCTCCATGCGGCCTCCCAGCTTGGAGGGGCGCAGACAGACCACCAGGAAAAGCCAGGCCATTAGTTTTGTTTGGGGAAAGAAAGAAAAGGCTACCTGCACGTCGAGAGGCCAGGTGCATACCTGCAACACTAGGAGCGGGCGCAAGGCTGCTGAAAGAGCGACTGTAGCCGGAGGCAGCGAGCGGCCAGGCACTCGAGGAAGGCAGCGTGGCATTCTGAGATGATGGTGGGGAGGACCCTGCAGAACCAAAGGCGGCACTCTAAGAAAGGTGAGCACGGGCCTGTGGGGCGAGCCACTCAGCCCCGGGGGCGGTGGGGGGTGGGGAAGAGTCCTAGCGCCCGAGAAGCAATCCCCGAGGCTATATTTACGGAAATGGTGGGAGGAAATGAGCATGTGATGGGGCCACTACCACAGTGAGGATGGGAAGACACAGGCGCACTGCGCCTTGGGGTGCCTGGGCCTTGTGAAAGGCCCTGGGGAAAGGGCTGGGGTGCGGGGTGCTGGAGGCCAGGAAGCTGGAGGGAAGAGAATGACCACGGAGTGTTTTCAACAACACGTCAGGGTTTGGAAGGATCCCATGGATTTCTCCTTCCCGGTAAGATAAAAATAAAACTCAGGGCCCACCTCCATCTTTTCATACCTCCAACAATACCTACAAAACTGAATAAAATGAAACAAAACTCCAAGTTTTTTGTTACAGATTTTGCTCCAAAGAGATCAGTACTTTCCCCGACTCCTTGCCCAGATTCGTATTTCTCTCTTGAATACAGGAAGACTCAGGAGAAACATGTCCTCGCAACTGTGTCATCGTGAGCCAGTGGGTCTCCAGACTCACACCTCCTGCTGTTGAGGACCCTGTTCCTATCCTGAGAGGGAGGCTGATGGGGTGGGCCCCCCACAAGCACCCCCGCTGGTGCTGTTTCCAGGTCACCAGGTCTGTTCTCTGGGGAAAGCAGGAAGCAGAGGAAGGAGAAGGATGAAGCAGGGGTGCCAGTGTGTTAAAAGCAGGCTGGACCAGAGCTCTTCTGACTTGGGAAGTGACTTGGCTGGTGTGTACAAGCTGGCTGGGGGAGGGGACAGGGGCATGGAGCAGTCTGGTAGTCAAGTTTACCACCATGAACAGAATCTCAAAAGACACGGGGCCCCTGATGCAGGGCCCCAGCTGGGACGGTGCGCGGAACAACCTCAGGAGTATCTTTCACAGGGACTATCAGGTGTGTGGCACCACCCAGGCTTGTGCAGTCTACAACTTGCACGGCTGTTCACGGCGGCCCTGCTGTAACTGACCTCCTCAGAAGAGGGCACCAGAACTGATGATCGTGAGAATGTATCTGCAGGTCTTCGATTTTAAAAGACGTCAGCTCTGCTGACAACCTAACCTTAGTTCCTAAACCCTCTGCTTCTCTTTACCAACAAAATGCAATCAACTCGAGATTCCAAATTATAGACTATTTAACCCAATGTGGTACTTCTTTTATAGTTAATGGTAGAGCACCTGGGTTTTAACAGTGTTCTAGTTTTGACATTTTTAGTGCAATAGTGGAGTCTATCCCATAAAATGATGGCTAATTTTCCTTTTTAGTATCAATTTGTCAGGCAATGGCACAACTGCATTTTACCATCTGGCTAATATTCACCTCATAATGGTTAGCACTATAAATAACATCCAAACAAATATGGAGCTAACCTGAATTTTTAATACCGAATCAGAGCTTAACACCAATGAAAATAAAAACCAAAAATGTAAATAAAACTCCAACATCTTAGGTACTCAATAAAAGAAAACAGAAAATTCCATTAAGAACTATGTAAAATAAATAAGCCAACATCAAAGAGGTTAGTGGCATTTCTTACTCTTTTTCCTTCCAGGGCATATTTTCTCAATTTTTTTCCCCTCTGTATTTTAGATTAAGCTAATCACTCAAGAATACGGCAGCCCTTTGTGGCTGGGCCCTGAGCGAGCTCAGTCCCTGGGGTGCCTGAAGCCCCTCGCGTGCGGGGAGCACAAGTGGGTCCCAGAGAGAGGCGGTCAGCGGGGTCTGGCTGTGGCCGTTTACTCCTAGCCCTGTGGCTGTGGGGCTTTCTGTAACAGGTTCTACATAGAGATGCGCTCCTCCTCTCCCTCCTCTCAGATAACACCAGGAGGTGGGGGCCCTTTCCCGGGCGAGGCCTGGTCTTGTGGTGGAGCTGCCTGGGACTCGCCCTTGGGTCACACAGGGCCACTAGATGCTCTGTCCCGCTGACGTCCCATTTCTGCCAGGGCCCTGGAGGCGTAGCTTCCCTCTGCCCTCAGGACTCCCCTGCCCTCCAGGACGTCTGTGTTGCATCACGGCACATGCGTGCAAAGGCGGAGGTGGCCTGCATGCCCCAGGTGCCGGGGACCTTGGGCTGGCACTGGACACCGGCCAGGAAGCTCCACTCTGCGCCGAGCAGCCTTGACTCTTTCTAAGGTCTTCTGCCCGGGTGGGCATGTTCACCCACCCTCCACAAGCCCAAACACACCGAGTCACCCCTTCGCTCGGCACAGCCCTGCAGCCACACGCAGCTTCCTGAGGGGTGCTGACCCCCACCACCTCAAACAGGCTCCAGGTCCCATAGCCTCGAGCCCCTCTGCCTCACTCATCCGTCCCCAGCCGCAGGGAGGCCTGCAACTGCCCTGCTGAGACACTGCTGCCTCGCCACAGGAATGCCCTGCACTAGATGGGAAGGCGGAGGTCTACGCTGCCCTCCAACCTGAGCCACAGGCATGCGTGGAATCCTATCACTTCAAAGAACCACTGACAAGGAGGCCTCTCCCCACAGGCCATATGTTAGCCGGAAACCTAAACTAACGTTTTGGGAAATACCCGAGTGGCCTTGCTAGTGCTGAGCATCTCGGGTGAGCTGGCTATTCTTTCTGCTACTAGAACGCTGAGGAGGGAGGTCTGTCAGCAGGGGCACTCACAGAGCACCTTCACCTGCAGGCCTCCAGGGAAGGCCAGCTACCGCCCTCCTCAGTTCTGCAACTGGATCTGCGTTTATGTTCTGTAACCTCATGGCTCAGCTCATCACTTCCGCTAACTGGATCCTCAAGCCTAAACAGGGTGTGCCAAGCGTTATAGCTTTAGGTGTTTGTGCCAGGAAAAAGGTCCTGGGGCATGACTTCAGTCTTTTTACCAGACGTTTTGAGGAAAGGAAAAATTGGCTGAGATGGATGAGTAAATGGCCAATTCACTTCCAGTTCAAAGAGATGTCAAGTGGAAACCTTTTCCTTAAAAAGCTTGATGGCTAACATTGTTATTTTATAACACAGGGTGTATAAGCACGGTGTAGTAATAAATCCAGCAGGGCCACGGAGCCCAAAGCTATCTCCATTTTCCCATAAGCACTAGGCAACTTCTCCTTACGCTGCATCTGATGGCGAGAGAGGGTTCCCATCAGACGTGCCTGACATGCCCCCGCCTCACCTCCCACAGCCGCCCGCTGCCCCGGAGCAGAACGCCTGCACAGAGACCATCACACAGATGCTGACGGGGCACCCCCTCACCTCCACTCTTGAGGAGGTAGCGGTTGACATCCTGTATGGTGGTGTTGATGGTGGGCCCGGTGGGGACACTTCCAGGAGTGACGTCGGGGTCATTCTCCGGATCTATGTTCTGAAGTCCTTTCCAGGGAACTCCAGGATGGAATTCTGAAAAATTCCAAACATGTGGGTATTAGAGCACCTTCGTGTTGCTTCGTGACAATTTACGGAAATGTTTACAGTCTGCTAATTTAGAGGCACACTTTAGACTTCCTTCAGTAAAGCATCAGCCCTTCGGAGCAAACGAAGTATCAGAACTAAACCAAAAGGGTGCTCACACGGGAGTATGAAGCCTGGACACACTCTGAGTGGACGGAACGCAGCAATCCCTCCCCACCTCTCCTCCACGGATCTGAGGGCTACAGAAGAGCCTGTGATGCCAACGACACCCGCGATTTATCTGTGAAGGGACTGCCAGTGAAAACGCCAGAGACGTGGGGTTCGTGCTCCCAGGATCCTGAGCTTGGGTCCTGGCTTCTTTCGGGCCTCATCACTCTCTCGGGCTTGGCTCGAGCCCTGCTGCCGCACGGAACCGCTGCACGCTCTTACCTGGGGGCCAGTTGATGCTGGAGCCATTTGAGATTTTATCACTGTCGGATTTGGCACGTGACCAGCTATGGGGAACAGCTACAGGAGGGCTGGCTGGTGACTCGCTGCTCTGGATTAAATCGTACCGGCCGTAGGAGTCGTCGATGGAGGACTTGGCTGGAGGCCCGATGCTCAGACCTCCAGGGATAGCACCTGGAGGGAGGGCAGGAAACAAAGAGCGGCGTGAACAGGGCACCCCGGCCCCTGGGCTGGGCCTTGCCCCCCGCCAGCCTCCCTGCGGCCAGCACTCTCGAGGGGAAGTGCCTGTTTCAGCCAGCCCAGACTCGACCTGGAAAGACACACTCTTTAAGAACTCCTTCAGTTTGTCATTGGGAATTCTCGATAAATGCACACCCACACCATGGCGGGGCTCTCTGGGGACAACCAGTGAGCGTCCGTGGTCAGCTGCTGTCCTTGCTGTTGTCCGCATCCGTCCCCTCGTCTGCTGGCCTCTGTGTGGCCTTGGAGGCCTAACCCTACCTCCCTGGGCGACTGAGCGCTCTCCTCCAAGGAAAGTACCCAGATAGCATGTGATAATTTTCCTGTAGAACTAATCATCAGGGAGAATTTTTTCTTTTTAGAGTGCTTTATATCAAGAGAATTATGTTCCCTATCAAATTTCCTTTGTTTTTTATGCTACCAGCAAATTAAGAGCTAAATTCAATGCTTAACAGTGAGATCACCGCCTATGGTTATTAGCATTTTCTTTTTTTTTTGGCTGAGCAGCTTGTGGGATCTTAGTTCCTGGACCAAGAATTGAACCTGGGCCCAGACAGTGAATGTGTCCAGTTCTAACCACTGGACCTCCAGGGAATTCCATGGTTATTAGCATTTTTGCTTTTTATCTTTTCTAAGCATTAGATTTTCCTATTGCATTTAATCATTTTATTGAAAAAAAATATCCTTCAGACAAATTTTTGGTTGAAGATACAGATATACGTTACAAGTGTGCAGCCATGACCTGTATTCTTTGCTGCTCTGGGGCACTTTCAATTACTTCTCAGTTAGTAGCTAAGGCGTAAAAGTTGAGGCTTCAAGAGATTTGGTCATTGACTAGATAGGGTCTCATATACTCTAATGAATGAAAGATATATTGTTGTTGGTTAGTTGCTAAGTCACGTCCGACTCTTCAGAACCAATGGACTGTAGCCCGCCAGGCTTCTTTCTCTATTACCTTACTGAGGTAACACTGGTTTCTAACATTATCTAAGTTTCACGACCATGACACTGCATTTCAACTTCTGTCCACATCACAGGATGCTCACCACCAACTCTTGGTTTCCACCCACTGCCACACAGTTCATCCCCTTTCCACTCACCCCTTCCCCTTTGGTCACCAATACTCTGTATCTCCATGTTTGTTTGGCTTGGCCTTTTGAAATATTTTCTGTTCAGATTTCAGCGCTGAATTCTCAGAATAGAAATGTAGTGTAAGAACAAAGGCCTTCCCAGGTGGCACAGTGGTTAGGAATCCACCTGCCAATGTAGGGGACACGAGAGACATGGGTTCGATCCCTGGGTCTGGAAGACCCCCTGAAGGAGGAAGCGGCAACCCACTCTAGTACTCCTGCCTGGGAAATTCCACGGACAGAGGAGCCTTGTGGCCTACAGTCCATGGGGTTGCAAAGAGGTGGACATGATTGAGCATGCGCGTGTGTATGTGCACCCACACACGCACACACACACACACACACACACACGTAACGAAATGAGGAAGATGAGCAAGGAGAACAGACGTGGCCAGACTACGGGGCTCCTCAGCTCGGACGTACCATGCTTGCTGGGGTTCTGGTCGAGCGGAGAAGCAGCACCGGGTAAGTTATCCATCGGGTTGGGGTGAGTCCATTGAGGGAGGCGTGACTGGGACTGAGACGGGTCCTTCACTGACAAACCACCAGGCATGTCCATACTGCTGACATTCATGTTTGGGTTTAGTCCGGCTAAAGAGAAAAGCACTATTAGGATATGTCTGCTCTTCCTCCAAAATGATTACTGTCTAAAGCTCTCCTAGAGAAGCAATCTAAGTCTTTTATTTTTTTTGAAGATTCACATATGTTTAATGTGTATAAAGGCAAGGACAGTCCTAAATTCAACAGCCACGTTCTGTACAATTCATAGGGTGGACCTGAGGGTAAGGGGAGAGGCCACAGAACCCACACTGAACATGTACAAAAATAACTTACATGGCAGCCCCCACCTGCAGGGATGATGAAGCTCTCGCCCCAGCCCCCAGGGCTGGGGGACACGCTACAAAACAGCACCACGGTGCTAACCAGCATGGGCCAAGGTGCTAGATGTGGGAGGAGGGCGCCAGTCCCGGGGGTGGGGGGGCTATGAGAACACTAATCCTGCTGCTGCTAAGTCACTTCAGTTGTGTCCGACTCTGCGCGACCCCATAGATGGAAGCCCACCAGACTTCCCCGTCCCTGGGATTCTCCAGGCAAGAACACTGGAGTGGGGTGCCATTTCCTTCTCCAATGCATGAAAGTGCAAAGTGAAAGTGAAGTTGCTCAGTCACGTCCGACTCTTCGCGACCCCATGGACTGCAGCCTACCAGGCTCCTCTGTCCATGGGATTTTCCAGGCAAGAACATTGGAGTGGGTTGCCATTGCCTTCTCCTCAATCTAAGTCTTAATTCATGGCCAAATATTTAACAAAGTGCAGATTCTACCACAGGGGGGGTGAGCTTGGGCTGGGGCTCCCGCTGGAAATATCTTCAGAAATTTTATGCTGAAAACACCCCTAGGCCCAACAGAACCCATGCTCTGCGTGGACAGCGAGCCCCTCCCTTGGAAGGAGCCCTGAGACAGCCTCGCTCGGGTTCTGCTAGAACGGCGCGCGGTGGGCGCACGCAGGCCCCGACTCACCGAGAGGGTAGGGGGCGAAGGTGCTGGGTGAAGACTGCTGCTCTTTGGTCTGCAGCTCGGGGAGCCCGGGGGCCGGGGGGTGGGGCGGGAAGCTGTCCAGGGCCGATTTGCCTGCAGAGGGGTGCAGAGACAGGGGTGGCGGGGGCGGCGGCTTCACGAGCAGGGCCTGGGCCAGCTGGCGCTGGTGCTGCTGGATCTGCTGCTGCAGGTTAGTGATTGTGCGCGCAACCTGCGGGGCAGGGGCAGGGAATGACACGCAGTCAGCGGGGCTGGGGGCGGGGGGCGCCTGGGCCCACCTCTGCCCCAACCCAGGTGACCCCGGGGGGCTTTCCAAAGGGGAGGCTGCATGTCAGAGCCATCATCAGTGACAGCGTAACAAGGTCAGGGGAGGGGGCGGCCAGCGACCCGGCTCTGCCGTCCGGGGGCCCCTACTTGCTGCTCCTGTTGTCTCATGGGTCCGGAAACGTTCCGCTGGGCCTGTAGCATCTGCTGCTGGATCTGTAAACGTTGGTATGCCTGTGGATGGCAGAGAATCGTCAGCAGACTGCAAGACAGCCACCAACAAGGGGTTTGACTTCTGTACATTAGTTTAAGGGAAAAATGGCCCAGATTCGTCGGTCCCCTGACCATGCAGTTTGAGCATATTGCGAGGCATTTTCAAAAAGGAACATGTCTTTTTTTTCTAAAACCTTTTTTTTCAAGTGTTTATTTATTTTGGCTGTGCTGCGTCTTCATTGCTACGTGTGAGCTTTCTCTAGCTGCAGTGCCCAGGCTTCGCGCTGTGGGGGCTTCTCTTGTTGCAGAGCACGGGTTCTAGGCGCTTGGGCTCAGCAACTGTGGCGTACAGGCTTAGCTGCCCTGAGGCATGTGAGATCTTCGCAGACCAGGGACTCAAACTCGTGTGCCCTGCATTGGCAGGCAGATTCTTATCCACTGGACCACCAGGGAAGTCCTCCAAAACCTTTCCACTGCACAGACGTTAAAAAGTGACTCAGTCAGCACCTCTGTTTAGGGCTGGTAGTGAGGTCTGTCAGCAAACTATTTTTCAGTTAATGAAGAGATCAAAATTCTTCTGCTTGATTCATACAAACTAAAAGAAATGAGGGGGAAAAAGGTTTTTTCTTCCTTATAAAGACGCCAGGTGTCCAGAATGGTTCAGACAGTGTGGCAGGACAGTGCTGAGCGGCAGCCCCAGACAGCGCAGCTCATAAGCTTATAACCAGGAGCTGTGTGTGGTCTCCGTCCACAGGGAGCCTGAAATCCAGGCTTGCGGCACTTCCACCACCCTGACTCCGGCCACAAACCTGGTGAGAACGGTCATCAGAGAGTCTTCCCACAACGATGCAGAAGGCTGGATCCTTTGTTTCAAAAGTTGGCTGAATATGGCAAATTTTCTTCCTTACAGCATGGATTTTTGGGGGACATTTGGGGCAACAGGATTTATTGAGATAGGATCCAAATAGAAGTACAGATTGTACTACGAGAGAAGCCTCATTAATCCATAAATCAGAAGAATAAAATGCTTAGCTGAATCCTTACAGGCTCTAAAGCTTAACCTTAGGATGCATAAAACATCATTTCACCAATTTTTCTGGGAAAAAATGTTAAAATGCCATACACTATTTTTAAAATGGAACACATGAAATGTAAACATACTTCAATACTTTCTTGGTGTCTTTTACATTACAGGGGCCAATAAAAATTATGAATAAGGGATTCCAGAACGTCAGTACTGTCTAGAATGAGCTCAGCCTCAGGTCAGAGTCCAGCCGTCCTGCAGTGCACCCAGGAGGAGGGCGCTGCTCTCTTCTGCAGGAGGAGTGCTGAACACCACACATGCTTCTTGGCTGCTCCCTGTCCTCCCCTGAGGTCAGCGGTCCCTTCCTGGCACTGATGGCCCCGGGGCCTTACACCACAGTCCATGAGGCTACTTTATCTTTTTTTTGATGTGGACCATTTTTAAAAAGTCTTTATTGGATCTGTTAAAATATTGTTTCTGTTTTACGTTGGTCATGAGGCATGTGGGATCTTAGCTCCCCCACAAGGGATCAAACGTGCATCCTCTGCATTGGAAAGCAAAGTCTTAACCACTGGACCACCAGGGAAGTCCCCAAGGCTCCCTTTTCTGAATGAAGTCCAGTCATGGCCTGGAACCCACGCCCAGGGCGTTGGGTACTTCATTGCGTCTTGTCCAGGACACTCACACCCTACCTGGCCACTACCTGGAACCAGACACGCAGACTGGTCAGAAGTGTGTCTAACAAATGCTAAAGGGTCAGGACTGAGAGCCTGACCCTGTAAGGAAAGGTTCCCCTATAAGGAAAGGCTGACATCATGGTTTTGTCTCTTGGAGCCTTTTCTTTTCTTCCTTCATGACTCCTGATAATTTTCTACGAGATGAAGCTGTTGGACAAGATGTCTAAACAAATCAGGTGTCAACATATTAAAGAAAAAAACAAACACTGGGTCCTTCAGGGAATATAAATTCAGGATGCATCGAGGCATACAATGCCATGGTGTTTCATGGCAAAAGCAAAGCCTGTTGAAAATTAAAAATACAACGTATGTTAAACTATAAAACTCTCAAGAAGTATTAGGCTACATCAGCCTTTCTCAAGAGGGATTCTGAGAGAATTAAGTCCTAATCTCTGAGGCAGATACTGTACATAATGAAGTAACTTGTCTTTTGCTTCTAGAATGGTATTTATGTATATCATCCTCAGAAGAATTTAGCCAAAAACCAGGAAGTGATTTGCTGGTTCCGTGTTCAGATGAGAAAGGCTGGCTGAGTGCTAACAGACGTGCCTGATTGTCAGATGTGGGAGACTGATCACGAAGGGGCCGAAGAAGTCACAAAGCTTAGTGGAAATGCCCTTGAGTGAAGAACTTCCTAAATCTTTAATTTATTTAATAAAATATTATCCTATTTATTTGGCTGCGTGGGGTCTTAGCTGTGACACATAGGATCCTCAATCTTTGTTGCAACACGTGCGATTTTTTTTTTTTCTTTTAAGTTTCAGCATTTGAACTCTTAGTTGTGGCATGTGGGCTCTAGCTCCCTGACCAGGGATTGAACCTAAGCCCCCTGCACTGGGAGCTTGGAATCTTAGCCACCGGACCACCAGGGAAGTCCCCTAATGCTTTTAATAGTTTACCAACTTCATGAAAGTCTCAGTGACATTCCCTGATGTGAAGATGAGCATTAAAGTAACTACATTTATCAGCTGGTGTGCATGTTCTGGCTCATGCCAGTGAATGTGTGGAGAATGCCCTTCCCACGTCCTACAACCTGAGCAGATCTATCCTGACTCACCAGCTGCAGCTGATAGAGCTGGTTCAACATCGTCATATGCTGAGGATTAATTGGCGAGGTTAATAGTGCAGGGTTGAGACCAATGTTTTTTGCTGCAAACTGCAAAAGCTGTGCTTGAACCTGTTAACACAAAATGCACCATTAGACATGAACTCTAATCAAACATTTGTTTGTCTGTGTAGTTTTTCAAGATTCAAAACTGACTGATTAAATGACAATTGTATTTGTCTCATGACTGAACTTCAAAAGCCATTAAAATATTTACAGACATTCCAACATCAGTAGTTAGCATGTTTTAGTGGAGAATGTAGAAGGAAGAAAGGAAGGGAGGAAAGGAAGGAGGGAGTGACAGAAGGCAAGAAAGAGATGTCTTCCTCCAAATAATTTAGTTGCAGATTAATGCTCTAAGGTCCTGGGTTCCTCCTGTCGGTTGCTGATTTTGTCTTCTGTTGAAGTGAAAACGAGCAGGCATCATTCAAGGCCTGGGGACAGTGAAGGCACACTCACTTCGCCATGCCTTCCCGGGAGGAAGTCCGAGGCACACAGGCACCTGGGACCGGTCCCCGTGGGAGCTTGGTAGATGGCTGCACCACCACCTGACCAGAGGGTCCTCGTTGCAGGGTGGGCAACGACCCCTCCTCAAGTTCACCTGCTCAGGCAGTGGTCTCTCCCTGTTTGTGGGACCCCAAGACATTCCTCTTGGGGGGCCCAAATGCCCAGGCTCCATGTGGCACAGGGCTCGTGTGACCTGCCAGCCCTGATCGTGACTGTCACGACCGTCAGGACTGACTCTTCCTCCCTGCTCACCAGGAACTTGCTGCTCTGCACTGTCAGGGGCCTGGCACTGGCCAGCTCAGGGCGCCCCGACACGTGCTTTGTACATTTATCATAACGTTTACACAAGGTGGTCTTAGGTAGTACATGGAAGGGCATCTTTTACTTTTATAGTCATCTAACATGTATTAGGAAAATGTTGATTTTTCTATTTATGACGGACATGTAAAGTTTCAGGAATAAATTTATCTAACTAAGAAGGCAAGTCAACTTAGAGAAAACACATTAAGAGCCTTTGCTTGAAAGGAAGGCACACAGATGAGTGACATTCAGGACACGCTGGTTTGCAGAGTCTGGGGAAGGCCACACTCTGCCTCCAGGCCCCTCTCTCCTCCCACCCCTTCGCTGGGGCAGCTGAGTCACTAAGTCCAGGTAGTGGGATGTGAGTGGAAGGCGTCTGTCTCTTGTCTTTCTTCCTCCTGGGATGTGGCTGAGGCAGAGCTGGTGCTTTCTGCACTGCTGCCTGGGCAAGAAGTACCTGTCTGTCTTGCCTGAGGGTCTGTATTTCAGGGTCTGTATTTGTTGTAGTGGCTAAAGAGTGTATCTTAAGAGTATATTCTGTTTACAAAATTTAACTATTCTTTTACCCAGATTTCAGCCATCTCAACTAGGTGCATAGATTTCAGGTCAAACAATTATAGCGTAATAACTGTGGTGGTGGTGGTTTATTTGCTAAGTTGTGTCTGATTCTTTGCGACCCCATGGACTGTAGCCTGCCAAGCTCCCTCTGTCTGTGGGATTTCCCAGGCATTAATACTGAAGTGGGCTGCCATTTTCTTTTCCAAGGAATCTTCCCGACCCGGGGATCAAATTCTATGACTTACCATTTAGTCTATTATTGAGCCTTCTTATAAGGTGTAATAAGGACTGTAACATTATAATTAAAACCTCTAGTCCAAAGTCTAGAATAATGGAATGTTCTAAAAGTAAACGGTATTATCATGAGAAAAGTTGACACTATGCTTTATAGTTACAAAAAACAACAATATCCATTTTCTGAATTCTGTTTGCTTTTTTTTTAAAGAATAAACTTAACAGTCTGTAACATAGGTACTATTCTATGTTGTCCTGTTTAGTCTGTCACTGAAGCATTACTCAGTCCTTCATTGAATCTAAGAAGTTTCTTTTACATCCTAAGCTATTTCCCTCACCACCTTGCTCCCCCACCAGTCTAGGGCAACTCGGTGGGTCCATCTGAATAATCTTGTCGCGAGCAGAACAGACGCCCAGGCACTGGTGCATGCCACTGGCCCGAGTGCTCTGAGAGCAGGAGGCCGGCCCTTGGGGAGGGGTCTGGGCATGCCTCCCCCCAGGGCAGGGGGGCCTGGGGGACGGGTGCACACGAGCACACGCGAGGGCTGCCCGCTCTCCCTGCGCCGCGGGCGCCAGTCTGACCTGAGGGGATAGAAACTGAGGCACTTGAGCACGGAGACTGGGCTGGGAGGAGCTCAGGGGCGGCACGGGCGGCTGCGGCGGCTGCTGCATGGTCCTGGCGGGCGCTGCTCCGCTGCTGCCAAACATGCCCAGATTGCCACTCGGTGTCTGCGGACGGGGAGGGAGGGGTGGTTATACCGTCGCTGCGGGAGCAGGCAGGGGGGCAAAACTGCACCTGTTTCCTGCCAGGCGCAACTCGCACCAGAGGGAAGGCTGAACAAGGGCTGTCCACAGCACGTCCCAGAAGGGTCCTCGACCCAGGTGAGGGGAGGCCCCCACAGGACAATTGCTGCCCCCTGAGCTCATAGCAACAGCAATACCAAGGGCCCAGTGGCCAGGCCTGGTGCCATGAGCAGGGCTCCCATGCCCCTGCCCCAGAGGTCTCTTTCCTGCCCCCTCTGTCTTCCATTTTTGTTAGTATTATTATTATTATTAAACTGATGGGACTTAAAAAATAAAGAAGTGCTATTCACAGACTTATGGACACAGCGGGAGCAGGAAATGGTGGGATGAATTGACAGAGTAGCATAGAAATATATACATTACCATGTGTAAGACAGACAGCTAATGAGAAGTTGCTATATGACACGGGGAGCTTAACCTGGTGCTCTGTGACAACCCAGATGGGGTGGGATGAGGTGGGTGGTTCAAGTGGGAGGGAACATATGTGTCTCTATGGCTGATTCATGTTGATGTATGGCAGAAACCAACATAACATTGTAAAGCAATTATCTTCCAATTAAAAAATAAATACATTAAAAAAAAACACAATACACACTCAAAAAAAAAAAGAGAAGATACAGATTAAGATCATGATTTTCAATATAAGTGACATTTCTTTTCCACCAAAAGCCCCATGATCCAAAAAGTGAAAGAGAAGTACTGTTCACTTATGGCTGCTGAGAAGAAGGACTGGGGGAAAGGATATTCAGGGAGCTTGGGATGGGTATGTACAGCTGCCATGAGCAAAACGGATAACCAGCAAGGACCAGCTGTGTAGCACAGGGAACTCTGCTCAATCTTACGTGGCAGTCTGGACAGGAGGGGGGCTGGGAGGAGAATGGATACATGCATATGCATGCCCGAGCCCCTCTGCTGTCCACCTGAAACTACCACAACATTGTTAATCATCTATACTCCAAAATGAAATAAGAAGTTAAAAAAAAAAGAAGAAATGCTTTTCAAATCGGGTACAGATGACAGAAAATCCATCTGCAAAGCTTGCCTACATCTTTAAATCACAGAAGCCACTCAGAGCTGGTTTTAGGTGACCTACGACAAGCCCATCATGTTCAAGGGCGCTGCAGGAATACTGAGCCCCGCAGGAGACCTGCACGCAAGCGCATACAGGCACCTTCTGTGCTGGGGTAATGGGCAGGGATCACTAACCGGAGAGAAGACATTTTCCAAAAGGAAATAGTTCTGAGTTCAACAAGACCTGAAACTGAATACATGCACAAATTCAGGTCGGTGAGTTTGTTGTGTTAAATACAGAAACTATATTGAGTGCTTCTTTCTGTCTCCTGGCTGAGTTATCTGACTCTCGGGGCCGCTGGCCTGGCCTCTGAGTCCCCAGTGGCAGCTGAAAACCTCCACTGCTGACTGGTGAGCCTCATGAGCAACATGAGACGGCAGCGGGGATTCGTGGACTGGGGTGCGCTGAGAACTGGCCTTGGCCACCCCCAACCTCACAGCATTGCTGGAAGAGAAGGCTCAGAGCTGTGTGTGGTGTGAGCCTCAACCGGGAGGAAATCAAGGACAGTTCCAGGGACGGGAAGGACATGCACTTGCTTTCATGTCACTTCATCCCAGGGGAGAGAAGTGACACAAGGCGGCCATCGTTCAAAACCCCAGGTCCTGCCTCAGGGACATCTGACAGTGACTTGCACCTTTTCCACAAGTGTCAAAGGCAAGGAACGATGCCAAAATCACTCTGAAAACCACTGAGAACCTGCAGGAGGTGTCATCTCTACTTCGGGGGAAAAGGGAGAGTACGGCATTTTCCTGCAGATTAATAATGCATTTAAGGTGTCCACGGTCAGGAGAGACAGAACAGCACTGCCTGGATCTGTGACTAGATCCAGCAGCTAAAGACCGCTCTGTAACCCGCGTCACGTCACAAGCAGCACGTTAGGACCAAGGGTGTTGAACTCAAACACATTTCAGTTACATGTAGAAATAATTTTGAAAGCATTTCCTGTAACATGGTTAAATTTCTAGAATTGGATTCATTTCTTGACAGCAGTACGTCACTTGAAAGGAAATCCTTGTCATAGCTCAGTTCCCTTTACACGTTCAGTGGTATTTTCACATCTGGGTATTAATTAAAGACCAAGTTCATGTCTCAAATACACTGATTTAAA
Organism: Cervus canadensis; assembly: GCF_019320065.1. Classification (NCBI taxonomy): domain Eukaryota; kingdom Metazoa; phylum Chordata; class Mammalia; order Artiodactyla; family Cervidae; genus Cervus; species Cervus canadensis. The sequence goes on along the minus strand of NC_057386.1, from coordinate 8,956,505 downwards.
GGCACATAAACAAGACCACAGTGAGCCTCTGCCAGCAGCCTTACCTGTCTAGAAGAATTCAAGTTTTGCATGCCCAGCCCTGAGGCAATCCCGCCCAGGGCCTGATTGGGGAGTGCACTGTTGGAAAGGGGGAGCTTCAGGCTTGGTGAAGGCAAAAATGGTGAAGTCGTGGGCTCTTCCACGAGGCCGCCATCCTGATTGGGGAAAGAAAGCGTGAGCTGTGGGCAGGGCCCGTCCACACACAAAGCACAAGTTCCCAGGACGCAGACAGGGATGTGGATGAATATAAAGAAGTAAAAGATCGAAAACGTGTAGACGAGAGGATGGAGAAATGGGCAAAAGGAAGAGGGGAAAAAGAAAAAAGAGAAACAGGATTAAGACGCTGTTTTCATTTTAACAATTATTTTACAAACACACATAACAGCTTACATAGTCTCATCACTACCAGCCCTGCCTATGGGTAGGAGTCAGGAGAGAGACAGTGTAAGTCTTACTTGGAAAACACTTTAACAACCGTTTTCAAACAAACAGGCTCCTTTGAGAACTTACTAACAAGGCTCTAGGTATATACTAGGTTGAGATCTACTGACATTCATCTGTTTTTGATTTCACATGGCTTAACCTAATAATAAGGTAAATTATAAAACAAAAACCTGATTTTTTTTTTACATTTACTAAGGCATCAGGTCCTTTGTAAATTTACCTCATCCAACTTCACATCAAGCCTAGAGTATTAGTTCAGATTTTAAAGGTACAAAAACAAGTCAAGGTCCCACACTTAGCGAATAAAAATTCAGGATGCTGAGTTAAACTGGAATTTCAGATAAACACCTGATAATACCGCAGAATAAGTACGGTCAAGAACGAGTCATTGTTGTCTGAAATGTCGATGTCCCCGGGCACAGTGAGAACTCCATTGCGCGGAGCTCTGGTTGGGGGACGCTGCTAATCTGAGAACAGAGACCAACTCTCGCCTCTTCTGTGAGCCTCCTTTTTCTGTCTGTTTGCTTTAGAGTTGTCTTTCCTTGCTTCTATTATTTTTTTCAAGGTCAGACATTTTGACTGAGCTTAATAGGACACTGTTTCCCCTCTGAGGTCACACCAGTCTGGAGAAGGGGCACCAAGCAGGACAATACTGAGGGGAGTGAACCGGCGACTCTACTTGCTAAAACATCTAAGGTGATTTTCCTGCACCTGTGGGTTTTCTGAAGTGGCTCATCCGAGCAAGGCCCACGCCCAACCACTTCTAGACCCTTCTTCTGAGATTAAACATGCAATCCATCATTTCCAATGGGAAGAACTGTGCACATAAGACCATAAAAGAGAAATCTGATGCCTCCTGTCTACAGGACAAATTCAAGCAGCCAAATTTACCCACTGGCATGAAAATCAGTTTTCAATTTCAGTATTTTTATTCATCACATCATATGAAATACTTATAACACTACCTCTTTTGAGTCAAACATTCATATATAGTATAAAAATGGGTAAAAGTCACTTAAATATTACAGTCCAGTAACTTTCTAATCCAACACAGTGAAAATGAAAAACACGTCTTGTTAAAAACAAACAAAAAAGCCACCTAAACTCATACCTTGTCAAGGAAGGTGGGGCGGTCCACGGAAGACTCTTTGGAGATCGGTGGGCGGCAGCCAAGGGGCTTGGTGACCATCCCGTTGTAGTCGGTCACTCCCAGTCCACGCTTGTCCATGTCCACCTTCTTTTCCAGCAGAGCGCCTGGGGCACAGCAGACAGAGGCGGCATTTGAAACCAAACGCCCAGGGGGTCGGCTGTGAATGCTGAGCACAGATAGGTGCCAGCCGACACTGCAGGGAAGGAGTCAAGACCTTCACCCCCCAGAGGACAGGGCCAATCGCGGAAGGCTGTGGTCTGACCCCTGCTCCGTATCAGCCACCTCTGCCCCAAGGGGGCTAGGTCCTTCCTCTCCCCTGGGATTTGTTGCTCCTTTACCCAAAGAGGGCCTTTCCCCAGCTGTCCCACCTTATACCCACCAACTTCCACCTGCTGAGTGCCTTCCGGCTGCAAGGACCTGCCCAGACATTGGGGACACGGCAACGCAAACCAGACAGGTCTGTCCTATGCCCCTTCGATTCAGAGACTGGTGTCTGTTCAGCTGCCTCGAGCTTGGCACTGCCTCGCAGCTCTGAGGAGGCAGGACTAACTCCCTACAGACCACACCTGGTCCCTCTGTCCTGGTAGCTGACACCACACACCTGGCATTTGCATACAATTATAAAGTTTGACCCCCGTTATTTGTGAATTCTGAGCTGGTGAGTTCACCTACTTGCTAAAATATACTTGTAGCCTCACATCAAAACTTGCGGTGCTTTTTGGTCATCTGCAGACACATGCAGGGCAGGGCAGAATCTGCACCCCAGATGACACACACACACGCCTGGCTCAGGCTCTCACAAACGGACAAGTGTCTTTCTCGTGGTCTACGTGGGGCCAGGTTTTCGACATCTCTCTGCCTTCTGTTGGTCATTTCAATGGTCCCCATGGTCCCCAAGCCAATGTCCTGAGCACAATAAGGTTGCATGGCGCCTGCCTTGTTCAGCAGCTGCTGATGAGCAACAAGGGGGTGCAGCCAGAACAGGGAGAGACAGTCACCATCTGTGTGTAAGCCTGTAGGGAGGGAGCTAGAGTAACATCTACAGTGTGAGATGAAGCTTCAGAAAAGATGGAAAGCAGATAAATATGAGGACTCACAAGATGACTTCTTTTTTTTAAAAAAAGCATCTTTTTTTTTTTTTTTTTTAAAAGCTTATGGCATTGGTGTGAGTCGAAAAGTGAACAAAATCTATGATCATTATTAATTACCCAGGGTCAGGTCACCCTTCTTAGCTAATGTTTTACTATAAAGAAACATGGCTGGCATATGATTATTCATGAGTAATATGTACTACACAGAAACACAGGACTTCCTGTGGCGGTCCAGTGGTAAGTTATGACCCTGCCTTCCATTGCCGGGGGGTGTGGGTTCGATTCCTAGTCGGGGAACTGAGACCCCACATGCTGCAGGGTGTGGCCAAAGACTAAAGAAAAGGCAAGGAAAAAAAATACAGCTTAACCCTCCTCACAGCCCTCCAAACCCAGAAACACACATAAAACAAGGTTAATGCATCGACTGGTTGACAAAAATGCTGTGGCCAGAGGCTTTGGACAACCTCATCCCCGTATATCCCCAAGGAGCAAGGGTTCAGTACTTCCTGGTTTAGTACTTTGGCTCACTCAGCAGGAACGAAGCTGGTCAAGGGGCCCCAGCACCTTTCTCTAAGAGGGTCACTATCTCCTCCCCTCAAAATAGATGAGGATAGTATCAATTCACCTATTTGTTGCAGAAATGAAAAAAAAAAAAAAAGAAACAGGAAAAGCAGACACGGTTCCATGTGGTGCTTGGCCGTCTGTCCCCGGAGACCACCAGTCCTGAAGGACTGGCCCCGCGGCAGGTGTACACCCTGTGGGTGACCCTGTCTCTTGAGCACGTATTCAGCCACTGACCCACGACTCAGAACACTGAGACTCAGAAACGCGCATCTGTAAAACAAAGCGCAATCGAGGTGCGTCCTGGCACTTACTCATGGCCTGATCGAGATTCATGTTGTTGCTCTTCAAGGCCTCTTCAGCCGGCTCTCTCTGCGGAGGGAAGCGGAGTTCTCATTAGGAGGTGCGGTAACAGAATGAAAAGCTTGCAAAGAGCTCGAGCGCTGTTAATGCAGGGACATGATCGACAGTAACTTGACGTTGTTCCGTTTAGGAACCAGAAATACTTTTCTCGTTGTGGTTAGAGACAAGTGTCTTCTAAATAAAAAATCTTTGTCACAAGAAAACGTATTGAATTGGTTTTCAGAGGGAAGAAGACTTTAAACCCTGAATGTCCACTGCCAGGGGAGTCCTGTCACTGACTCTGTAGTAAGCAGGGTGACCTCTCCCAGGGCAGCCGCAGGGACTCACGGTGAGAGTCAGATTCCAGGATGTGTCTGTTGTCGACCACTTTTCCCCAAAAAACGTAAAAACAACATAACACAACACAAGTACTAATAGATGCACTTTGATAATCATCTCTCGGATTGAAACAGACTAGTCTTGGTGGAGACCAAGCAGAGCTCGGTGCTGAAGGACCGCGGGGCCGCTCTGGGCCCATCACCTCGCAGTGGGTGGGGAGGCTGGGCCCCGGGGCTGAGCACATGCGGAGTCAGGGCCCTGTATCCCGTGAGAAGTATGTGGTCCCCCCTTCCAGTCTGGGGCTGCTCCAGACCCATCCCGAAGGGGCACCCATGGCAACCAAAAGGTAAATGCTCATTTGAGTAAAGATTTGGAGAGAAAACATTTGAAGGGACAACAGGGCAGATGCAGGAGGTATCGTTCATAATCTGAATGCTTCCACTGGCTCTTGGGAACTGAAAAGATGGGGAGGCATTTTCAGAGGAACACCCTATACACAATCTAAAACTCGGGCACCAAACAGGTCTGCTTGGGTTTCTTTATCTGGACACAAGGTTTCAGTGCTTTATACCAAGTTCTCCCTTGAGATCTCGGTCAATCTTGCAGAAATGAATGAAAACTCACTTTTAGATGAAAAGAAAATAGAAAACGGGATAAACCAATGAAAACTAAGTCACCCATCGTTTTTCATTCTAGAAAAAGGTTCTCACACCTTTCTAGACAGAAAGGATGTGGATCTTTGCGGTAGTTCAAAGCACTAATCCCTAAGCAGGAGTGCCCAGGTGAAAGGGGGATGTACGAGTTAGGTTCTGCCAACAAGCTCATCCCCCAGAAGTCGTCCTCCTGCGTTACACATGACAAAAGGTGGACACAGGACACAACAGGGCCGTGCAGGCCAGGACACATGGCGGCAGCAGTAAAGGGAGACGCCAGTCACCGGGAAGCCCATGTCTGTGAGTTGTTTGATCAGCCGGGTCATGATCCAGGCCTCGTCCTGCTTGCCAGATGTTTTCATGCCCTAGAACCAAGGGTGGGAGGAGAGAGTCCATGAGGCAGGTTTTACGGTATGGTTTTAAGCTATGTTTTATTGGAGTATAGTCCTTGACAATGCTGCTAGTCTCTGCTGGATAGCAAAGTGAAGCAGCTACACGTATTCGTGTGTCCCCCCTTTCCTGGGTTTCCTTCCCACTCACGTCACCACAGAGCCCTGAGCGGAGTCCCCAGTGCGGTGCAGCAGGGGTTCGTTAGGCACTTATTTTACACACAGTATCAACAGGTGCATGTGTCAGTCCCAGTCTTCCAGCTCCTCCCACCCTTCCTTCCCACCTTGGTATCCACACACTTGTCCTCTCTGTCTGCGTCTCTATTTCTGCCCTGCAAGCAAGAGCATCTGTGACATTTTTCTAGATTCCACTTAGAAGCATTAGTTAATACATATTTGTTTTTCTCTTTCTGGCTTACTTCACTCTGTATGATACTCTCTAGGTCCACATGAGCCACATTTTAATAACGCATTTCTTCCAGAAATGGGAGACGCCCAAAGTTCATGTTGATCTACAAGTTACAGCACCCCTGTGTTAACGATGAGCAATGTTGCGCTCCCCATCGCCCTGACAGCATCTCGTGGCTTGTCCTACGGGATGCTTCAGGGTGTATTCGCAGTTGGCATGTGTGTGCAGTTTATGGGCTTAGAAAAAGCAAGATAATGATTCTTTTCCCCCAGAGGATGCATTTCGTTCATCACAAATAGGAACCGCGTCCATTATCAGATAAGCAAGCTAGGTGCTCCCTTGAACACGACCCTCTAATAACCATATAAAATCTACTAAAAATTACATGGCTTGCGCCCTTTTATAAGCTTTGTTCTAAAAGATGACAAAATACAGGGTGTTCATTCCAACAGGATGAAAAGGCAACAAGATGAAAGGAAGGAAAAAACCTTCTGTTAACTCATGGCCTGCGGGGTGGAGAAAACGGTGAGGGGAGGGTGAAGACAGGAGGAGGGAGTCGAGCGAAGAGGAAACGGTGGTGGGGTGGAGAGGGGGCAGTGGGGACTGTTGGGGGGCTGGGCGTCAGGATGTGACCCCTGGACAACCTCCTGCTCTCCTGCAAGGAGGAGGAGCTAATGATGCATTCTCACCTCGTACAAACTATCCTTCACAGTGCTTTCAAAACTGGGCCTGGGACGTCCCTGCTGGTACAGTGGGTAAGAGTCCGCCTTACAGGGGACTCGGGTTTGATCCCAGGGGCCAGGCCAGGTCTCTGATTCCAACCGCCAGAGATGGTTCCAACTTGGAAGTGATGCCTCTTGGCCTCTGTCAGTACCCTCCATGGGCTTGTGTGTCGAGTTTTTAAATTTTACTTTACTTGGGGAGGATCCCACATGCCAAGGACCAACTCAGCCCAGGTGCCACAACTATCGAGGCCTGAGCGCCTAGAGTCCTTGCTCTGCTACAAGGGAATCCACTGCAATGAGAAGCCCGCTCACTGCAACTGGAGAGTAGCCCCGGCTCGCCACAACTAGAGAAAAGCCAGGGCACAGCAATGAAGACCCGGGGCAGTCAGAAAGAAAGAAATAAAGTTTAAAAAGCTTATTTAAAAAAAGAACCTGAGGTAAATAACTTCAGTCGTGTCCAACTCTGCGGCCCCATGGACTATAGCCTGCCAGGCTCCTCGGTCCATGGGATTCTTCAGGCAAGAATACTGGAGTAGGTTGCCATGCCTTCCTCCAGTGGAGTGTTTCAGACCCAGGGTTTGAATCTGTGTCTCTTATGTCTCCTGCATTGGCAGGTGGGTCCTTTTCCACTAGTGCCAGTCACAGGACACAGTTTGTGGGGTGACTGTAAGCTAACATGCTGGCTTTTCTCAAGGGAGCAGCCTCTCTGGAGGTGATTTTAATCGTTCCCACGCGGCCAGAGCCAGGTGTGCCAACAACACACAATATTTTAATTCACCAGTTCGGTGTTTCTGGTCCTGTCATTCTGGTCCTGGCTGGATGATTTGCCAGCCAGACTGTGAAAAGACCTAATTTGAAGCCTGACATCACATCTGCTCTTTATGAGCAGAGGGCCCTGGTTTTAGTTTCTGGGTTCTGCTAACTGCCAGTTGAGCGGCTTTCAAACTGGAATTGTTTTAAACGGGTAATACATTCACATGATTAGAGAGCAGAAACGAGGGGCACAGGGAAGCATCTTCCTCCTACTCCATGCCCAGTCTGCTGAGTTCTCCTTTGCTTCCTCATCCTTCCAGACAGTTCTGAATTCTACAGAGGCTGTTATGAGTGCGTGCGTGACTCACATCCATTTTTCTCTCCTCTTTCTCTGCCCCCTAAAATCGGGGATGTGCTAGACACAGATTCTGTGCCTCGTCTTTCACTTAGCGATATATTTTGGTGATCTTTTCATATGAGTATTTTTAAAGTTTCTTTAAAATTTTTTTTTAGTTTTTCATAATATGGATGTAGCATAATTTAACTAGTTATGCCATCAATATACATTTAAGTTATTATTATAATTTTTTTTTTTGCTGTCCCATGACAAGTAGGAGACACAAGGGATGCAGGTTTGATCCCTGGGTTGGGAAGATCCCCTGGAGAAGAGAATGGCAACCTACTCCAGTATTCCTGCCTGGGAAACCCCACGGACAGAGGAGTCTGGTGGGCTACAGCCCATGGCGTCAAAAGCAGTCCAATAGGACTGAGCACGCATGCACATACATATTCAACATGCCCCATTATATGTTAACATAACAATATTTTTTTAATGGGAAATAATTATATTTTCTAGAACATAAATTTTTGGTGAGACAAGTGGTACTGTCACACCTGGCTGGACCTCTCTCCACTGTGCAGCTTCACGGAAGCATCTGGTTTCACCCATCAGTCCCTGCTTTCACGCTGCTGTGACAGCAATCCCGTGTCATGCTCTGCACTTGGCAGAGACCCCCTGAGAGGGCATCAGGACCCCCAGAGTCCCCAGGGCACTCTGAGAGCCTCGGCTCCCTCTGTCACTAACTGGAGAGACCACCTTAACACTGCGCAGGGCTCAGCGTTCACCCCCCCCACCCCCACCCCCGGGGCTGCACGCACCTTCTGGAGCCCTTTCTTGGGGGCGTTCCCCCAGGAGCTGCAGGAAGAGGGGCTCTCCTGCGAAGCCGTGTTGTTCCACACGCCCCCATCCTCGTCCTCCCACTGACTAGCGCTGAGGTTCGCGTCGTCCCCGCCGCTGCCCCAGCCTTCTTGCATAGATTTTGAAGCTAGAAAGAGAGGGAGCAGGAGTGTGTATCAGTCACCATTCCCAAAGCAGACAGGGGCGCCCTGTGACACCATTGAGGGGAGGCAGGACAGAGGGGTGTACAGCACCTACCTCTTACTCCTCTGTCCTCCCTTACACCTAAGAATTTCATTTTTCCTACTGGACATGTAATGTACATGTACATGTGTGTCTGTTTTTGTCTTCAAACTCCAGCTATTTGTAATCTGTGCTGTTCCAATGCCCTTAACCCATGAGAGATCACTTTTAAAAAACATTTATTTGGCTGTGCTGGGTCTTAGTTGTGGCACGTGGGATCTTCCATCTAGGTTGGCGACATGCAGAATCTTTACTTGCGGCGTGAGGGGTCTAGTTCCCTGACCAGGAATGAAACCTGGGCCCCCCGCATTGGGAGCGTGGAGTCTTAGCCACTGGACCACCAGGGAAGTCCCTAGAGGTCATTTTGAAACATGGACATTCTAACGATAAATCCTGGGGGCTACCGAAGGTGGCTGTCGCTGAGTGACATGAGATGCTGGTAAAAGGCAGAGTCCTGAAAACGATCATGGTCCTCCAAGGCATGTGGTACGTCACGTGGTACGTCACGTGGACCAGTGCTCCCCCAGTGTGACCAGACCTGAGCCGCCTGAGGGTCCTGAAAAGTTCGGCAGGCCTGTGGTCGGGCTTAGCGGCCTGCAGTCTTGACAAGCTCCGAGGAGATGCTCCCAGAACAACAGGAGGGACACAGCCAAGGGCTCAGGCAGAGGCAAGCGGAATACTGAATTTCGATTTCAGGATATTATTTTTTTCTCCTTTCTTAAAATACAAAATAATCTTTGGTATAAAAGTCACCCCAAACTCTCCTTCCTGGGGAATCTGAAGAAGGCCAAAGATCAAGTGACACTACAGTTAGCTACAGTCTGTAAGACGATGAAGACCCGAGGCTTACAAGGTGGCCAGGCGTGTAATTAGGCCTCTGAGGACAAATGATACAGATAGGTGGCCTCGACACCTGAATCTACACACCCCGGAGTTTCCTATCCTTCGGGCTTCTAACAAGAAGTGACAGGAATGGGATACACAATCCGGCGGAATGGCCGGCATGCACAGCACGCTACCCAGTGCTGACAAAGCAGCAAAACACCAAAACAATAAAGTTGCATTTTAAAGATCTTAATAGTGTCCAAAAAAAAAAAAAAGCGCTTTTGCACCCGTGTGAACAATTAATGTTACACTGGATTTATATCAGTCAACTTACATTCATACTATTGTCGTAAGTATCATATTGTAAAGCAGCCACACATTACAGAATTCCACTTGGTGAACATGATCTGGACAACAGTATGGATGCACATTTTATGTATACTTATACTTTCTAAGAATGGGAGGAAAACACAGCATGTTGTTTTTTCTTTTTAAAAAAAGAAAAGAAAGAGAGAAAGCATAAATGTGGAGTATCCAACGCTGAATTTTGTTTGCTAGGCAGCAAAAGCAAGGCAAGTGTCAAACTGTGGAGTAATATATTTTTCAAAAGCCAATCTCAAAAAGAAAAACGACCTGCCTTATCCACCTGCTCAGTGAAAGAGTAGGTTTAAATCGTCTGAATGACAGGTAGGAGAATTCTGCTGAAGAAGCCTGGAGGCTACTAACCATCATTTTTTTTTCCTTCTTTTTCTTTTAAAAGGAGAACATGGACTTCTCCCAAAAGCTCCTTTTTGTTCATTTATCAGACAGGGCAAATATTTCTTTATAGTCTAAGTTTAACATTAGTCTTAAAATGTGGTGGCTCAGACGGTAAAGAATCCGCCAGTGATGCGAGAAGACCTGGGTTCAATCCCTTGGTCAGGAAGATCCCCTGGAGAAAGGAATGGCAACCCACTCCAGTATTCTTGCCTGGAGAATCCCATGGTCAGAGGATCCTAGCAGACTACAGTTCATGGGGTCGCAAAGAGTCGGACACGATTGAGCAACTTTCACTTAAAATGTAAATAAAATCAGGAAGTGTCCTAAAACACTAATTCTTTAAGCTAAATGAGAAGTATGCCCCTAAATAGAGTACGTGGGCCCACTTCCAAACAGCCGACCCAGGGCGGGCAAGACGCTGGGCTCACCTGGTTTGCACAGGGCTGGGGCGGCAGCGGGGGCGCTGGCCCTCCCGAACGTCAGCGCCGGCTCGGTGGGCTGGTCCCCCCATCCGCTGCCGCTGGTGGGTGGCTTGCCCCACGCTGCTGTGCCATTATCAACCAGGGTGGACGGGGATGATGACTCCCCCCAAGAGTTTTCAGCCTTCGAATGAACGTTAGGCATTTCTCCCCAGCCCGACGAAACTGAAGAGGGCACGGGGGAGAGGGAAGACAACAAAAGTGAAACAGAGAGAGAGAGAAAGTAAGAATGGTGATTTCAAGTTCAAAATCATCTTGAGATTATCTTTAGGATGGCTTTTAGGAGAAGGTGAAAAGGAGACAATGTTAGATCTAATCAGATTTTTCGTTTTTTTTTTTTTTTTTTTAAAGTTCAGTCTTCTCACTCCTGTCCCCTACTCCCTTAAAGCTGAAAGTCTGTTATATTAAAAGCTATTCAATTCACACCATCTGCAACAAGACAGAGTTTTAAAAACTAGTTTAGAACTAAAGTTTAAGGAGTAGCTCTTTTGCTTCTGGTGTTATATGTAACAACCTAAAAGAAATTTCACATTAATCTCTTATAAAAAATTTACAAGTTGCAACATTTTTCTCACTTATCTTTTGACCAACCATCAAAGACACAGGCCTGGGCAAACAAAGAAGATAGAAGAGGAAACGTGTATAGATAAAGTAACAATAGAGCACCCAGATGGTTCTTAAGTACCAGCAGTGCATTTGGAAAGGAGTTGAGATATTGGTGTTAAAAGATGGGAACCGAATGCAGGAATTACGAAGGGTGGTTCCAACTAACTGAATGCAAGCATATCTCAGAATTCTTCTTTCATTCCTGCACCTCATCCAGTTGCCATAGCATCCTGAACCGGGACTTGTACCAGAAATTAGGACGCAATTAAACTAGGTGAGGTTTCCTAGTGAATCCGGAAGGCTCTAGCGTTACTATCTATGGGGCACAGACGAGGTTAAGGGACTAGGCCACAGGAAGGATCTCCGCACCTTCTTTACACTTCAGTAAAACAAACATTTCCCGTGTCATATGCAAACTTCATTTTTCCAAATCAACCCAAATGCTGATCTTTGTGCCTTTGCTGGTAGGCTCACATGATAACTCTTGAAAAGTCACGCTGAAAGCTCACATCAGCTGTAATTTTCATATAGACAGAGCTTCTCACAGGCAGAACTGTGAATGCTTTAAATACTAACTGAAGAATAGAAACCACAAATAAGCCAATCACAAAATTTAAATTATTTGGTTAAAACATGGATATTACCATCTCGGTTATGAAGTAAATTAATTTTCTGACTAAAAATAGCATGGAATCAGCTCCCTTGATGCTTTACTCTGATAAAATACAACAGTAATGATTAATGACAAAACTACCTACCACCTATGAATCATTAAAACTACAACTGTATAATGAGCAAAACATTATGTGAATTATTACCAATGTCAGGGAAAGTGTTAATCGCTCAGTCGTGTTCAGCTCTTTGCTACCCCATGGACTGTAACCAGTCAGGCTCCTCTGTCCACGAAATTCTCCAGGCAAGAATACTGGAGTGGGTTGCCATTCCCTGCTCCAGGGGATCTTCCTGACCCAGGGATCGAACTCGGGTCTCCCATACTTCAGGCAGGTTCTTCACCGACTGAGCCATCTGGCTAAAGGTACTATCAGGGAAGTTAGCCCTAATCACTATTGTTGGCAAAAGCTAACTCTAATATTACCTGTAATTACACAGAAAACAATAATGCATATTGGGAGAAGCAGTTCTACAAATCGAAGGAACAAAATTAGGAAAATTAACATAGAAGACAAAAATTAAGGAAGTTTTGGGAAGCTGAAATAATTCAGGTGTTACTAAAAGTCAATCAGCTGCAAAGATAGTGATTTACTGTCAGCAATTAAATAACAAAATCAACTGAAAAAGGCAGGCACACAGGGACTTCCCTGGTGGCCTGATGGTTAGGACTCCACTCTGCCAATGCACGGGGCACTGGTTTGACCCCTGGTCAAGGAACTAAGACCCCACATGCCCCACAGTGTGACCAAAAAGGGTATAAAGGAGAGAGAGAGGAAAAAAAGGCAGATACACAGCATTTCTCTAGATTACTGTGTTTCAGCTCCAGACTGGGTTTGAACTAGATCCAAACAATCCAGTGTAAATCCTACACTGCATTTTGTAAATTAGTATCAGTTTTCCTCAGGCTCATCAGAAAACTAACTAGTATTAATATAATAAGAATGGGACGAAATGATTGTCCTGTAGCATTTACTTTTACAAAACTGGACACACACACAAAAACCTATGTAATCAAGAAACCTTATTTTGCAAGACAGAGATCAATATCCTTAAGCAGTGATGATCAACAACTGAAAAGCAACTTAAAACCCAAACTCTGAGGTTGGTGAACATTTTGTAAAACTAGTGAAGGTCAAGAGTGATGCTGCAGAATCTGTAAAAGACCTGCTCTGTAGCAGAAACCTCATCAGACATTCATCGGGTATGCACTTTGTTTGGAGGGGGAATCCCAGTTGATCTGCGACAAGCAGGCAAGTGTTCAAGCCAGGAACTGAGCCACAGCCTAGCAGATGCTGTCACTGTTGCTTCCATCTCTGATCCCAGCAGCCTGGGTACCACAAGCCCCGACCGGAAGGGCCAGGGGCTGTATGTGTGAAAATGAATGGAGAGGACCCAAAGGAAGCAGCACCTTGTCACTGTTATGAAGGGAACCGAGGGAGGTGTGACTGCTCCTTCTGCAGCACAAAGAACAGCTGGTCCCCTAGACCGGGACAGGGACAGGCTCAGATCATCTGTGGCTCCTGAGAGGGATGGACTCTGCTCTCACTGCAGAATAGCGCTCGGTTCAGGACAGACAGGTATCACAGGTGATGTGGGGCAAGGACAATGCCTCAATGCAGCTACACCGTGTCGTGGCAGAATATGAGACTAATGTCATCAGTGAAAAATTACCGAGTAACCCCATCATCCCCAGTGATACAGTATGTGCGCACCGTCTCTGCGCAGGGCTCAGCTGTTGTTCAATCGCTAAGTTGTGTCCAACTCTTTGTGACCCCGTGGACTGTAGCCTGCCAGGCTTCTCTGTCTATGGGATTTCCCAGGCAAGAACACTAGAGTGGGTTGCCATTTCCTTTTCCAGTAGGGCTCAGTACATGCAAGTAATTCCTCTAACTTTTTGTCTGTCTCTGTCCAAGTGGTTGAAATAAAATTCACAGCTGCTTTCACACTATCATGACAACTATAGACATCACACATGTGCATAATGCCTGGAGGACGAAAAACAAGCAAGAACTCAGAAACAGTCACCGTGGTGGATGGGGCATGTTTGCCTTCTTTTATGTTTAGTGAGACTGTGTGCAATTTGTTAAAAAAATATATTATCTATAAATATTTTTCACATACAAGAAAATAATTTTGGCTCTTCCAACCAAACAGAAATGCCTTTATCCAGGGTGAATCTCATATTCCTTGTCTACTAAAAACCATTAAGAGGAGATTCTGAGGGTAACATATGCAAGAGGAAAAAGAAAAATCAAAATGCACGTGATGTTGTCCCTGTCTCTGTGGGGTGTCATGGATGTCGTATGTTCAACAAGTGGCAGCAGGCAGGTATGTATGTCACATCTGAGACCCCCACCACCTCCCACCACGTGTGCCCTCAGCAAGCCACTTAATTGCCGGTTTCCTCTGTTATACGAGGCTCCGGCAGCCATCAGGACCACATGAGATGAGCATAAGATGTGCCGCATGTGGTCGCCCGGTGCTGCCAGGCCACGCTTGTCGCCAGGGCCCAGGCACCAGGCACATGTCAGCAGGAGCTTTCTGAGAGACACGGAGCAGGGGGTGAGGGAGCTCTGACCACGACCCAAGGAGAAGTCATGGGGATGAGGACTTCCAGAAGAAAGACTTGGGTGGGTGTGACGTGACAGCTGTGTTTCTTAATAATAATTTATTAACTTTTGGCTGTGCTGGGTCCTCACTGTTCTGTGGGCTTTTCTCTAGTTGTGGCAAGAAGGGGCTACTCTTGTCATTGCAGTGGCTTCTCATGTTGCAGAGACGGACCCTAGGGCATAGGCTCAATAGTTGTGGCCCGTGGGCTTAGCTGCTACACGGCATGTGGGACCTTCCCAGATCAGGGATCGATCAGGGATCAATCTTGTCTCCTACACTGGCAGGTGGCTTCTTTACCACCAAGCCACTAGGAAAGGCCAGAACCCTACCATCTTAGACAGAATCTCTCCTCCCGACCTTGGCCCTCTGCTCATCGTCCTTCTCCCACAGCTGTCCCTGCTGCCCCATCTCTGGCTGAGACTCAGGCTTCTGCATTCAACCTCTGCTGTCCTCTCCACGGACACGTGCCTCCCGTGTGCTCCCCGAGAAGGCAGTGCACCTCGCCATAACCTGCCCACCTGCCCGAGCTCTGAACCCTCCTTGCTCCTGCATCCAGTTTCCCAGTCTGGCTGTGGTCTCCATCTGCGCCCCTGGCCACTATTCCTCCTCCTACCATGCCAAACACGGCTGAGCTCAGCTCTTCTCCTCCAGCTGTGCTTCCCACTAATCCACTCTTCATCTTACAGCTGACATGATTCTCTAATTAAGCCTGATGGTTCAATCTGCTTCATCTTCTCAGTGGCTTCCCAGACCTCTGGATACACCCCTTCACGGGGCCTAAAAGAACGTGCCTGCTCTTGCCGTGGTCTCCTTTCTCTGCAAGGCCTTCCTGCCAACCCCACCACGCACCCCCAGCACCAACTACTCTGAAGTTCTTTCTGTTCCTCAAAGATGCTACCTTCCCTCCTTGCCTCCAGGTCTTCTGTGCTAGTGCCTCTATCTGAGCCACTCCTCTGCTAGTTCTCTAGTTACAAAGGCCAGCTGGACTGAATTCTCTCTCCCACGGTTGCACGTGTATTTTGTGTCACAGTTCACGCTCCCTGAGGGCAGGCTCTGGTCTGTAACAGCTTCTCGCGTCTTTTACTGCAGTATCTAGGGGAGTGCCTTGCGCAGGGCAGGGACTCAACACACAGATTTTCATCTAATTTTAGCATTTTTCTTTCCACTGAAATCAGAACATGATTTCTACTGTATAATGCCACATAAAACCGTTTCAACCAAAAACGGTTTTATTTCATTGTTAACCACATCAGAAACACCTGTGGAGCTTTAAAACCGGCCAGTGGGCAGGCTTCCCATCTGGAGCAACACCCCTGCATCTGAGGTGTCTCTGAGACTGGTATCTCCTAGCTCCCTAAGCTCCTGGATAATTCTAACGAAAGCCCTCTGGGGTTGAAAACCACTGGTTTATCTCATAAATAAAGACTTTGTAATAAGTAAACAGAGGCTAACACAGTGGCCTCCAATCTTTCTAAAGAGGGTATATTTCTTCTTTCCTCTCCTTTCTCTTCAAAGTGGGTAATATTTCCCCCCCCCCCCGGGACTGAAAGCTATCAGAAAATCCTATTTTATTTTTTTCTCTTGGATTGAAAGCTATCAAAAATCCTACTTTGTTTTTTTCTTTTTTCTTTCTCTTAGATCGAAAGCTATCAGAAAATCCTACTCTATTTTTTTCTCTATAGTATTATCTCTTCGGATAATATTCAAATACGATCCTGTGAGGTGAAGGACACGGAAATCAATTTAATGTCATCTGCTACAGAAACGCTAGTTGAGTGTGAGTGCAGATGTAACCAGAGTTTTTCTCTGCCCTCTGAGGGCACACGTAGCGCCGTACCTGGGCCGAGCAGCGGCGATCGGCTCAGCTGGGCGCCGGCCTGGTGCGCCGGGGGCGCCTCGGCCGCGCTTGCGCTGTCGCTCGTGGTGGTGGCGGCGGCGGCGCCGGCCGGGGCGCTGCTCTGGATGCCTGGGTTGTTTCTGTCCCACATGTTTACAGTTTTATTGTTGTAGTTGCTCGGGTCGCCCCAAGCTGAGGTACCGTCATCGATTTCCATTTTGCGGCGGATGGATGGCGGGGAAGGCTCCTCCCAGCCCGTGGCCTCGCTGCTGTCCTTCGGTTTGACGGGCACCGGCCCCCCGATCCACCCTGTTCCTGTCTGTTTCACGGAAGCCGCTCCTCCCCAGTTACTCGAGCTGCTGTCTGGGGGTTTGCTCGCCCAGTTCTGTTGGGGGCCGGGCTTCAGAGACTCTCCCCAGCTTGTCCCTGGATTCACCTTCGCGTTTGTGCCATTGCCCCAGCCGCCGGTCCCCGACCTCGGAGCCTCGCTCCAACCAGACCCTGATCGACTACCGTCAGCATCCCAGCCCGAGGCGTTCTTCTTCCCCTCCCCCAGGTGTCCGAGGACCGAGGGCGAATCTGCCCAGTCTCCCCCGCCTGCGCTCCAGGCTGGGTTCGGCTTGTGTCCGTCTCCCCAGTTCTGAGATCTGGGTTTCTGAGGCTCAGCCCAGGTGGCGGACTTGTCCTCCTGATTTACGGTCCCGCTCCAAGCGTGGCCACTCTTGGCAGCAGCAGCATTATTAACAGCAGTAGAGCTTATCGCCTCCCCCCAAACCCCGGGGCCGTTTGGCGCTTTGTGGCTGCTGTCTCCCCAGCCGGCGTGCGCTGGCGCAGCAGCAGGCGGTGAGCTGACCCACCCCGATACTGAAGAGGTATTTGTACTATTCACGCTGGACCCATCGTTCTTCCCCCCTGAGTGTGAAGGCTGAGTAGCTGCACACCCCCAGGCCTCTGTCCCATTGTCGTTCTTGCGCTCGGACCTGGGGGACTCTTCAAATTCCCAGGCAGTGTTTTGCTTCACTGGAGTCTGTCCCCAACCAGTGTTGGACAGAACTCGTGGGTCAAGGTCGCTCCTTGGCAACTGGAGGTGCCCTTGCTCGAGAATCCCTTTGTCTCGCCGTCGGCCTTCTGCTCCATCCCGCCCAGTGCTTCCTTCGTTGTGGCTGCCAGAACCCTCGCTGCTGCCTTCACTGGCCGACGTTCCAGAGGACGCAGCTTTGGCCCAAGAGTTCACGTGCTCGCTACCAGGCTGCGCTGCAGGATTCTGGCCGCCGGCGCTAGGACTGTCCCACCCTGTTGATCCTTTCCCGTTGATGTCGCTACTGGAATGCTGGTTGGGGGGCTTCCCCCAGTCCCCGTTCACCCCGTTGGAGGTGCTCCGGCTGGGGTGGCCCCAAGCTCCCGAGTGGAGGTTGCCCACGCCGCTGCTGCCCCCGCCCCGCCCCCAGGCGAGGATGCCAGGACCGGCGGGAGGTCCTGAGTCCCACGCGTTGTTCCCTCCGTTCCCCTCCTTCTGCACAGCGCTGCTGGAGCCGTTCTGCTTAGCACTTAATGCTGAGTTCACAGTGTCGCCATTCCCCTGACTGAACCCGGAACCGCTGTTTCCTGTGGCCGGGTTACCTGGGGACAGTCCCCACACAGAACTGCCGACTCCTTCGCCGCCACCCCCACCGACTTGAGAAACTGACGATCCGTTAGCACCAGGAAGGCCTTGCAGGTGGGGCGGGATGATGGCCCCCATGCCGACAGCCATGCCCCAGTTCGGCAGTCCGTTCGTCTGCACTGCGTTGAGAGGGTTGGGGGAAGGGTTCAGGGGGTTAGTGTTATTTGGTCCATCAGTGTTAAGGTTCTGAGGTTGTACGCTGAAAGACACATTCTGAGAAGTGGACGTTTGTGGTTCTGTGCTCTCTTGCGGCAGCAAGTTTCCCCAAGCACCTAAAGTGCCCGCTGGGTTCCCGTTCTGGGTGCCCATGCTCTGACCTATGGCACTGACCGGACTGCAAATACTGGAAGGGTTGCCTGTCGCCACAGTTCCTTCGTGTCCGAGTACAGGCCAGGCAGCTGGGTTGGCGTTGGGATTAAGGTTAAGATTAATGCCAGCGCTGGAGTTGGAGGCACCCCAGCAGTTCTGACTCCTCCCATCTCCGATCATGTTGTCCATTTTCCCATCCCCGCCGCCCAGGGAACAGTGAGCCAGGCCCGAGCCGGCGCCCGTGGCTACGCCCCACACTCTGGCGGCGCCTCCGTTACCGGTCGCTCCCCCGGCCCCAAGGGCACTCTGAGCGGACGGGTTCTGGACCAGCGCGCCGTTGGAGCCATTATTGCCGCTCGTCTTCTTGGCCTGTCCAGTGAAGCTGCCCTGGGCGCTCCCTGTAGCCATGCTACTGTTCTCTGAGCCACAGTTGGAGGCAGAGTCAGTGTCGGTGGTACATTCTGAGGCGGATTCCGTCTCTGCTCCCGTGAGGGAAGGCCAGGCCCCCGCGTCCGTCCTGTCGCTTACTGCCTTCTCCCAGCTGCAGCCGGCTTCGCTCCGGTAAGGGGGCTGCTGTCCCCAGTGGGAACTCTCATAATGCTCCGCTGGGCCGCTGTGACCGAGATCTGAAAAAGAGGAAACAAGTTCAAAGTTAGCTTCTCCTCCCGCTTGTCAATCAACTGCTCAAACTAGTCTTGGGGGCATGCTCTTTCTTCTGAGTTTTCAATTCTGAATGACAGATGCTAAAAATGACTTCAAGAAAAAAGTTATTTGTTTTCTAAGTGCGTGCTAAGTGGCTTAAGTCATGTTGGACTCTTTGTGACCCCATGGACCATTCCATAGCCCACCAGGCTCCTCTGTCCATGGGATTCTCCAGGCAAGAATACTGGAGTGGGTAGCCTTTCCCTTCTCCAGGGGATCTTCCCAACCCAGGGATCAAACCCAGGTCTCCCACATTGCAGGCGGATTCTTTATCAGCTGAGCCACTAGGGAAACCCATTTGAAGTATGCATCACTCAAAAATAAAGTAATAGAAAAAAACTAATGTATTTACATAAAACCTCAATTAAAAATCCTTGACAGAGTTTCTTTAAATAGTAAGATACACAGATAATTGCAATTAAATATTTCTTCTTTTAGAACTTTTCCATTATGTTCTTTGCAAATTAATTTCAACAAGAAAAAAATCTTATTCATCTTGCACAGTAAAACTGGGTGTCCCCTCAAGTCTTTTATTATTTGATGGAACTAAAAGAAGAGGAAGTATGCAATCATCACTATCACTAGAAAAAATACACTAAAGCTCATTTCAGCCTTAAAAAACCTCCCACACCAGTGATTTCTGTTGCCTGATTTAAATGGAATGTAATGAATTTAGATGATGGTCTAGATGATTCTAAAGTAGGCAGGTAATTCCAGGTGAAAACCACAAAGGGAAAATGAAGGAGGGCAACATAAAACTTTAAGTATCTAAATTACCATAAAACAATAAAGCTTTTTATTGCCAAATACTAGGGGTTGGCTCTACAATTCTGGTTTATGACTATTTCTCCTGTTGGTTTTGCCTATACTATAAAAATTAGCTTGTTTACTTGCTAAGTCGTGTCTGACTCTTTTGCGACCCCATGGACCCCCACTCCCTTCTCCAGGGGGTCGTTCAATCTCAACCCAGGGATTGGACCCATGTCACCTACATTGGCAGGCGAGTTCTTTACCACTGAGCCACCAGGGAAGCCCCCAAACTAGTTTTCGCTGTGTTGTGCTGAGTTGCTCAGCTGTGTCCGACTCTTTGTAACCCCATGGACTATAACCCACCAGGCTCCTCTGTCCATGGGGATTCTCCAGGCAAGAATACTTGAGTGGGTTGCCATGCCCCCTGTCAGGGGATCTTTCTAACCCCAGGGATTGAACCCAGGTATCTGACATTGCAGGTGGATTCTTTATCATCTGAGCCCAAGTTGCGCCCAAGGGAAGCCCAAGAACACTGGAGTGGGTAGCCTATCCCTTCTCCAGGGGATCTTCCCAACCCTGGAATTGAACTGGGGTCTCCTGCATTGCAGGCAGATTCTTTACCAGCTGAGCTACCTGGGAAGCCCCATGGAGAACAGTATGGATGTTTCCTAAAAAACTAAAAATAGAGTTACCATATGATCTAGCAATCCACTTCTGGGTATATATCTGGAGAAAACTATAATTCAAAAAGATACATGCACCCTAATGTTCACGGCAGCACTATTTATGGTAACCAAGTCTTGGAAGCAACCTAAATGCCCGTGGACAGAGGAATGGATAAAGAAGATATCATTTATCACTTATATGTGGAATCTAAAAAACTGATACAAATGAACTTATTTACAGAACAGAAATAGACTCACAGACATAGGAAAAAAACTTAAGGTTACCAAAAGGGAAGGGGGGAGGGGTAAATTAGGAATTTGGAATTAACAGATATATACAACTATACATAAAATAGATAAACAAGGACCCACTGTATAGAACAGGGAACTAAATTAAACTGTAACAGGAAACACTAACATGAGGAAGAGCAGTTCTGGGATGGGGAGGAGGAAGGGAGAAGATGGACTAAGATCCAGATATGGTGAGTCTGCGGTGCTTGCTAGACCTCCAAGCGGATCTGTCCACAGTCCTGGGAGAAGCAAGCTTCAGGAAGCTCAGACGTGAATGTGCGGTTCATCAGCGCACTCTGTGTAGACTCTTGCGTCCTTGCAGGTGCTTCATCCAGCCCCTTGAAAGGCCATCACTGCCACTCTTCCTGCCTCTTCACTCTCCATCAACCACTTCAGTTGCCTGATCAAGTGGGGACTACGTGCGACAAGCACTGGGGAATCTACGGGTTGTCATCCACTCAACAGGACCCTTTTCTCAAAGGCAAGAATGTGTCTGCAAGTGGTGCATGCCAAGAGAGCAGTGTTCCTAACTCTGAGGGGAGCTAAACATTCTGGAACTCGGTACAGCCAGCCGGAAGGGAGTAGAGAGAGAGAGAGAAGGCTAGAGGAGAGGAGAAAAAGAGGGAAGGAGGTGAAAGCATGAGGTGAAACATCCTCCAGGAAACTCCCTGGCGGTCCAGTGGTTAGGGCTTGACGCTTTCGTTGCCACCACTCTGGGATCAATCCCTGGCTGAGGAACAAAGGTCATGAAAGCTGCTCAGCATGGCCAAAATAAAGAAATAAACAAGATCTCCCACACCGGCCTTAAGGGTGTTTTACTGAACGGGCATGCACACCTGTGCTTTGGCACAGAGGGGTAAAGAAAGGACAAGGTGTCACTGCTACTAAAGGAGGCTAAAGGAGAGGCTCAACTCTCACCAACGCGTGGCACAGCTCGAGTTCACTTTCAGGTGAGGACTTCTGTCCTAAGCTTGCAAAGAGGGCCACTCTTAAACACAGAACTATTTGGAGGGGCTTAAAATGAGGCTAACAAGTGAATTTACTATATACTTTTATCTAAGTGTTATTACTATGTAAGCCACTGAAACACATTTTTTCTACGTAAAATATTTTTAGTTGTAATGAAAACAGTGGATAAGGAGAAAAAAAAGAGAGACAAACATTGCAATATCTTTCATTGTAATTAAACCTTGAGAATACCAAAATGATATAAGGATTTTTTTTTCCCCAAGAAAATAGCACTTTTGAGGGTGCTGACAGGATCAAAATGAACATTAAATATGAAAATAAAAAGAACACAAAACCAAAAAGTTAAGGATAAATGGTAAGAATTACTCTGTGCCACATTTCTACAAGTTGATTCCCGATCCTACTCCCTAGTGTCTCCAGTTCTGGTATTCGTAGTGTCCCGGGAGCTTCTTTACAGAGTCCTCTCTTCTGATAGTTTAGGGCCCTGGGACAGAGGCCGTTCCTATGAAACTCTAGTCACAGTGACCTCAGATGACAGTTCCCTGATGACAGCTCATATTGTGCTGAACATGCGTGTTCCACGGTCCTGCCGATGAGCTTACAAACACTGCAGAGATGCACAAGAACGTTCTGTACCAAGACAGGTGTGATGCACAAAGGTGCCACTCTTTGCTTCAGTTTTTTTTTTTCCCTTTTTCCACTTTATCTTGTTTTCTCATTTTTTTTTTCCTTCTAAAAAAGCACTGAAATGGGAATCAACTGTGTCGTGTACTTTAATATTAAAAAAAAAAAAAAAGTCTGGGGACGTCGCAGGCATCTGATGGTTAAGACTCCACACTCCCAATGCACGGGACTTGACTTCCATCCCTGGTCAGGGAACTAAGATCCCACATTCCATGTAGTCCCCCCACCCCCCAAAAAAAGTTTGAACACAAAAATGCATTTAAAAGCTGGAAAGGACTTGAAAACTGGAAAGCAGAAAGTTACAGTTTTAATGCAATATTTATGGTTTTCAAGGATAGACTTCAGTTGATTTGAAAATACAACTCATCACTGTCTTCTTAAGTGCAGTGGTAAAGGTCAAACAACAGAAAACAAACAGCAGAACCTACACCTCCAACATATGAATGAATTAACCTAAATCCACTTTGGAAAAACTAGGCTTTCCCCACTCCTCCCCATCCTTTCCCTACTCAGACTCCTTTAAAACATTCTGGGGGCTCTGAGGAGCACAGTTTGACTAGTTCTGTTCTGGAGAATCCCTGTAGTCTCTCCTCTCCTGCCCCTCTTCATCATCAACACCATCATCATGATTACGTCATCAGCATTATCACCTCTACCATCACCACCATCACCATCACCACCACGTATTATGACCTTAGAACTTATCCCCTAAATGAAAATGTTTTATGTTTTTAAAATTATTATTCTCTTTATCTTTAAAGCATACCATTCTTTTTGGTAGAATTTATGACCTTGAAAATATTTGAGTAACATGGTTTTCATAAACCAAAATCTCTTGACTGTGTTATCAATTAAAAAATTCATCCTTTAGTTATAGTCTAAAAGACTATATGAAAGAAACTGAAATTACTGACTTCTGTGAGTAGGCATTTTGAAATGAATGAAAGCTCTGAAATAAACCAAGCCTGAATTCTCTTGTAGGTTATTTTACATTCTCCAGCATAAGCCCAGGAGCTTTAAAAGGCTAAAATACATGCATCTGTTGGGCAGCAAGTTTGAGAAAGTTTATAAATAAGAGTGTTCATATTCCTAAAGGGGGTAAAGAATTTGCCTGCCAATGCATGAGACCCAAGAGACACAGGTTCAATCCCTGGGTCAGAAAGATCCTCTGGAGTAGGAAATGGCAATCCACTCCAGTATACTTGCCTGGGAAATCCCATGGACAGAGGAGTCTTGTGGGCTACAGTCCATAGGGGTGCGAAGAGTTGGACAAGACTAAGCATGCATGCATACATGCACACATATCCCTAAACATCACATATTTCACAGCATTTTGAAGTCCCAAGTATTTCCATACACATTAGGTTAACTGAACCTTACAAGTTACATCTGTTTTACAGATGGGGAAACAGGCTCAGACCAAACTTGCAAAGGTGTTATAACCAATGGCCAGTAAAGATTGAATGGAAACTTGTATCTTCAGAATAAAATTCTAGTGCACCTTCCATTACAACATGCTATCATCAAACTAGTTCCACTACATAAAAACCTTAAAAAAGAAAAAAGTAATGAAGTTCTGTATCATGTTAAATTCTCTTTTTTAACTGCTGTCTGAATAGTTCACATGTTCTAAAAATAGGTGTCTATAAAAATCTAAGTAACAAACTGTCTCAAGTGATTAAAAGGATTACACAATAGCATAAAAACTTTCTTCTTTTGCTTTTAAATTCCAAAATGTTGCCATAGAAAGATAAAATTTTCAAGAAAAAGTATTTGACAAAGAGCTTTTAAAGCTCCAGCAAGCGAAATTGTAATTAGGTATCAGGTTAATCAGGTAGGGAAGTGCCGACAAGATTTATTCAGAAGTGTGCAGAAGGCTTAATTTAGTGCTAACCCTGACAAACGGTATGGAATTCATTCTTTCTCACCACAGTCCTTTTAACTGAAATGGCAAAATAATAAACTACATCATAAAGTAATTCCAAATGCTTTCTGTAGTTGAAAACACAAGCGTACTATGCGTACTGGTAACACATACTCGGACAGTGGGTTTTTCAAGGGGCGGAATCCACGTAACCAGTAACCACTGTTTTCAGCCTTGGAGAACCGAAGCCACCTCCCTTCACTGCCTTGACGGGGTGTAAAAATCTCGTGGAGAAAGTGTTCTTGGCTCAGAATTCCAGCACTGGACAGACTCGGAGACATCTTATCCGTCCACTTCTATCCTTGCAAGGGATTATGAAATGCAGAACCGAGTGAAAGGCTTACTGAAAACAATAAAGTGTCCACAAGAAAAATCTTGATGGCCCTGCTCTTTCTCCAAAACGCAGGATGAAGCTGCTTCCCCGGGGTTCAGTTCCTGCGAGAAGCCCCCGCAGGGGAGGGAAACTCCCCGATCTGGGAGGCGCAGCAGCTGTGGGCTCGGTGGCGGCTCTCTTTTGCGGCTCCGCGGGCCGCGGGGGCACAAGTACCTGCGAGAGGGGCCGCCCACCCCTTGAGAGACGCTACCTTAAGCGCCCGCCACCCGGGCGCCCGCATCTAGGGCGGCGCGGGCTCCCCGCTCCGCCGGGACACCCGCTGTCGCTGCCGGGAGGCTCCCCCGGCTGCGCCCAGCGACCTGCAGGCGCCCGCAAGCAGGACTGGCGGTGCCCTTCCCACCCCAGGAGGATTTGAAAGCTTTGATTATCTAATTGCAGCTGACACTAAACCGATCTTCCTGCCTCTCAACATTCTTTCTATGGTCACACCGTTTTCACTGCAGGACCCGGTTGCGGCAGCACGGGCGCCACTTTCCGTCTGTTTTTGAAAGTCAGCCAAAAGCGAAAGGGCGCGCTGCCGATTGGCTGCACGCAGACAAACCGCTGCCCTTTCCGATTCCTTTGTTTTCGGTTCCTCCTCTCTCCAGCTCTTCCCCCGGAACGTCTGGCATACCAACACTAGCTATAATTTTCTAAATGAGCCCCATATGTAAATTGGCACGTGTCCAACTTCTTAATTACTTTCCTGCTTCTATCTACAAAAGATCTAAGTAGCGAACACCACCGCATATTAATCAAAGCCTCTGTT
The DNA here is from genome assembly GCF_019320065.1 of Cervus canadensis. NCBI lineage: Eukaryota > Metazoa > Chordata > Mammalia > Artiodactyla > Cervidae > Cervus > Cervus canadensis. Next base: position 8,931,303 of record NC_057386.1, on the reverse strand, counting down.
TATAAATGTACAAAGCAGCCACCAAAACAATAGACTGCCTTTAGCACAGCCAGAAAAGAGGTTTTTAAAAAGATAAAAAAGCTCACAAGTGTTTCAAGCTGGAGTTACACTGCAGATAGGCAAAAACACAGTCTGAATAGAAAATTCACATTTTTCCAGAAGCTTCATATGGTGAATCAGTGCATTTATATACTACTCACACCTTATCAGGTAACATTTGTTGCCAATTGGCTGGATGGGAGCTCCCCTCCAGAATCAATACAGGAACTTAAAATCGATTTCCGTTTGCATTATTTTATTAGAAGGCCAATGTTTTATTTCAGGACAAACTTGTTATTTAAAGAGAGCACCTGGATCCAGGGCTAGGCTGGCCTGTCTGTCTCACAGGAGCCCCTCCACCCACCGTGAGGGGTGACTAAGTCTCTCTGGATGCCCCAATGATGGGGGGCGGGCTGAACCCTGCCCCCCAGTATGTGTGCTGCCTAATTGGGTCTCTACCTTCTGGAGCTGCCCCAGTCCCTGAGGCCTCCTGGGGTGTCAGACCAGAATCTGTGTAACTGAAATGCTCCCAGGCCCTCTTCCTCACAAGGCTTCTTTGCAGGGCTCCCCTCAGTTCCTTTCCAGTCCACACAGATGTCTCAAGGCCTCTTTTTCCCTGGCTACTCTGGGCATGCCTGTTTGAGAGCCATGTTTTTCCACAAGGGATGTGACCCCTTAGGAGTTAATCTAAATGTGGAGCCAGAACATCAGCAATTAACAGGAACTGTCCACCTGAAAACGTCTTTTTTGAATTGGAAGCCCAATGTAAAGAATCTGTGCTTAAACTTGTTGAAGGGCTTCCCTTCCGTATTAGCATTACCAAACCTCATAAGTAAAGTGGCGCCAGGAGTCAGCCGTGCATGCTAGAAAGGAAGTCTTGGTTCCCTGAGAACACATGATAGTGCTGGCGTAAATAACGCTACAAAAGCTACAAAACTCCAGTGGCGTCTCTCCAACAATGCCCTGGGCTGACATGGAGATGGCACGGAGCTAACACAAAGAGGGGCCGGTAGAACCTGAAATCTGGTTTTAAAAAAAAAAAAAATGGAGAGCAAATTTATTCTTTTTATTTAAAAAAAAACACACTTTTTTTTGGGAAGTGGACCATTTTTAAAGTCTTTACTAAATTTATTACACCGTTGCTTCTGTTTTATATTTCGGTTTTTGGGGCTATGAGGCATGTGGGACCTTAGGTCCTCGAGCAAGGGTTGAATCCACACTCCCTGCACCGGAAGGTGAAGTCCTAACCATTGGACTGCCAGGGACGTCCCTGGAGGGAGCTCTCGATTGCTGCCCTCTGGTGACCTGCGAGCCAGTGAAAGTTCAGCCTGTTCTCAAACACAGGTGGTTTTTTTATCATCACCTTCACCCACGTTGGTCATGCCAAGTCAACAATGCCGCTGGCCACTTGGACCGGCTGCAGAGGCAACAGTCGATTTGGGTGTGTTTCCATCACCTCTGCAGATCATGCCACTTAGGGCAAAGAATAACTTCTGAGCGTTAGGCTGGTAGTCAGTATATATTATCATATACTCATATTCTTGGGGAAAAACACAGAAAGTTAATGTGCTGGGCTGAAATAACTCCTAACTTTGCTTTTCTTATCATTAGAAATGGTCTGCTGTTAAATTCTTAAGGATCAGTCACTTCCTAATCCCCTGCTTGGGTAATTCAATCTCAGTTCTGTTGACCCAGCACTCATACTTTTAAATTTAGTCTTAGAAGAATGCAATCATGAATCAAACCATGCTTTTCATGTTAATGTGGAGAGGCTACAGGAGTGAAAACCCTAACACAAATAAACACATAAAAATCTATGTATTACTTTAAAAAAAGTTGTAAGAGCTTTTACTTCAACAGTATTTAAAAAGTTTCAATGTGGCAAGAAAATGTGGAACCCACTAATAGAATTTCAATTGGATATGAATGAATTTATTAAGTAACTTGCACCATGAGAAAGAAAAGTTTATTAAGATTTTGTGAGTTTTTTTTTAGTTGCTGCTCTGTAATAGTGTTTCAAAGGTACAAATATATTTGCAGCATGTTTCAAAAGTCTCACAAGTTCCACATTCACAGCTAGCATCTGAATTTACCGAGCACTTACTATATGCAGGCCCTGTGCTGAGTATGAATCAAATACCTCAGTTTTTCAATATAAGCTTCTTAAATCAAAACACTAAGCTATACAAGTCTGACTATACAATCTCTGTTAAGACTGGTTAGAAGAGCATATTTCAGTGTGGAGAGTAACCGTATATTTGACTATTAAACTGCTGGCAGTTAAGCAGATGGGATTCTATTCAACGAATACATTTGATCATTTCTTCTCTTACTAGCTTTTTGCTGACAATCATTGACCTACATTCTCTCTACTAGGAATTTAGCAGATGAAAGTCAACACTATTTGAAGAGACATGGTGAAGTTGTCTAAAAATATTTTTTCCAAATAAAACCATAAAGTCATGGTTTTTAGAAATGGTGCTGCAAATAAATACTTCAATGTCACATTGGAATTATTCCCAATATTAAAAGGCAGCACATGAAGGGGAAAAAAATTGTGACATGTTTCTTTTAAATTCTAATCTAATACAAGAAGCCTCTTTGCCTCTCTAATTACAGATCTGAATTTCACTACCAGGCTAGAACCAGTGCCAATTGTTGAATTACTTGAAACAGAAAAATTTAAGAAAATAACGGAGAATCATGGCCATTGAACACATGGACTTTGCTCTCTTCCAAAAATTTCCCTAAAACTCCAGTAAAGAAAATTTTTTTACAGTGCTAATCCATGAGATCAAGCAGAGGGGAACAGAAGAGAGGAGAGGAGAGATGCTGACATTCTGAGGCTGGAAAGCAAATGAGCAAGTGGCAAGTTCTCCTGCGAGCCCAGGGAGAGCTGGTGTTAAACTGCAGGCTAGGACGCCAACGGGCAGCGCAGAGCCCTAGACCCTGTAGGGGTGCAGCGGGCAGCGCTGCCTCGGGGTACTCAAATACATCAGTTAGAAACAGCCACTCCCCATAAAATGCTATTACCTCCCTGCACAGAAAGCATGCGTGCAGTATGAGATGTCTTAATTACCTGGGAGAAAAGGGTTTCACTATCAGTTTTCACTACAGGGCTCTAAAGCACCTGCCGTGACGGATTTATATGGATTGACAAAGACCTTTAGTTTCTGGTGAGCAACAGACTTAGCTGAAGTAAAGTGAAAGAAAGTGAAAGTCGCTCAGTCCTGTCCAACTCTTTGTGACCGCATGGACTATACAGTCCATGGAATTCTCCAGGCCAGAATACTGGAGTGGGTGGCCTTTCCCTTCTCCAGGGGGATCTTCCCAACCCAGGGATGTAACCCAGGTCTCCTGAATTGTAGGCAGATTCTTTACCAGCTGAGCCACAAGGGAAGTAGCTAATGCCATCTGCAAATACATGAGAAACAAAATAAATAAGAAGGGGAAATAGAAGTAAACCTTAACATCGAATTGAAGCGAATGTATCATCGAGCTCGCTTTGCTAAGTGTACAGTAAATATGTCTATGTTCATTACTGAGCAGCCAAGGTGAAAATAGCAAACCAGTTCTCAGGTAGAAAGAGCACTCTGGTTCTGGGTGGTTTACCTGGTTGGGGTTTACTGGGGTGCGGCTGTGCTCCGGCTCCAGGCAGCGGGGGCGGGCTCAGCCCTGCAGGCCCCGCGCCCTGGGTGGGACTCACGCCGCTCAGGGCCCCCGCGGGCAGTGGCTGGCCCCTCTTTAACAGCTGCTTCTGCTCTTGCTGGCGGAAGCGTGGAGGCACCTCGCGAGGCAGGTAACGGGCTGCAGCTGGCTGCTGGCCGCCCGCAGATGCACGTTTGCCATTGCTGCCGCTGGAGAGGGTGCTGGTGGAAGTACTGGTACTGGTGCCGGCAGGTTGGGGCTGGCTTGAACAGGTCTTGGTAGGTTCTGGCACTAGAAGGAACAGAAGGAAAAGACCCTGACTCCTTAGCATTATCACCGCCTTCAACCCAACCCAAAGAAAACAGAACACAAAACCTAGGAATGACAATGTAGAGCTTTGGAAGTGAACTGCACCAAAGTCCAGAGTTCCAGGCTTCAGACCCACTTTTCCTATAAATGAACCTGTAGCCCTTGGCCAGTTTCCTCACCAGAAAGGCAAGCCATCAGGCTGGGTCAGAGCCGCAGGTCTCCAGCATGAGCGGGAGTCAGGTTAAAGGCCCGACTCCCGGGCCTCAACCGGGAATTCACTTGGTTGGGAGGGAGAGGAGGCTGGCAGTCTGCATTTCTGGTAAGTTCCCAGGAGAGGCTGGTGCCCTGGGCCCTGGGTCCACACTTTGAGAATCACTGCCCTCGGTCAGTATTTCTCAAAATTAAGAGATCATCAGACGTCCATTAATTTTTATATACACTTGTTTTAATTCTGAAGAAAATTATATATATGTAACATTATAAAAACCACTATTATCCCTTGCCATCAGCCTGCACTTCTCGTCTCCCCAGTGAGCTCCACCGTCCATCCCGTGACCCCACTGTACACAGTATCCGAGAGGCCTCTGCCCACAGTTTTTCCGTCGCCCTGCACCGCAGCCCCTCAACTCTGGATGAAGCCGCTGTCCACTCGCTCCTCCCTGGCTTGGACTGCCGTGCAGTCTGAAATCACCGAGAACTCCTGGGCCCTGGCCTCAGGGCAGCCTCAGTGCTTCCTGACCAGCCCACGGTTTCCTGGGTCTGCCTGGCTCTGCTACTGCTGTCAATGACTCACTGAACAACCTTCCACTCTTGGGCAATAATGCCTTTATCTCCCGACCCCAGAAGATAAACCTGACCTTACGCTCCAGAGAAATAAAGGCCAGCAGGCCAGAGCTGCAGGTGTACACATCACACTGGCGTCTGCCCCACACTTCCCCAGGCTGGTACTGTACTTCCCCGATCGCAAGACTCACATTTCTTCACATGTTAAAGTCACTTCACCGGCACGTGTCTCACCATCGATGGCATGTCCCTTTCTCAGTGGCACATGAGATACTGGGGCCCCTCACAGTCTGTGCGTCAGGACACACAGATGACTCCCCCTACAGCTCTGGGCCCATCTCAGGGACTCTGTGTCTTCAACCCATGACACTCTCCAGAGCAGACAGGCCCGAAGATGAAGGCTGGGTCTTCCAGTAATTCTTTGTTTTACAAATATTTATATTTTTTCTTCCAGCCAGACAGTAAAGAATCTGCCTGCAATGCTGGAGAGCCAGGTTCATTCCCTGGGTTGGGAAGATCCCCTGGAGAAGGGAATGGCAACCCTCTCCGGTATTCTTGTCTGGAGAATTCCTTGGACAGAGGAGCCTGGCAGGCTACAATCCATGGGGTCGCAAAGAATTGGACACAACTGAGCAACTAACACACACACACATTTTCTTTTCTTCCAGAGATTAGTAGATGGACATTGCTGAGTCCACAGGAGAAGAGAAATCCGGCCCCCGTGTTCACGTGTGGAGTAGAGGAGAGCACATTTCCAGCTAGTAACCTGCCCAGGGATGCGACCACCCCACCACCAGCTCCTCCTGGTCGGCACGTGAACAGGCCGACAGCGGCACTCCTGCTCGCCTCAACCCCACACCCCCCCCCAGCCACCTCCGACCGGTCCCCTCTCCCAGTCCCCTCTCCCCCGGCACACTTCCTAAAGTGCTGCTTCCTCACCTGCCCTGGGCCCTTACCCAGCTCCTCTCACCCCCCTCTTCCTCCTTGATGCTGAAACCCTACGCCCCCCGAGCTAGGTTGTCTGTATCGGCGGTGACCACTCTGACCCCCAAGCCTCTCTTCTTCAGCCTTCACGACACTGGGAGTCCGTTCTCAGAGTTCCTCTGACCTTTGCAGCCACTCATTCCTGCTCCCAGGGACAGGCTGCTTCCTCCCTCTCTAAAGTTCCGCTGCAGACTCTCATCCTGGGTCATTTGTCTTCTCCTGCTTCATTCATCAATCCTGTGGTGATGGTCTAAGCCCTGGAGGGCTACTGGGTATCAACATTGATATGGACATTGATGTCTTAATGGGCACTTCAAAGTCAGCATGTCCCAAACACTCATCAACTTTCTCACCTCAGCAGTGTTTTAGGGGTTCTTCCTGACCCAGGGATAGAACCTGCATCTCTTGCTTTGCAGGCAGATTCTTTACCGTCTGATCGACAAAAATAATGCATTAAGCAGTTGATCATATATCTCAGATTCAACAAAACTTGGTAATTCCTAGTCATTCTTTAAATATCAGATTAAATGTTACTTCCCTTGAGAACCTTCCCTGACTCACCCAGGGCAATCTAGGTGCTTCTGGAATATTCACAGTTCCCTGTATTTGCCACAGCATTCAGCATGGTATATTGCTTAGATGAACATCCATTATATATTTATTTTTAAAGAAATACATTTTTTCCTGACATTCTTTTAGCTAATTAAGGTGGCAGCATTACCTAAGTATTTACCTAAATGAATGAAAAGCTTATGCCCACACACAAAAACCTCTACAGGAATGTTTATAGAAGTTTTATTCATAATGGCCCCAAACTGGAAGCAACCAATATATTCTTCTATAGGCAAGCAGATAAAACAGACTGTGGTATATCCATACAATGGACTGTTAGTGTTAAAAAGAACTGAGCTCTCAATCCACGGAAAAAGAAATGGAGGAACATTAAATGCATATTATTAGGTGAAAGAAGCCAGTCTGGAAAGGCCACATGCTCCAATTCCTACCATATAACATTCTGGGAAAAGGCAGTACTTCAGAGACCATCAGGCCTTCTTCAGTGGTTGAGAGGGGCTTGGGGTTGGGGGGAGGGAGGGAAGGAGGGGTGCGCAGGCCGAGTGCGGGAGTCATTTAGGGGTGGGGAGTGACACGGTGGTCCTGTAAGAGTGGGCACGCGGCGTGATGGAAGTGGGTGCACAGTGGGTAATAGTGGGATTCTGTAACAGTGGACATGCAACGTTAGGCATTTGTCAAAACCCATCAAACTATACAACACAGAGCGTGAACTCACAGGAAAACTACTGGACTTTAGCTAATGACAATGTATCAATACTGGTTCAACAGCTGTAACAAAGGCGCCACAACAAGGAAAGACATTAATAATAGGGGAAATGGAGGGTGGGTTGGGGGTGGAGAGATGCAATATGTGGGAACTCTATTTTCTGCTCAGTCTTTCTGTAAACCTGAAACTGCTCAAAAAAAAAAGAAAAAAAATACAGTCTTATAGTTAAAAAGACAAAAAACAAAAAAGAGAGTTCTACCTGCTCTTGTTCCAAGACCCCATTTCTCTTTTGTCCTAACAGACACTGGCTGGCCGGCTACTATCAAAGTCAAGGTGCTTCCTTCCACCTGCCATCCATCCAGTCTGTTCAAAGGCCGGAAACAAAGGAAACCTACCTGAACTCAAAACCTGGAGGAAACAACTGGCAAGGACTCGGAAGCAACAGGAGCCTAGGAATCACCCCGTCCTCCCCTTGCCCACACAGAGCCTGGGAGGCCCAAGTCTGCACTGCCCATATTAATATGGCAGCCACTAACCACATGAGGCTACTGAGCACTCGATGTGTGAGCCGAAACGTACTGTCGGTACATTTCACATGCATTTCAAAGAGTCAGTGCACAAAAATCTCATTGATTTTTATCGCGATCTTGCATTGAAATGATAAAATTTTTGGAATATATTGAATTAAAACATATTAACTGATCTCACCTGTTTGTTTTTAATCTTAAGATGTTGCTACTAGAATTAATTAAATTCCTTATGTGGCTCACGTGGGTCACCTGAATTTTATGTCTATCAAATAATGCCAGTCTAGAAATAGCACTGCCTTCTTGAAGGAGATAAAATCTGAGTTGGCTTCTCAGAAATACGTTAAATGTAAATAACCGTTTCCATGAAGGATCATCGACTGTGGCAGACGGATCACAAGCTTTTTAGGTGAGAGGTTTTCCCTTATAAGTCTGTACTAGCGGAAGTGCTAGCACTGTGTCTCACCAAAAGAAAAACATCACTAGATGTTTGCAGAGTAACAAGTGAGAACAAGGGCCCAGAGTACAGAACAAGTGTGGTACTCACAATTTACCCAGAGATTTTTCAGATCTTTGAAACTATCAGGCAACTAACAATCTCAATTGATTGAGAATCTAAAAATCTGGGAATGTTCTTATAATAGAGAGAAATCAAATGGTCAGGTTTTGACTATCCACACATGCTCTTCAGAGCCAAATTTCTCTATCATTCCCCAAAGATACACGGCTAGGGTGTTGAAACAATCCTGATGTTCCTCTTCTCAAACGGGCCCGGATCTAAGGGTCTCACAGGCCAGTCCACCCTACACATCACTATCTTCACAGTAGAATGCCTTAGGGCTTCCCTCGTAGCTCAGTTGGTAAAGAATCTGCCTACAATGCAAGAGACCCAGGTTTGATTCCCAGGTTGGAAAGATCCCCTGGAGAAGGAAATGGCAACCCACTCCAGTATTCTTGCCTGGAGAATCCCATGGACAGAGGAGCCTGGCAGGCTACCCTCCATGGGGTCGCAAGACTCAGACATGACTTAGTGACTAAACCATCAGAATGCTTTAAGGCAAGGGGAATTTTAGCTTGATTTATATGGATTGGGAACAAATGATTTGTTTTATTTAGGAAGAAAAATTAGAGCAGCAGCCAGTGAATAACTATAAAGCAAATAAAGAACTTCCAGCAAGCAAGCTTGATGTTTTGTTTCCTTTAACAAATCTTTGCTTTTTTTCTTTTACATGAGGGTGACACCTGCTGGTGAAAAAGCAGGATGTTAAATCCTTATATAAGAGAGCAAGTCCTTCAACAATTTTTCTTTCCAAGAAACAGTTTTCTGCTTTCGGGTAAAAATTTCAGAGGATACTGTCACACCAGAGTCCAAATAGTTTACAAATTCCTACTACTGCTTTTCCAAAACAACCGGCCACTGTACGGGCAGGAAGTTCAGACTGTCCCTTGAGTGCCCTGGGGGACTTCGGCACTACACTCTGCCACCTCTAGAGACCAAGACAGAAGGCTGACCCAGCCTGCTTAACTTTTATTCCACTCTGGACTCCCCAGTCCATCTTCTGCTTCTCTAGTCGTTTTTCCATGGCCTGAGCCCCCAGTACTGCCATCTGGACCCCCCAACGCCCCCTGGGCTTCCTTTCACTATGCTATCTACACCTCTGAATCATCCCAAACTCCGGTCTGGTTTCCAGACTGCCTAAAGTTACAGGCTCAGAAAGCTGACGGGTTCTGTTCCCACTTAAGTGATTCAAAGCCAAGCTCCTCCTGCTGCTAATGTTCCTCTTGTAATCTACCATAGTCTGCCCAAAGCCCCCTAACCCTGTTTTAAGCTTTCCCGGCCTCTTCCAAACCCTGATACCCAGCCCTTCTCTCAGCCTCTGACTGGGACTCCAGGTACTGAGACCAAAGCTACTCATGCATTTACACACACAAAGGCTTTCCAGAGCCTAGCTCTGAACCCTCCAGTAGACAGACTCCCACTGGACTTCTTCCAAAGGCAGACTCCCGCCTCCCCCAGGCCCTTTGCTCACATCTTAGCAGGGGGAGACAACTGATGAACAAGATGCCTATTAAGGTAAGTGGTCACCAGAAGGTGCTAAGGGCTGTGAAAAACAGGGAAAGCTGAGCAGGGTCAACAGGGCTAAAGCTGACTTTTCTCCTGTTGTCTGCTAAAAATTTCACCCCCACAGGTGTCAGTATTCTCCTTTACCCTCTCTGAATTTCCTTATTTGGGAAATATTTAATGAGTGCCTATTTTGTGTCAGGCATTGAGTGTATTGAGGAAAATAAATAGATATGGTTCCTGTAAGATACTAACTTAAACATGAGGGACAAAAGAACCTCACTTGGATTAGGGACTCAGAGAAATCTCTGCTGAGGAAGTGACTGCTAAGCTGGGCCAGGGGAGTGTGTCTGCAAGCTCACTCCCAACCAGCCTGGACTGAGCATGGGAAGATCTTGAAATGGGAAAAGGCGTCTGTGCCTTGAAGGCCTGAGACAAGGCTCGTGAGGCTGGAGTTCAGCGCCCAGGGGAGGGCTCCTGGAAGCCAGGCTGGAGAGGCAAGTGGAGTCTTTGTACATTCTGGACCCCATCACTTGGCCACTGGCTGGAAGAGCACTCTGGGGCAGCCTAGTGGAGGGCAACCCCGTGGTGTTCCTGTCCAGGCTGCAGGGCATGGACAAGCTTGGAGCCTCCAGTTTTGGGCAGAAGTTCTCTGAGGACAGGCTCCTTTGATTACAAACTCAAGGAGAGTCCAGGATGCTGTGACTGCAACTGGTTGTTTAAACTCCACAAGCAGGCGACCTTGATCAAGAACCGACTGTACAGGCTCACAGCCAGGAGTTGTGCCCGACAACACCTCTGCGTCCCATTCTACACACCTGGGGGGGGGGGGTTCCTGCTAGGATCTACCTTATGATGCTCATCAGACACTTAGCAGAGGAGGGTGGGGTGCCTGGCGCATTGAGGCGTTTCCATCTTATTACCCAAGTCATACTAAAGACATTCTTTTGTTTAAAAAAAAGAAGAGAAATTATTTGGAAATAATTAAGAAGTACAAAAAGGCATAGAGACCAAATGGTCAACAAACCTCCATGGACCCAATCTCCAGCTTAAGAAGGAAGAAAACGTCGCTGAGTCCATCAAAGGTTCTTCTCTCCCTCTCACGGCCGCACGCGTCACCTCCCCCAGGAGGTCCCGGCCACGCACGCCTTGGAGTTTATCCCTCCCATGTGTGGCTCCTCTTCAGATGTGGTGTCATGGCTATGAGCGCAGACCCATCTGTTTGAATCTCAGCTCTGCCACTGAGTGGCTGGTGAAGCTGGGTAAGTTATTTAACTCTCTGCCCCTCAGCGGTGCTGTCTGTAAAATGCAGGAAGGTGGAGGATGAAGTGAGGGTAACAATCAACACCTTACTGAGACGTTCTTTGAGCAGTGAATATTAACATGTGTGAAGAGCCCTTTAGAACAGTGTCGGACACAGAGCAAGTGCTCTATGAGTATGTTATGTTACAGAAAAAGTTCAATGACACTTGCTGAAGATGGTAAAGCAGACTCGATTCAAGGTCGTCACATCGGGGCCACTGCAAGGGGATTTTACAGCAGAGGAGAGACTGGCTCAACTAAGAACACACTGTGAGCGAGCAGGAGCTTGAATAAGGAGCTAATGAACATCCATCCTGGCATTTTAAAACCCTTACAAAAGCAGCAATCAAAGGCGCCCCCCTCCCTGACCAGCACACCAGCCACAGGCCAGCAGGGGCCGGTTCACAGCTTCAAGGATCCAGCAGTGACCTGAGTGCCCTCTGTCCATTGCTCCAGCTCCAAGTGTGAGCACTGCCCTGGAGATGGTGGAGGCTTTTGCACGGGTTCCCGGTTCCCAGTCACTGTCTTGGTGGCAGCTTCCTGAAAGCTGGGCTGCGGCAGTGACATAGTGCTCTTGAAGTCAGCGGGGCCTGCAGGGCATTCTGCCTTTTCCCCTGGGAGCAGCTCCTCTGGAGGGCCCTCTGGGGAGTCATATCTGCCTCCCAGCCCAGGGCACGCCATCCCTCCAACGACTGTATAAGCACCCAATTCTTTGCACCTAAACTCATTTCTGCTTAATATAGCTAGAGTGGTTTCTATACCCTTCAATTCAGCTCTGGTGAAGAGCTCATTTTTTTTTCCCCCCAGCAAGCAGTACATTTAAATCTTTCACTCACCTAGACAGCATCACAGTATATGCTATGAGCTAGATATTCAACAAATGTTCCCTTCTAACAGGATTTCCTATAACAGGACTTACCTACATACCCCTGGATTAAAGTCTCACAGGCTACCTTCATTAGTCTACAGTAAACTGACAAGCAGTCAGGCAATGGATTAGAGAGGTATATTTTAAAAGTAAGCTTTCATAGGTAAATGTTAACTAGAGGGACCTTTTAACCTACACATTTCAACACGTCTTGCTTCTGAAATTTGGATGCATCTTACAATTGGTGTATAAACTTAATATAGTTTCCTCATTCACCTGCCAACCATCAATAAGACATTATTAAATCCATGGTGGCAGCCCACTCCAGTACTACTGCCTGGAAAATCCCATGGACGGAGGAGCCTGGTAGGCTACAGTCCATGGGATCGCAAAGCGTGGGACACGACTAAGTGACTCCACTCCACATGCCCTATATATATATATATATTTTTTTTTTCCCTCCCCCCGCCACCCCTGCCCCGGCCATGCTGCTTAACTTGTGGGATCTTAGTTCTCTGGTGAGGGACTGAACCTGCATCCTAGGTGGTGAAGGCTTGGAGTCCTAATCACTGGACCACCAGGGAATTTCCATTATGTTCTACCTATAATTGACGGTATCTTAGTACTTAAGAGAGATAAGTTTTTGTATGATAAAGCAAAGAATTTCTCTTATGCACAGACACCACACAATGACAAGAAACGGAAAAATATTTTAAAGCTTTGCATTAATTTCAGCCATTTCGGAATATATACTCAAAGATTCAGAGTTTCTTAAAATTTTAAATTTAGTGAAATACGTATGTTAACTGTTTGCAAATCGGACTATGAAAGAGAACTATTCTCCTGTGCTGAAACAATCAGAGATTTCAAGGAATATTTTCATTATTACAATCACTTCTGCAATCTACACAGCAACAAACATTGCAGGGAGAAGTTCCCTGAGAACAATGAGATGCAAGCTGAAGACAGCGAGAGCAAGGAGGGTCCATCTGCCTTGTTTGTCGCAGTCCCGGTGGGGGTACAGAGCAGTGGCCTTCTATTTGTTCTGTTGATGGCTTCTGGCTGATCTGTCACCATGGCAACTTTAGAGCCCAACTCAAAATGAGCACAAACTCATTAGCTACTAACTACATTAACTTAGTGTCTGCTGCTAATGAGAAATGCTGTTCAGAGATATTTTCTGTTCTAATGTATTACAGTTACCTCTCTAAAAGGTATTAAATTGAATTAAATGCTACTCTTAATATATCAGACTGGATAATACAAATGTTACAGCAGAATTACTTTAATAATGACTATTAACAATAAGAATCATTTCATTAAAAGGTTACCATGTTTTGGTCCTTGGATTCTTCCATTCTGAGAAAATGTATTATCAGTCATACAGGCAAACATTTCTAGGTTCTTTTAAACACTGGCCAGATGATTCAGAAAATTGAAATAGAAAACTTTGATAATAGCCTGTTAAAGCAGGTAGCCAATACAGCAATTAGCACATATTGGCTTTTCTTTTAATTAATTCTGGCTGTGCTGGGTCTTCGTTGCTGTGCAAGGGCTCTCTCTATTTGTGGCGAGCAGGGGGCTACTCTCTAGGTGCGGTGTTCGGGCTTCTCATTACCGAGGCTTCTCCTGTTGTGGAGCGCAGGCCCTAGGCACTCAGGCTTGACAGCACAGGCTCAGTAGCTGCAGGACCCAGGGTTACCTGCCCCGAGGCATGTGGACTCTTCTCAGATCAGGGGTAGAACCTGTTTCTCCTGCACTGGTAGGATTCTCAACCACTGGACTACCAGGGAAGTCCTGGCTTTTCTATAATATGGACCATTGCTTTCCTTAATATGGACCATCACTTGAAACACTTCTCAAAGAGGCGACACACAGGACTGACACAAAGGGTAAAGAAGTCTGGGGAGTGGACAAGCTTCTAAGTCTGACCTCCTGTCTCTCCATGCAGAATCATCCCAGGCAGAACAAGCTCTAGGAACAAACAATGAATCTGAAATCGCATAAAACAGAGGTTTCCATGGGATTATGGCTCACCTGTGTTCTCCCAGGACATGCATATTGCCTTGTGCAAAAGGGTTGCGTGCATGTGTTTTAATAAGTTAGTAAATTGTGGGAATGAATTTATTCACAAAGCAGAAACAGACTCATAGACATAGCAAACTTATGGCTACCAGAGAGGAAAGGGGGCAGAGGGGGAGATAAATTAGGAGTTTGGAATTAGCAGATACAAACTACTATGCATAAAACAGATAAACAACAGGGTCCTACTGTATAGCATAGGGAACTATATTCAGTATATATCTTGTAATAATCTATAATGGACAATCATCTGAAAAAGAAAAAAAACATGTATAACTCAATCCCTTTGCTGTACACTTGAAACACTAGATCAACTCTTCAATAAAATAAATCGTGGAATAGCAATCATCTTGAGCTGCTTTTCTCCCTCCGAGTGCAGAATCCTACAACCTGCCAGAAGAGGGAGCCCCAGTTAACTACTCCAACACGTAGTCAGAGAAGGCAGGGGAGCGGGAGGGAAACCGACCACACTGACAACCCGACCAAGCTGACTTCTCAGTTTGAGAAGCCTCCTGACTGCTCTCAGGAAAAGGAACCTTCCACCCGTCCATGTCCTGGTCCTCACTGACCACTTTCGTCCCCATCTACCACATCTCCTCCCCTTGCTGATGGCTCCCAGGCCCTGCGGCCTTCAGTCTGTTTGGGGTCCAGCCAGCCTCTGTGAGAATGATGCTCCCTCCGTACGGGGAGCCCTCTGCCCTCTTTACTCTCCCGGGCCTAGGTTCCCAGTCATCCTTGGGATCTCACTGAAGCAGCACTCAAGACGCCCCTCCTAATCCCAGCCTCACCCAGGTTTCTGCATTCTGTGCTCTCATGATCAACAGTCCTCTCCTTCGGGGAGGTCAGTCACGACACCTGTAGCATCGTGACTGATGCTTACATCCACTCCCCACAAGACTCTAAGTCCCAGGAGAGTGTGAAACATATCTATTTTTAAAATCTTTTTCTCCCCACAGTGAACAGCATGGTGCCAGGCAAATACAAGGTGTTCAATAGATACCGGCTGGATCAAATGGTTACTAGCCCAGTTGGTCTCTGACTTCAGCCCATTCTGTCAACATGACCGCTTCCTTCCTCCCTACTCTCGCCACTCAGCATCTAGAGGCTGGACTAGGCAGTGGTCTAGCTGTACCCACTGCCTCTAGCCCTCTCTCCAACTGTTTAATCCATCTTCAATCTGGCACTTTCAGGGATCTTTCTAAAATATAAGCTCATGCTGTCACTCCACCACTTAAAACTCTCCAGGGGCTCTCTTTTTTGGTAGGACAGGCTCATGCCTGACAGATGAGATAAGCATCCCACCTCGTACTGGTGTCCACAGCTAAGCTAGAGGCCAAGCAGGGGAGTGGTCCAGCTCCAGCAGGTATTTATCTCACTCTTAGGCAGTATTGTCCTCTCCCCCAGTTTTCTCATTTGTTTTTAATATGATAACCTTATTTGAAAGATTATCTTTTCTTATAGAAATATAAACATTGGGTGAAAAGATGATCAAATGAATGCAACTTAACATCTTTTCAGGTAGAAGATGGGGGATAAATAAAACACAACACCCAGAACATTTTTATTGCATTCACTTGCTTATATATCCATTGCTTATGTAGTTAACTCTTACTATTAGTATCTTTATTTGAGAACAGAGACCTTATCTCTGCTGTCTGCTAGGTATTTATAAACTATCAAATTAATTAATGAACTTGATAACTCTAGGCAATATAATGTGACTAATATTTAGCTCATTTATTAATGCAATCTTTAGTAGGTATGTCAAAAGCTGAGTAAAATGTGATCATACTGCAAGTGCATACTTACTGATATAACTATCATATAAATAACTGCACACACAGAAAAAGGGAAAATGACTGAGGTATGCAGAAAACTAAGCTGCACTGATGGGACTTTCTGTCCAACTCTAGAGGCCAATTTAATATTATAAACCAATCTAGAGTCAAAAAACAAGTAACTCAGAAAGTAGCAGCAAAATATTAGAATATACATTCACCAAAGAAGATACACAGATGGCAAAAAAGCACATAAAGGTAATGTCCAATACCATTTGGGAAATGCAAATCAAAACCACAAAGCGATACCACATCTATTAGAAAGGCTAAAACTTGAAGACTGACTTTCCAAGTGTTGATGAGGATTCAAAGAACTGTGAAATGGGACAATCACTGTGGAAAAGTTCTGCACCCATCTACCAGAAGATCCAGCCATTCTACTCCCAGGCATTTACCAAAGGGAAATGAAAGGACATTCATTCATACAGAGCCTTGCACATGAATGTGCATAGGCACTTTATTTTATTATGGCTAAAAAACTGAAAACAACTCAAATGTCCATGACAGATGAATGGATAAAGAAACTGAAAAATTCAAACACTGGAATACTACTCAGCAATAAAAGGGAATGACCTCCTGATACCATAACAGAGATGGCGCTGATACAGTAATGGGGATGGCAATCATGAGATCAGGCTGAGTGAAAACAGCCAAGGGTGCAAGTGGTATGAATCTGTTTATGTAACAGTCTAGGAAACCTTCTGTAGTGACAGAAAGTAGACCAGTGTCTGCCCAGAGACTGATGAGAGAGGATGGAGAGGTGGTTTGGGAAAGGGCACAGGGGTACTTTCAGGGATGATGGATGCGATCTTGATTTCAGGAATGGTTTCACAGGTGTGCACCAGCCAATATTTATTAAACTGTTCTCTTTAAATACATGCAGTTTACTGTGTGTCAGCTATAACCCAATAAAGCTCTTGCAAAAAAAAAAAAAAAAAAGCAAGCAATCTGGGTAAACAAATTACTTCTCAGAAAGCAGATTGCAAGCTTCCCTTAGAGCTATAAATTATAACTTTATGCCTGGAGACTGTCTTTTATGTTTAATGTGTCAGGGAAGTTATGCTAACCAGAGATGTGGACTTTCACGTCACTTGAGGCCCATGCAGAAGATGCAGTTAAAGGGACTTGTAAGAGATAACACAAATTATCACTGGGGTTACTTCCTTTTCTCCAAAGTTTGATCAAGAAAGTATATGCATGTGTGCATGTATGTGTGTGTATACACACACACACACACACACACATATATATAATAAATAAAATCCCTTAGTTTTTTTTCCCAATAATTTTTATCTCTTTAAATTGCCTACATATTTAGGGGAAAAATACCACAGCTTAATACACTTTCCTTTGTTCCCATGGAAAAAATGTTCATGCATTTATTATATCTTCCTTTCCCTAGGGATTTAATAGTAAAATTAAACAATTCCTTTAAACACAGAATACCACAGCTGAAGAATGACATAGCTAATGTTAAAAATCCTGTAAGATATCATTCCATAAAGATCCCTCACATAACAAATCTTTTAGGAATTTCTTCCAGCCTTATTTGAAAATGTCTTAAGTTATTTTTTTAACTGATATAATACTGATGATAGATACACAATACCTACATCTCCAGGTCCTTCATATGGAGAAAAATATATAATTGACAATCAGAAGGTGAAGATTCTAGTCTAGTTTTGTTACTAACTAGCTGTCAAAACTTGTACAAATCATTTCAACTCTTTGAATCTCATTTCCCATCTAACACAGGAGTTGGATGATCTCTAAGGATCCTTCAAGCTCTAAGATTTTATTAATTTTGTAGATAGAAAAGTAAAATGCCATATTTTATAGAAAATATCATGTTGACTAGACTTTCAGATGCTGCTTTTTAGAGCAATTCATAAACTCAAAATGGTATCTGCTTTGGTTATGTGGATGTAGACGTGAATACATGTAAATTCAAGGAATTTGGCCAATTTTATTAACTAGGAAAACACAGATCTGCTGCTTTATAAATACTAACTGCTGCTTATTGTGTTTGACCCCTGAAAGACTGAGCAAATGGTAATAAACTGCCTCAGCTAAAAAAAAAAGTGCCACCTAACTGATGAGGTGCAGAAACGTGGGTTCATTTCTGTTTATTTTTATCATATCTGACTATGCAATCAGAAGACATGCTTTAAACCTCAATTCTCACCACTTTTCATTCGTGTTGAATGAAAGGGATTTATAAATATATGTTTAGGGAATTCCCTGGCAGTTCAGTGGTTAGGCCTCTGCGCTTTAACTGCTGAGAGTGCAGGTTCAGTCCCTGGTCTGGGAACCAAGATCCTACTAGCCTTGTGGTGGAACCAAAAAAAAAAAAAAAATCAACGTAAGGCACGGAAAGAATATGCTTTCAATTGATTTACATTAACAAGAGCATATAAAAGTTTGCTTAAAATTAACAATTAGAAACTGAATGCATGGTGAAGCTGAATACCTGATTGCAAAACTTATAGTCCTTTCGAGCAAGATTAGGAAACTAATTAAAATGTATGAAATTTTAAAAGTATATGACTCAAAACCATGAATCATTAAACATGTGGAGTTTGAGCCATGTTGGGTCATCAAGATATTCGCTTTTATACATGATATAATTAACTTTGAACTTTCCGTATGAAACCTTATCTTTCTATTTTATGAACTTGAGAAAATCTGGCTAAAACCACTAAATTAAATTCATTTCGAATTTATGAGTATAATTATAGCTAATCCTTTTTAAAAAACCCTTTAAATCCATGAAAAAACCCACAAGACAATAAGAAAATTTAGGCTCATAAGGTCATCACATCATAAAGCTATTATTTTCTCTGCCCAAATTAAGGGCAGTGCCTCAAATAAAGAAGAGATTAATGATTACTGAAGCAAAACCCATTATAAACTGTCTAAAACTTAGACATTAGCTACTCTACAGCAAGGATATAAGACACAAGCTAATGGTATTTCAAAACAGGATGATAAAAATACAAACAAACAAAAAAAGAGGATTATATCTGATCCCCTTTCCCCAACTATGAGAACATATAGGGTCTCACTAAGGCATGGTGTTCAGCTGGCTCTTTCATTGGTTACCAATGCAAAGACAATGTTTAGCAGAATTTACAAAGGACTGCTTTGTTTCTGAACAGACTTATACAGAGGTTTTCAAGTTGCTTAGTGCAGCTCCCTGAGGAGCAGGAGACAGGGAAGGGTTTAATCCAGGGAGAGCCCATATAAAATACACATTTATGTATATATAGAGAGATGCCTTCAAGGATGGTCAACAAAATGTTAACAGCTAGATATCTCAACACGGAGGGACTTCATGTGAACTTGAACTTCTTTTAAGAAACAATGAGAATATACTAATATTACCTACATTTTTCATCACAAGAAGAAACATAAGGAAAGGATGATTAAAACTACCACCACCGAAGACTAGAAAGCACTAGAGGAAGAGAATTCCAGTCACAGACACAGGCTCAGATTCCTAGGAGAGCAGGGTACTCAGGGGGACAGGAGGAGGAGGAAACTGGGGAAAGGTGAGGGTGGATCTGCTACTTGCATAAAAAGCTCCAGAGCTGCACCAAGCAGACACACCAGGGTGAATGCGGGGCGCCAATACCTGCAGCACAGTGTTTCCTATGAACCGACTCGCTTGCCTGAATCGTAAAAAGAAAATGACCTTAACAGGGACATTGCTAATCAGGATTTGGAAAAACAGAGACAAAATTTTACTTATAATTTTGTAAAGCAGAATTTCTAGGCACCGAGTTTCCAGACGGGAGTAGGGGAGGAGAAGCAGCACGCTATATATTAGATTTAGCAAATGAAAAAACTTCCAGTGAGATTCCATTCTTCATTTGTCTTTTAAATGAAGATTCATAGTTCAAGTTCAATGGTTATAGCTTGATATAAAAAAACTTTTAAAGCATAATTAAAGCTATAACGAAGACTGATCTATCAAGAATGGATTAGGCTACTCTTTCTAGGAGAAAGCAGAAAGGTATAATGCCAAATTCAGACTTAAATTGAAGAAAGTAGGGAAAACCACTAGACCATTCAGGTATGACCTAAATCAAATCCCTTACGATTATACAGTGGAAGTGACAAATAGATTCAAGGGATTAGATCTGACAGAGTGCCTGAAGAACTATGGACAGAGGTTCGTGACATTGTACAGGAGGCAGGGATCAAGACCATCCCCAAGATAAAGAAATGCAAAAAGGCAAAAGGGTTGTCTGAGGAGGCCTTACAAATAGCTGAGAAAAGAAGAGGAGCTAAGGCAAGGGAGAAAAGGAAAGATACTCCCATTTGAATGCAGAGTTCCAAAGAATAGCAAGGAGAGGTAAGAAAGCCTTCCTCAGTGGTCAATGCAAAGAAATAGAGGAAAACAATAGAATGGGAAAGACTAGAAATCTCTTCAAGAAAATTAGAGACACTAAAGGAACACTTCATGCAAAGATGGGCACAATACAGGACAGAAATGGTATGGACCTAACAGAAGCAGAAGGTATTAAGAAGAGGTGGCAAGAATACACTATACAAAAAAGATCTTCTTGACCCAGATAATCATGATGGTGTGATCATTCACCTAGAGCCAGACATCCTGGAGTCTGAAGTCAAGTGGGCCTTAGGAAGCATCACTATGAACAAAACTAGTGGAGGTGATGGAATTCCAGTTGAGCTATTTCAAATCCTAAAAGATGATGCTGTTAAAGTGCTGCACTCAATACACCAGCAAATTTGGAAAACTCAGCAGTGGCCACAGGATTAGAAAAGGTCAGTTTTCATTCCAATCCCAAAGAAAGGCAATCCCAAAGGTGCCTGAGACCGGCACCTCACCGGCAATGGCTTTGAGACACACCCTGTCCGTGAAGTAGTTCCAGTCATGGTCGGCGCTGTCTGCCGTGTCCACACGGGTAAACTGAAGCTCTGAGAGGTGCCCCCGACACCGTGTAACTTGTCAATGGCAGGGCTGACGTGCCCAGAATCTTCCTGAACTTGCAGCATCCAGGAGGGGCACGCAGCAGACATTTCACCTGTTTGTCACATCGGCTGTGTGTCAGCACCTATCGTGCTCCAGAACAGCCCTGTATCGGGAGAGGGATGCTCGGAGCTCCTGAGTAGCAGGGCGGGGTCCGTCCTGCCTCTGCTTCCAGAACCAGGTCTCGACCTCCTGGCCAGATGTGACGGCGCCCCCGCAGAGTCACCAGAAGTCAGAGAACCCTGCTGTCGCCACACAGCAGCACCAGCAGGGCCAGGGCCGAGGCACTGGAATGTAGGAGGGAGTTTAACAATTTGAGTGAGTCCAGGAGTGGAAGACTTGGGTGAGAGGCTACAGCTATAAATAAGGCGATAGAATACAGTGCGTCGGATAGCACAGTAGAAGTTTCAGTTGCTTTCATTTTGACAGTTAGCTCAGACGGGACCATGTCAGTCGGTCAGTGCCGTGCCCTGTGGCGCTGCGCACGGCAGAAGCAGCAGTGTCTCCACTATTCAGCGTCATGTTCGACCTAACTCTCTCAGTGACGGAAACGTCACCTCTTTAAGTTTCGGTTTATTTCATTTTCAAAGAACTCTTTATATGTTATACACGTACCTATATTAGTTCAGTTCAGTTGCTCAGTCGTGTCCGACTCTTTGTGAATCCATGGACTGCAGCACGCTGGGCTTCCCTGTCCATCACCAATTCCCAAAGCTTGCTCAAACTCATGTCCACTGAGTCAGCAATGCCATCCAACCATCTTATCCTCCGTCGTCCCCTTCTCCTTCTGCCTTCAGTCTTTCCCAGCATCAGGGTCTTTTCCTGAGTTAGTTCTTCACGTCAGGTGGCCAAAGTATTGGAGCTTCAGCTTCAGTATCTGTCCTTCCAATGACTATTCAGGACTGATTTCCTTTAGGATGGACTGGTTTGATCTTGCGGTCCAAGGGACTCTCAAGAGTCTTATCCAAAACCTTAGTTCAAAACCGTCAATTCTTCGGCACTCAGCTTTCTTTTTAGTCCAACTGTCAGATCCATACATGACTACTGGAAAAACCATAGCTTTGACTAGACAGACCTTTGTTGGCAAAGTAATGTCTCTGTGCTTTTTAATATGCTGTCTAGGTTGGTCATAGATTTTCTTCCAAGGAGCAAGTGTCTTTTAATTTCATGGCTGCAGTCACCATCTGCTGTGATTTTGGAGCCCAAAAAATTAAAGTCTCTCATTGTTTCCATTGTTTCCTCATCTATTTGCCATGAAGTGATGGGACAAGACGACATAATCTTAGCTTTCTGAATGTTGAGTTTTAAGCCAACTTTTTTACTGTCATCTTTCACTTTCATCAAGAGGCTCTTTAATAGTTCTTTACTTTCTGCCATAAGGGGAGTGTCATCTGCGTATCTGAGGTTATTGATATTTCTCCCAGCAACCTTGATTCCAGCTTGTGCTTCATCCAGCTTGGCATTCACATGATGTACTCTGCATATAAGTTAAATAAGTAGGGTGACAATATACAGCCTTGACGTACTCCTTTTCCTATTTTGGAACCAGTCTGTTGTTCCATGTCCAGTTCTAACTGTTGCTTCTTGCCTGCATACAAGTTTCTCAGGAGGCAGGTCAGGTGGTCTGGTAGTCCCATCTTTTTAAGAATTTTCCACAGTTTATTGTGTTCCATACAGTCAAAGGCTTTGGCATAATCAATAAAGCAGAAGTAGATATTTTTCTGAAACTCTCTTGCTTTTCCTATGATCCAGGGGACGTTGGCAATTTAATCTCTGGTTCTTCTGCCTTTTCTAAATCCAGCTTGAACATCTGGTAGTTCGCAGTTCATGTGCTGTTGGAGTCTGGCTTGGAGAATTTTGAGCATTACTTTGCTAGCGTTTAAGATGAGTGCAGTTGTGTGGTAGTTTGAGCATTCTTTGGCTGGGGCACAAGAGGGCCCAAGGCAAATGCGGGCCTGCCCCTCTGACTACAGACTCTAGAGCAGGGGAAAGACAGGAAAATGCCAGACGGTTTGCAAAGCAGGTCTGTGTTCTGTGTGGGCATCCGTACTATTCGTATAGTGTATTTCAATACTCGGTCAGGCCCAGCCTGTGCTATTTGACACACAGGTCCGGTTAGAAACTCAGAACCACCACCTCACAGTTTATTTACTAATTTTTTTAGGCAGTTAATTTTGAGTGGAACCAGTAATAATGGAGAGCCTGAGATAAATTGAGACCTTGGCGCTGCTAATATTTATTAATGAATTACCTAGCAGCACTGTTATTTATAATTCAAAAAAGCATTTTTCCCCCCGTTGTTTAGAAGGATGTTAATAATCATTATGTTCTGTTCTGAGGCTGGTTATAGTTAGTACAGTTACTGATAAATTGTACCCAAAGGAGCAGTATTTCAGGGAAGATAAAAGGAGAAGATAAAAACCCAGTAGGGTTTGGAGTTAGCAATGAAAATACTCATCAGAACAGTAATAGAAAATAATAACTCTGTAAAGTGGCGGGGCAATGTAATTCATGATCACTGTACAATCATAAACAATTTGTTACTATTTCAAGAGAAAACAATTACAGTGACAACAGAACATTGTCGGCCGGCACTGAATCAAGTTGTAAAAACTTCTCAAAATGTTAAAAAAAAAAAAAAGGAAATGGATAATTCAGAGCAATAATTTTGCACTTTAAAATGATAATGATAGGAAATCATTATTTCTTTTTCAAGATCATAATTTCAAAACAACCATGGACCGAAGCCTTTTGGGCCCTTCTGACCAGTGTTTTGTAAATTCACACAACCACTGAGAGCGTGAGAGAGAAAATGTCCTTTTTGAAAACTATGCTGTCTTTAAATATTCATTTACATGAAATCCATCTCTTACCATGGCTCTGCGGTGAGAGCTCCGAGGCAAGCACGCTGGGGTCAGACGCCCAGGCTCCCTCGAGGCCTGTCCTCGCACTAAGTCTCGGCCAAGAGCAAGCCACGTCAAGTCACACTGTCAGCCATGGTTTCTTCATTGTCAACTAACACCTGCCCTGTTCGATCACGAAGTTCAAATGAGATGACGTAAACTCTACTTGGAAAACTACAAATGCCAGACAAAAGTGGAGCACGTGTCTGTGCCTACAATTACACATGAGCGTCCAACAGAAACAACTTACAAGTAACCACAGCCAACCTCTAGCAAGCACGAGCTCTGTGCCAGGCACCGAGCCCTGGCCCTGTGGATCTCACGACAGCTCTGCAAGGTGTGAAACTCACCCCTCACCCTTCTCATGCCAAGTATGAGATACCTGAGGCTTAAAGAGATGAAGTGCCTTGCCCCAAATTAGACGGAGGTGGTGACTGCGAGTCCTGCGTGTGTGCTCCCCAGCACTGGCCAGTCTCCGAGCACGTCAAGCACCAAGCGAGGAGGCTCCGGGCGGCTTCCCTTCTGCCGGCCCACCAGCATGGGGCAGAGACACCCAGGGTACTGTGAGAACCACATGCGTTCCTGCTCACACCCGTCAGGACAACCAGTGCCAATTCCGGACTTGGAGAATAAAAAGGAAATCTTTCACACATTAATAAGCAAAGCGAGAAGAATATAGAAAGAATATATCTCCTTTTATTATAATAGTTGGCTTGCGGTATCTAATCCCGCCTTGCAAGCTTTCCTGGAGCTAACATCAACGGCGGGTGGGCACACTCGGTCTGCGCTCGGTGCCACACGGTGGGGTTTGTTTGTGATGCATTTGTCTTGTGTGTGATGATGACTGATGCGTAATAAAAATAAAAAATTTAAAAAAAATAGTTGGCAAAGAGAAAGTAGAAGCTTTAAAGAAATTCAGTATCCTTTGGTTGTTTACACAAACTGGATCAACATTATTGGCTTAATCCTTGATTGGTGGAAATCAAATCAGAAGGAAAATCATAAAGCATTGTTTAGAAAGCTAATATAATATATATATTTTAAAAATTATTTACTTTTAATTGGAGGATAATTGCTTTACCATATTGTGTTGGTTTCTGCCATGTATCAACTTGACTCAGCCACAGTCGCCCACAGGGGACATACTCACCCTACAGGGACATGCGTATGTCCCCTGCCTCTAGAGCCTCCCTCCCATCTCCCCCTCCACCCCACCTCTAGATTGTCACAGAGCGCCAGGTTTGAGCTCCCGGTATCAAACAGCACATTTCCAAATTTTACATATGGTAATGTGTATATTTCAATGCTCAACATCTCATTGTTAGGGAAATGCAAATCAAAACTACAATGAGGCATCACCTCACACCCTTCAGGATGGTTATCATCAAAAAATCTACAAACAATAAATGCTGGAGAAGGTATGGAGAAAAGGGAATCCTCTTGCACTGTTGGTGGGAATGCAAACTGATACAGCCACTATGGAGAAGAGTACGGAGATTCATTAAAAAAACTAGAAATAAAACTACCATATGACCCAACCCCACTACTGGGCATATTCCCTTAGGAAGCCATAACTGAAAAAGACACATGTACCCTAATAAAACATTCTGTAGGCATTTTAGATTAAGCATATGCTAACTAAATGCAGATGTAAAACCAGGGATAAGTAACGAATTTCACAGTGAATTGTAAAAAATAGATTCAAAGGCAGGGTTAGATTCTTTGTGTTTAACCACCAATTTTTTAAAAAGTCATCATCATAAACTTTGGTACTGCCATAAAATTTACCCCCCAAAATAAAGTAAACTCACCTTTGGTTTTTTGATCAGCAGCCTGAAAAAAAAAAACAAAAAACTCTTTAGGAATAATGTGTAGGATGTACACATCCATATGAAAGTGTATAAGCAGACTTTAATATTAGAAACTTTAAAAACAAGTTTTTGCCCAGTTACTTTATTAAAATTTATTACTGGGAAAAAATGTATAATTGTCTACATGTTATTATGTGCCAATATTGACCCAAAGGCAAAACAATCTATCTGGAAGCTCATTTAAGCTCTATATTTTAATACAGACTAAAACATAAACAGTTTTAACTATCAGGTACATTAAATCAGGCAAGAATAAAATAAACAATGTAATTTGTACCTAAAATTCAAGCCTGATGGTAAGATTTACAGTATGACTTTAAATTGTAATATTTACTAGTAAAAGTTGTAAAAGAACACTTGCCAAAGCTGCAAATATTATTTCTAGCTTTTCTAACAAAATCAGTTAAATGGGCCTTACACATGGTTGTTTTGGACAGTTCAGTTTAAATAAAATAGCATGGCCATTCTTTACTACCAGTAAACACAAAATCCTTCAAAACACAGCTCTAATGCTTCTTTTAAAAGACATTTTGTGATTGTCACCCTTTATCTATGTCACCAGCACTCTAGATAGAGCATACCGGATTTCAAAAGTAATAAACTGAACCTCTGTTAACGTAATGGCTATGATAACGCAGTGAGACAGAGGGACTACAGAAACAATGGACTAGGAACTCTAGCCAAACCTTTTTCTGAGCACCTTCCTTCTTTTTCTTTTCTTCCTGCTTTTTCTTTTTCTTTTCTTCCATCAAATGTTCCTCTTTTTGTGTTTCTTGTTCTTTCTCCCTATTAAAAATAAAGAAAAGTGGTATTAGCCTAATGTCCATTTGAAATCAATGATTTAAAATGGAAAAAAAAAAAAATTAGCTGCCGAAAGTTGCAAGTCAAGCAGAGTTCCACGCATGGTACGAAGAAGGATATTTTGAGAAGAGGCGTTAGACATGGACATTCACCCCCCGCCCCCTCCAGGGCTCCACTTCTCTTCAGTACCAGAACACACAGCCATTTGTGGCGGCCATTCACTCGGCCCACATCTGTTGAACACCAACCTTCTATCAGGCAGTGTATGCAGCATTAGAGGACAAGATGGAGAAAAAGACATAGTCCCTACAGTCCAGCTCCAGATCAGGATTTCTGTCTCAGGGACCACTGTCATCACACCTTCTGGATTAAAAGTGCAGACTCCTGGGTCCCACTCTAGAACGACCAAGTCAGAGTTTTGGAGGCTACTCTTACACACACCTTGTTTGTTCGACAGACCAATTGTTTTTAAACAGAGCTCCCTACACAGCATGGGGAACAGCTGGAAGGGTACGCAGAACACAGCCCAGAGCAACTCCTGAAGAGTCGGGCGGCTTATGAGCTACAGCTTAACGTCGCACAAGTGTCTGGCTGGCGCGGGGCAGGCTGCTGTTGGTTATCAACTCACCGCCTGTCAGCTCCAGATTCACCCTCCAGCACAGGCCACGCAATGATGGATGTGTTCCCTTAAGCCCTTCTTCCCTGTGAGTGCCACGCAGAAGTTTCCCAGTGCAGGGCCCTAGAGGGATCTGCAGGAGCAAGGGGCTGGCCCGCTGTGAGGTCAGCATGTGGCCAGAAGGACCCCTGGGGAGGACCCTCGCCACGGAGGGAGAAGGGGCAGTCTCCTAGCAACCCTGCAGCTGTGGCGTGATCCAGGGTCGGCGTGATCCCTGTCAGCACACACCCTGCGGGCCTCCCGCTGCTTGCCATGCTCCCACACCGGTCTCTATGGGCTTCTCCCCATGATGCAGCCATGGCCCTCCTGATGGGGATGCCACGTGCTCTGTGCCCGCGGCACTGACACTGCCCCTTTGTCTGCACACCGGTATGCCAGGCCATCAGCAGCGGTTTTAAAAGTTCACACCGGGAAGGCTGCCCCCCACTCCAGTGTGTCTGTGTGATGGGCTACTGGCGGCAGCTCTCCCTGGCTGGAGGAGCGCTTCCTGCGACCACCAACTGCCCACTGGCTGACCTGGGCGATGCTGGGAGCTGCTCTGCCATCCAGGGGGCTGCACTACCGCTTCTTCAGTGGGTGTGAGCCCCAGCCTCGGGGAGGGGCCCCCTCCAGTTGGGCCTTCCTCAGGCTCTCTCCCTCAGCCCTAGCTAGCATACAGTTTTCTAGAGTTCCTCTCTTACCACAGTTTAATTGGGCTTCCCCTGGTGGTTCAGTGGTAAGGAATCTGCCTGCAATGCATGGAGCAGCAGGAGACATGGGTTCGATTCCTGGGTCAGGAAGATTCCCTGGAGGTAGGGCATGGCAACCCACTCCAGTATTCTTGCCTGGAGAATCCCGTGGACAGAGGAGCCTGGCGGGCTACAGTCCATGGGGTTGCAAAGAGTTGGACGTGATTGAAGAAACTTAGCATGCACAATTTAATTATTTTCATAACAAACATTCCCTGTTGATATTGCCATGTAGTCTCTGCCTCCTCACTGGGCCCGGACTGACAGGTGGGAAGGAGAATTTAACAGAATAAGGAGAAGGAACACACACACAACAGCCTCAGCACAACACCGCTATCCACCCATCACTGTTGTTTAATTTCTTGATTTTGAAGTTTGTTTTTAACTTGTAAATGTGCTTACGACTACTGCACGCATAGGGGATCTCAACCTAGCGTCAGTCTGTATATATCTGAATATCATCATAAGGAAAACAATTTAAATCAACTTGATGGGGGGGCACTTTGTTGTTGTGCTCAGCTGTGCTCAGCTGTCTGTGACCCCATGGACTGTAGCCCACCAGCCTCCTCTGTCCATGGGGTTTCCTGGGCAAGAATAATGGATCCTGCATTTTTGCAGGCAGAGTCTTTACCACTAAGCCACCAGGGAAGCCCACTTAAGAGATCAGTCTTCCTTTAAAACAGTGGTTCTTGGCCTCTCATCAGAACCACCCGGGAAGCAGACTTCCCTCCAGAGGTTAAGAACCTGTCTCCTTAAGGCAAGGGCTGTGGGTTCAATCCCTGCTGGGGAAGGGGAATTAAGATCCCACCTGCTATGGGGCAACTAAGCCTATGAGCTGATGAAAACCCAGGGCAGCAAAAAAGAAAAAAAAAAAAGCAACTTTTTTCACAGAACGAACAACTGCCCCCGCCCCCCCCACTCCCCCCCGCCAAACTTCCAATGCCAAGGCTGCAACCGTTTTCAGTGAGATCAGGGAACAGAACTCAGTCATCAGGAGTTTTAAAAGCTTCCAGATGACTCCAATGCCCAGCCAAGGTTGAGAAACAACTTTTAGAAGGAGGTCAGTACATTTCTCAAGCTTGGGAAATGTTCATTATCTCAGTTAATACCTTCTAGGAATCTTTTCATGTTAAAAGGTGCAGAGACACTAAGAAATCTGTGTTTAAGTGTTCTTACAAAGCACAGTCAAGCTCCGTGAATGGTGCATTGGTGCTGTAATCACCACGCTGTTGCCCCACGTCTAGGGAAAAAGGGAACAAATAAAAACTAGGAATGTCATGGCTGCTGAAGGAAAGTTACATGGCTCAAAATAGCTTGGAGTTAAAACTCACCTACAGGTCCTCCCCACCATGCTATGCAAAACAAAGAACTCTCTCACCCAAAGGGGGGAAAAAATGGACATTAAGGTTGGTTAAGCCCAGCTCCCAGCCAGTCCAGCCTCTGGCCTATCTCCAGGATTCCTTCTCCCAGCCATTTGAGAGAGAACTACTCGGAACAACCTTGGAGAAGAACAGGCTGTCTTAAGACAGTGGCTTTCCACATATGTGCCTGTATATACGACTCTTCTCTCGGATTAGTGCAGCACTCACTAATCTGACTGCCGCCCCTTCTCGCCTCATTAAAGGTGACCTGTTCCTGCAAAGTGCCGTCTCGGTCTTTTTCCGAACCTCGCCTTCTCTAACTCCCTTATCCTACAGCTGCCCCACCTGTGCATGCTTTCTTAATCTACAGCGTCATGAAAGCCTTCAATTACCTTCTGATATTAAACTTAATAAGGTAGGCAAGTAGAGCTACTTTTCAAAAAAGCTATTCTATAGAATATGGAATAAAAATGATTTTTGCTTAACTTTATTACTCTGAAAGTTAAATTAATTAGAACCACCTATTCCCCTAGCAGTACAGTTTAGGGGCTTCCCCTGTGGCTCAGCTGGTAAAGAATCTACCTGCAATGTGGGAGACCTGGGTTTGATCCCTGGGTTGGGAAGATCCCCTGGAGACGGGAAAGGCTGCCCACTCTAGTATTCTTGCCTGGAGAATCCCACTGACTATACAGTCGCAGAGTCGGACATGACTGAGTGACTTTCACTTTCATAGTATTGAAATAAATGTTGGAAATAAACATCTCATGTAGCCCTGAGATACCTTACACTTTCCTGCCTGAAGTCATGTTTCTATGACTAAAGCATGATTCAAATGTTTGAACTTTTAAGACAATTTCATCTAATATCCCCCCTAACTAGCACTACTTTCTTCTATCTCCTGGTATATAATTTCTGCTATTTTTCATTAATAATTTTGTAAAAAGCATTGAATCTCATTTTTATTTAAAAGGTAATACATGCTCAAGAGAAAGCATAAAGAGTACAAAAGATATATAACAAAAAGAGATTCTTCCTTCTCCAGGGTCCACAGGCTCTCTCCATGGAGATAACACAGAGTTTCTTTAAGAATATTCTCTATGTGACTGTATAGTCGTGTACCTTTAAAAATGCTTGGATCCTTGTATCTTGACTTATCCATCTGAGATGTTAACAGTTTAATGTCAACAGTGATGGAGGCAGATGCGGTTCTTCAGGACCCCACTCTTCCACCCCATCACTTGTTCAGTCGCTGGGTCGTGTCCGACTCTTTGCGACCCCATGGACTGCAGCACGCCAGGATTCTCTGTCCTCCACTGTCTCCTGGAGTTTGTTCTAGTTCAAGTCCATTAAGTCGGTCACTACTATGAATTAAATCAATGAGTGGCATTTGCTTTAAAAGCAGTGTGTTAATGTTCAATGCAGAGCTAGGTAGTATACTGTGAGGACATTTAACCTCCTGTGTAGCCGCTTTTCCCAGAGTTCCTAGTTGTTTTTCCTTTCCTCTTGCTCTATCCTCCCTACAAAAATTCTGTTTTTGTTTTTTACACATCCGCTCTCCTCCAGTTTAAAAACAGGAGCCCTCTCCTCAACTGCATTGCCCGAACTCCCTTCAGAGCCTTGGTCCAGCTCGCTCTGTGTTGGGAGCACTCTGCTAGAGTTTTCTAAGATCCTCCAGTCATTTCATTTTTTAAAAATTTTAAATTGTGATAAAATATACATAAAATCTGCCATCTTAAGCCATTTTTACACGTACAGTTCAGTAAAGTTACAGTCATATGGTTGTATAACCCATCTCCAGAACTCTTTCCATCTTGTAAAACTGAAACTCTGCCCATGAAATAACTCTCCACTATCCCCCCCACCCCCAGCCCTGGCAACCACCCGTTCTATTTTCCGTTTTTATTAATTTGATTACCCTAAGTACCACATTGTGGTTTTGATTTGCATTTCCCTCCTGATAGTGGTGTCAAGCATCTTTTCACATGCTGCTTGGACCTTTGTATCTCTTTCTGGAGCCTACTTTCACTATGGCTTAATTGTTCCTTATATGTAACTCTGAATCACTGTGTCATTTCCATCAGTGCAGTGGGAAAGGAGGGGAAAACAGACTAAGCAGACAGAACAGTGTGTGCAAACTCATCACTGCCCATCCATGAATGCTGACCTGAACTTACTAACTCCGTCATCCTGTGACTTCCCTTGTCTTCCTCCTTGAATGATGCCCTCAATTATGCTACCATTTTGTTTCACTGATGGCTTGGCTGAGCATAAATTCTAGGTTGAGA
The DNA here is from genome assembly GCF_019320065.1 of Cervus canadensis. Taxonomy (NCBI): domain Eukaryota; kingdom Metazoa; phylum Chordata; class Mammalia; order Artiodactyla; family Cervidae; genus Cervus; species Cervus canadensis. The sequence goes on along the minus strand of NC_057386.1, from coordinate 8,899,961 downwards.
ATCAAGTTTGAAGGCACCACGCCCCTGCATTCCAGCATCTACTACCTATTTAAGAGATGTCTGATTTTGTTTTGCTTTTTAGTCCTTTCTAGGTGATTCCTCCCAAAGCTTCCTGTCACCCCCAGGATTCTGAAATTTCATGATGATGTGCACCTCAGTGTCTTTCTCCCCCATTATTTGTGCTTAGTATTTGGCTGATGTTTTCAATATATAGGTGTTACTTTCGGTTCTCCGATTTATTTGAAAACATCTTCTGCTTTCTGAACAACATATTAAGTCTATTAGATGGATAATCATAATTTACCTTTATGTTTTCTACTCTTTTTTTTGCTATTGTTGCTGTCAATTTTTTACGACTAGATCTTTCAAGTCCTTCTACTGAGTTTCCTATTTCATGATATTAAAATTTTACTTAACTTCCTTGTTTTTTAGTTCCCACAGCACTGTGTTCTTGTTTTATAGATGCAGGTCATTTTTATGCTAGCTGAGGAGATTAATAATTAGGTTTATCTGAAGTTCTTCCAATTTTCTGCATTGTTTGTTTCCTTTCTGGATACCACCTCCCTTAGGTTCCCTTTGATGTGAATCTTTTCTCAATTGTCTGGTCATCTTTAGTTTGACCATTCAAGGTATCAAAAAACCAATTAGCACACAGGGAGCTCAACCTGGTGCTTGGTGACAACCTAGAGGGGTGGGATGGGGTGGGAGGTGGGGGGGAGGTTCAGGAGGGATGGGACTATGTGAACCTATGGCTGATTCATGGTGATGCATGGGGAACCTGGTGGGCTGCCGTCTATGGGGTCGCACAGAGTCGGACATGACTGAAGCAACTTAGCAGCAGGGCAGAAACCAACCCAACGCTGTAAAGCAATTATCCTCCAATTAAAAATAAATAAGTAAACAGATTCGTTTTGTGTGTATGAGCTGGACTTGCTTCCTCATGGGCTTTGCTTTAGGAAGACTGGTTGGGGAGCTGGCTAGTTTGCTAAAGTAGCCTCAAAAAACAAAAGATGCAGCCTTTCCCCTGATCATAAAGGGTGTTTTATTCAAATTATTAACTACCAGATCTTAAGCATCCAGAACTGCCGACACATTAGATGTCACTATTCTGCATTCTGACCATAACCTCCTACGCTTACTCCTGTTTCCACTACACCCATTCATTATCTTTACGGAAACCTCCTGTTCCCCGATTTCCATGTCCTTGTAAGCTATTTTCATCTGTTCCTTTCCTAGAAAGCCTAAACCTTAAGATCATCTCATATGTTCACTACACAACTAGCATATGCTATTTACTGTGGTAGGTAGGCATCAGGGACAAACAGAAGGGCTGATTCATTTAACAAATACTTTTTGAACAATGGCATTATAAGCCCTCTGGGATCACAGCAGTGACAAGGAGGGGGTCATACACTTTTCAGGATATTCATATAAATAATGCCTCAAACAAATGATGACTATTACAACAATGATATGCACACAATGCAATGAGAGCTTAGAAGTCTGCTGGGTGATGTCCTCCTGCTCATGTTATCTATTAGAGCTAAGGCCCTGCTTTTAATGAACACTGTGTGCTTCCTCCTGTACTCTGGGCTCTAAGTACCTTAGTGGCAGGACTGTCTTCTGTCTCTGTGGCACGGAGAAAAAAAGCCTGTCATCATTCAGGACATTGCTGGTACCAATTTCTCATCCATAATCTCAGGTGAAAAAAAATTTTTTTAACACTTTTATTTATTTATTTGCTGCATCGGGTCTTAGCTGTATCACACAAGATCTTGCCTTTCGATGCTCGGACTCGCTGGTTGCAGTGCGCCCGCTGAGCTGTTCTGTGATGTGTGGGATCTTACGTCCCCAACCAGGGACTGAACTCGCGTCCCCTGCATTGCAAGGTGGCCTCTTAGCTACTGGACCACCAGGGAAGTCCCTCAGGTGAAATTTATACTGGAAGAACATCTTCGATAAGTATACTTTGTTTCCCAGGGAAACTTTATTTCCTGAAATGACCAAGTAATATTCAATACATTTCTATCTACCTTTTGAGGCTAGTAAGAGATTATAAACTGTATTTTTTCTTTTTCCCCTGTGTGGAGAAGTTGTGAGGTGGATTTATAAGTCAAGCTGTATGGGAAATAAAGAAGAGGGATGGCCAGGTTGGGAAAATGGCATTTTTCAATTTTAATTAAAAAATATTTATTTGGCTGCATGGGGTCTCAGTTGTGGCACAAGGGATCTTTATCTTGTTCCCTGAACAGGGATTGAACTTGAAGGCCACTGGACCACCAGGGAGGCTGCTTAAGTTAAATTTCAACTTAAAACTTTCATTTAAATATATATGGTTTTACACACAAGTGCAAATGTAATCTTATGCATTTTTCCCAATATAAACTTTGCTTTTGTTTCTCATTTGCCTGGCACCCACTTACTCATTCTTTCTTCTCTCTCCACACCCAAGTCAGAGGTCCACTCTCCTCCACCTCCCTTCCAGATAACCCATGAAGCCACCGAGTTCATATTCTTCTGAGCCTTTCATCATGTTCATGTAATTATATGGAATCATATACATTATCCTTTTTACAAAGGATTTTAACTGATCATTGTTTTGTAATACAGAGATCGTGTTATACAACTTTTTTTGCATCTTGTTTTCCTCATTCAACGTGTCTCTCTCTTTCCTCATCCGTTCTCCCAACTGACAGACCTGGTCTATTTAAGTGATGATATCTCATTATTACTTTATTTTGCATTTCTCTGGCTATTAGTGAGACTTAGCACTTCTTTTCCTTTCTTTCTAAGAAAAATTTTTAAAAAATCTTTTATTTTTGGCTGCATCAGCCCTTAGCTGCAGCACAGGGGCTCTTCACTGCAGCACACAGGTATCTCTCCAGCTGTGGTGCGTGGGCTTAGTAGCCCCACAGTACATGGGAGCTTGGGCTTCCCAGGTGGCGCCAGAGGTAAAAAAAAAAACCTGCCTGCCGATGCAGGAGGTGCAGGAGACCCAGGAGTGATCCCAGGGTCAGGAAGATCCTCTGGAGGAGGAAATGGCAGCTCGCTTCCAGTATTCTTGTCTGGAAGATTGTGTGGGCAACAGAGCCTGGTGGGCTATAGTCCATGGGGTTGCAAAGAGTCAGACCTGACTGAGTGACTTAGCATGCACATGTGTGAGATCTTAGTTCCCTGACCAGGGATCGAACCCACAACTACTGCTTTGAAAGGCAGATTCTTAATCACCAGACCACCAGGGAAGTCCCTAATCCATCATTTCTGATGGCTACATAATATACCATGGTGTGAATGTTACCATATTCTACTTTGCTTTAAGTCTTATTGAATGTTACAATACTGCTTCTGGTTTTTTATGTCTTGGTGTTTTGGCAGTGAGGCATGTGGAGTCTCAGCTCCCCGACAAGGGATCAAACCCAAACCCCCTGCACAGGAAAGTAAAGTCTTAACCACTGGACCACTAGGGAAGGCCCCCATATTCTACTATGTTATTCCTCTCTTCATACACATTCACTTCATTTCTAGTTTACCATCACCACAAGTAACTCCAGCTTAGTCTACCTGGCTTCTGCTACAGAAAACAGCATTGCTTTGATTTAGGGGTACAATGGATGCTTCAGTAACAGTGGAAACTAGGCAAAGAGAAGTCTGATATGGGCTCAACTTCAGGACCCAGAGCAAGTCTGAAGGGCCAAAGTGGACACAGGTTATCTGTGTTTTGTGTGGGGAGACATACAGTAATGCGTCCCTAGTCTACTGAATTCTATTGGAAAGAAAATATTTTTAATAATCGGATTTTCAAGATGCATATTTCTTTTATTCTCAAGTAGTTTAGCAATCACCAGATTAGAAGGCTTTGGGTGGAGAAACAAGCCACTTACATTTTGGAAGCATCTAGAAGAAGAATGGAGAGGAGGTAGGAGACTGCCTCTAAGTGGAACCTCTGTAGGTATCAATCATCTCAGTATTCCCAGTTAACTACACCTTCTCCCAGAGAAACGTGGTTTGAAAGATGAAATTATGGCTGGAGATGTAGCTACCCTATGCAGAGGTATTCTAGGTGGAAAGTGTTCCAAATTCCAGTGTTTTATTAGTTGATTACTGCCTTTTTGCACAAACACAAAAGAGGGTGGGCTTGTTTTGCCTGGGAGGTTTAGTCACCAGAAACTGTAACCCAGTTTCACCTGTAGGACACATCACAGTTTATGCTCTGAAGTCATACTGGTTGGACTCCAATGTCATGTCATTAAAATATTCACTAATTCAGTGTGTGTGTGCACTAGCTAATTTAATTAGAATTTCCTGGCAGTGTTTATGTTAGGAATAAATGTTATCAGGCAAAATTGAAAAAGGAAGGGGAAGGAAGTGGTATCCTGTCCAGTCGTCACAGAAATATTTCAGGTTCTTAACTTTTCAGCATGTGTTTGAATACCTGCTATCTGTAAGACATACTCACTTACCCCCTTCTCGGCAGTATGAAGAGGATAAGATACATACAAAACAGCCTTAGACCTTGAAGGGGCATAGACTCTAACAGGAAAGTGACAGTGAGGCTGGAATTATCCTTAATACTCGACAGAGTATGGAAATAAAACAGAAAAATGGAGTAGACAGCTTATGCTTGAGATTCAAAGTCACAGAACCAGGTTCTAAAGTAGGTCACTGGCATAGGAGGTCAAGAACCTGGAGGCTCAAGTATGGGCTGGATTGCATAAAAAAACCCACACAGTTGCTCAGCATGACCCCAAGACGTGGGGTGGAAAAGGGTACCACAGCTCTGACAAATGTTAATAGGAGCAGAGGGTGGAAGGAAGAATTTTTATTTGAGGATCAAAGAATAATGTAGTCAGGGAGACTCTAAGGTCTCCTGCTGGTCACACCTTTGTATGATGCCCTCCCCATGAGTGTGGGAGGAACCTATGACTTGCTTCTCCCCATTAGAATATGGCGAAGGTGACAGAATGCTGCTTCCTTGACGACATTATAAAGCTCCATCTGTTAGCAGACTTGCGTTAGTCTCCCTTTCAGGGGTCAGCTTTAAAGAAACAGCTGGCATGAATCCTGCTGCTGCAAGGAAATGAATTCTGCAACAGCCAGAGCGAGCGTGGAAGCCCACCTTTCCCCAGTCAACCCCTCCCTCCCATGAAAACCCAGCCCTGGCTTGACTGCTAACCCATGCTAGGCCTCCTGACCCTCAGAAATGGTGAAATAATAAATGTGCATTGCTTTCAGTTTGTGGTAGTCTGTTATGCAACATAAAAAACTAATTAGGTCATGCTTTAAGACTTTGGGGGCCAGTCAAAATGGAATAAGCCCACCACAGCCTCTCTGCCACTGATTACAACAAAAAACTGGATGAGGTACAATATCAATACAAAAGAAAATCAAACTATGAAAAGTAAACAAAAGCAAGTCAGCCAGGTAGAGGAGTCCAAACTCGGGGAGGTGGCTGTATGGCGGCGAGTTCCCCACTTCCCCTTCTTTCACTGCCTGTTGGTTGTTATTTTGACCGAAGGTCGGCTCTGGTCACAGCGCTGTGCTGTGGCGGCCCAGGCAGCTGACGCCAAAAGAACCTCATCCTTCTGAACAAAGAACTAGGAAAATGAGCTCCTGAGAGCTACAGTGTGGCAGACCAGAGAGCCATCGGCTGGAGGAGGCCCTCAGATTCTGTCCATAAACTTTCAGTTCTGGTTCACCCTCAAGTCCTGCATGTACGTGACAGACCCCAAACAGGAGCAAAAGTTTGGAAAACTGAACTACAACTTCAACTACACTTCCCGATCCCCGCAAAGTCCTTAACTAACCCAAGAGACACACGTGTGGCCCGGCCCAAGGCAGCATAGCATAGTGAAGGCTTGGGAAACTGAACGACCTTCCAATCACTGCCCACACAGGGTGAGACAGGCTTTGTGGTCTGAACCTGACTGGCTTGATTGCCTGCTAAACAAAAACAAAATAAAGTAAGTTAACAACAACAACAAAATCAACATGCTCCTGAGGAGTTTAATAGGACTCAAGGTCCATACAACATGTCCAGAAGGTCTAGGATAAAACTCAAAATTACTCTTCATACAAAGAACCAGGAAAATGTGGCCAAACTGTCAGGACAAAAGACCAGGGATAACTCCCAGGTGACCTAGCTGTTGGAATTATCAAAGCCTTTAAAAAAGTTATTTTAATTATGCTCCAAGAGGCAAATAAAGGTAAATGCCCTGGAAACAAATGGGAATATAGATGTTCACAGCAGATAAACAGAAACTATAAAACAGAACACAGTGGAAATTTTATTTATTTATTCACTTATTTTTCACTTTTTGGTTTGCAGGGTCCTACTTCCCTGATCTTGTCCTTGGCAGCGAAAGCGCGGAGTCCTAACCACTGGACGGCCAGGGAATTCCCTCAAGTGGAAATTTTAGAACTGAAAGACAAAATATCTGAATAAAAAACTTCACTAGATGGGCACAGTGAAAGAATGGATAAGAGGAAAGAATTTGTGAACTTAATTTGAGCACAAGAAATGATCTGATCTGAAGAACAGACAGAATAAAGATAAGAAAGTAGAGTCTCAAGGAGCGGTGGGATAATACCAAATGACCCAACACTCATGTCATTTGGGTTTCAGAAGTAGAGGAGAAAAAGACTGGTGAAAAGTAGAGAACAAAATAAATCTGAGAAAATAATGGTGGACAACGTCCCGAATTTGGTGATATATATAAATTTACAGATTCAAAAAGCTGTGTGGACTCCAAATGAGATAAGCTCAAAGAAAAACCACACTCCAACAAATCATAATATTTAGTACAAGCAGCCAGATTCAAAAGGATATGTGCTGCATAGTTCCATTTACATGACAAACTGAGAAAAGAGAAAAATCAGAGGAACATAAAACAGAGCTGTGATTGCCTGGGGCTGGGGATGGAGAAGATATTACTACAAAGGGACAAAGCAAGGAACTCTTTGGAGGATGACAGAGCTATTCTGAATCTTGATTATGATGGTGGCTATATGCACCTATAAACATGACATATACACTGCATAGATTCATAGAAACTTATATAACTGTGCACCAGAGAGTGAACTGTACTGTATGCAAACTTTTAAAAAAAGTGAATAAAAACAAGAATTAAAAAACAAAAGCAACAAAAATAATGATTGTAAATGGTCACAGGGAGCGGAGAGAGGCTCCGGAAAATGTTGAATCCCTCTCTCATGCATCTCCTTCCCCCTCCATTCCTGGCCTAATGAGAGATGGGGCTTCAACAGAATGGAGGAGGGGACATGGAATGAGCTGGGAGAGTACAGAGCTAAAGATAAAGGTCTTCATTTTCCACAGACCAGAGTACCATAAGGTACAGAGGGAAGCTTTGGAGGAAAGGATGAGACACTGATTGGGAATGCTGACTGCAGGAACCTTTATTTTGGAAGGATGCAAGAAGCATCACTGAGATCTGAGCAGAGGCATGGCAGAATCAGCGGGCCTCAAGGTATTCCAAAAGAACTCTGACATTATTTTCATTTAGTGCTAACAAGGACTTCAGCCCCAGGATTTCTTTCAACACTTACTATTGTGGCTAAAGCACCAAACCAGAACAAACCCAGCAGCACCCTCAGTAGGAGCAATTTGACTGACCAGACTTCTGATAAACACACATGTGGTGCCTGCCATCTAACCACTGAGACGTAGCCACTTCCCTGTCCCACCAGAGCTTCCCAACATCTGATGATCTTCCACTGGCTTTTTATCACAGAAAAATGATGTTCCTCATCTGGTAGGCTTTTCTCTGAACAATGAAGGTGATTAGCTCCATCCGGTATTTTTGCCGCTTCCTTTACTCCCCTCATTGGAAACTGTACTCCAATTTTCCTGAGTGCCAGTCCTTCTCTCACTCTAACGTTTAGAACAGTGGCTCAAGAGAGGTGTCTGGCCACTCCAAAAGCACTGCATTTCCTGGGCCATGATGCCTAGATTCAGGGCAACTCTATGCACCTCACAGGATCACAGGAATGGAAGCTGAAGGCCTTGACCATAGAGGGCCTGGAAATGAAGCTGAGGCTGAGGGAGAGAAGCTAAGAAGTGGAGTGAGAATTAAGTCTTGGTAACATACATCCTTTGAGCCCAGGAACAAGTCCCTCCTGTGGCCTACTACGTATGAGTCCAATCAAGACACTCTCTGGAATGTGAACCCTGAACTGAGGGGCAAGCAGCTGAAGCAGATCCATCTCAGAGACCGCGACCTCCAGACCTGCCCACAGCACTTGCCACCTAGGCTCTGCAGGCTGCGGAGACTGGCTTCTCAGCTTTTCCTCAATGATGTCAGCCACCTCTTATCCTTCCTAAGTCCTTCTTCCACTCCCTCCTTAATTTGTAGAGTCACTTTCTGTTGCATGTAACCGAAGAATCCTGATAAATACAGTTTATCAACAATTTAATTTAGACTTATAAAAGTGCTGACTGGATCTAGCGCTATTTAATCATGATTCTCAAAACTAATCATGTTCAGTAAACATTGTTAACCACTACAAAAGCTGCTTTAAAATTACTATATCACATGTCAATTACAAATACAGAAGTTAGAAGTACCTCTTTTTGAGGGGGCCAGGCCATGCAGCATGTAGGATCTTATTTCTCCAACCAGAGATCGAACCCATGCCTTCTACAGTGGAAGTACAGTCTTAACCACTGGGCTGCTAGGGAAGTCCTTAAGTACCATTTTGTGAAAACCTTTTATTTCATTTCTGAGTTTAAAGTAGCCTCAAATTAAGTCGGAAAACGACACAATTTTTATTGTTGCTCCACTTTTATCATCAGTTTTTATAATGATAGTTGAATATGTGTAGTTTAAATATGCTTAAAATAATAGACACAAAGCTCCAACCACCTCACAGATACAGATGTCCCAGCTGGTACATTCTGGTATGTAAGCGACAGTGAAGTGAAAGTCACTCAGTCATGTTGACTCTTTGCGACCCCATGGACTATACAGTCCATGGAATTCTCCAGGTCAGGATACTAGCGTGGGTAGCAGTTCCCTTCTCCAGGATATCTTCCCAACCCAGGGATCGAACCCTGGTCTCCTGCATTGCAGGCGGATTCTTTACCGGCTGAGCCACCAGGGAAGCCCAAGAATACTGGCGTGGGGAGTCTATCCCTTCTCCAGGGGATTTTCCTGATCCAGGAATTGAACCAGGGTCTCCTGCATTGCAGGCAGATTCTTTACCAGCTGAGCCACCAGGGAAGCCAGAAGAGACAGTGGTTATTAATAATGATCGGGGTTTCACTGAAATTTTTACAATAGGCACTATGTAACCAATGACAAGCACGCTTGACCTTCTGACTACTAAGGAACGCGGGCTGGGGAACTGCGCTATTGACTTACTGCCGCTCAGCTTCACACTCAGTTTTTTGCCAGCTCTGTGAAGACCAGGACCTTTAAACATTTTCCTTTGCCAGCTGGCAAGATGTTAAGCTTCTTCAATAGAGGGTGCTAGAGAGACACAGCAGGGAAAGTTTTGCTCTTGGTTGACTCCTACAGCCCCCTCACTCTGCTGCTCTGAGGAACTTCCCAGCAGCTTCCCCCCAGCCCAACCTGCCCCTAAGCCTCCCCACCACCTCATGCTCATGACTTTTCTGCCATACCTGAGTCACAGTTGTACCCTCTCCAGAGGTCTGGACCTCAGCCAGGAAGCTCTCACTGGGCACCCCATCTCAGCCCTGGGGGCAGTGGCTACTCCTCATACCACCGTGCCTACAAAATGTAAAGCTTTCTCTATTTCTAATAAGCAAATCCCTCATTACTCCAATCCCCTGTTAGAGTCATTATTGTTTAGTCACTAAGTCATGTGACTCCATGGACTGAAGCCCACCAGGCTCCTCTGTCCATGAGATTTCCCAGGCAAGAATCCTGGAGTGGGCTGCCATTTCCTTCTCCAGGAGATCTTCCCAGCCCAGGGATTGAACCCGTGTCTTCTGCATTGGCAGCAAGGTTCTTTACAGCTGAGCCACTAGCCGTAAAGTTAGAGTTAGAAATTCCTGTTAGAGTTAGGAATTCTTTATATTAAACTTTCTCTGTTCACATTACCACTTGGTTTCTCTCTCCTGACTGATAGAAGAATCCTAAATTAGAGACTATTTCAATCGTGTCTTCAAACTGGAGACTTTAATACTGCCACACTAATGAATAAGTAGCATTCACAGATATGCCTAAATAACAAATAAAGGACATTGAATATAAAACTACAAGTTAAATTTAATTAAAAACACATAGACCTGAAGTATGAAACCTGACAGGTGGGAAAGAGAACTCTATTTGTCTGAATTTGCCTAATATCACTTGCCCAGTAGTTTCTTGTTTAATACCACAGCATTTCTATGTTCTAAAGACTGTAATCCACCTGCACAAATTCAGAAAAGGTTCTCCTTCATGATTAGGAAGCAGAAAGAACAAAGTCCCGGCACCAGATAACCACTGGCCAGTCACTGAAGTATGAAACAGAGGCCTGGGATGGTTATCAGTGAGAGAACCAGACTGCAGATCATTTCCAGGGTAAATTGTATTTAAAAATGTTACAGTTCTGTGAACTGAAAGGACTGTTAACTGTGGACTCAATTTTGGGAGCCATTAAAGTAACTTGTGCTCAAAGTTGGCTTCTAATTTGGGAGAGCAGGCCAGTGCACAAGACCTGGGTGGAAATAGCTTTATGACGATCTGCACAAGGGAAAAGTCGGATATAAAAAGAGATGATACCACTGTCGCCATCTACTCAGTCCCCGACCCAGAAACATTTGTGGAGCCAGGGTTAGTATGTGAGGAGAGCAGGAAAGAAGGTCTCAAAGGTCTGTGCTGGAGTCATGAGCCTGCCTAATCAGGCTCTACAATGAAGCCTACGGCAGGAGAGAAACTCTGGGACCAGCTGTATTTGTGCAGAAAAAACACAGGTACTAAAAGGACTGTTAATATTTCACATTAAAAATGTGAAATGCAAAGACTCATTTCAGAAATGATTAGGAAGAAAGCCTACCTGAAAAATACCAATTATTTAAAGAATTAAATTTTCTATCTTGTTTTTTAAACATACGCTAGGTTCATATGACCAAAACCAAACAAACAAGAGTCTAGACAGAGACCCTATGGGAACCTAATTGAGAAGAAAAGTGTTCTATAATTTGCCATGCTGCTCTTATGAAATAATCAGGTCTAATCCTTATTCATTCAACAAACACAGAGCAGTGAACTGTCTCCTAGACCCTGACTTGCTCAGTTCCGCACTTTGAATACTAAGAAATACTTAACTAGTCACAGACTGTTGTTTCAGCACCTTAAGCTACAGCCTGGGAATCACTGTCTTAAACCAACAACTCTAATACTCAAAATATGTGAACATGTATGACCTGGGTGTCCAATACTACGTTCACATATCAATTTAAAAGAGCAAATGTTTCCTATTACTCTTTCAGTCAGCTCACTGCTAGCTGCCACCATTTTGGCTTTCTGGTTTCTTTTTTTTTTTTTTTGATAGGGAAGAAGTAGATTTACACTAATATAAATCTTGTAAGAAGTGGAAGTGGGCAGGCAAGGGAACTCTGCCTCTGATTCAGAGTTCACCTCCTTCAAGGACTTTAACGGAGCCACATCTGGTAATGAGTCAATATAGGTGCTCAGAGCTAACCTACCATCTGTCCTAAAGTGAAGCAATCAGCAATTTACTAAATTATGTTACTAATAACGATTCAATTCCTTACTCTGTCCTTTACGGCTTCTCATTAACCATAAGAACATGCACCAGTTCTGCAAAGGAAGAATTTTCCCTAACACTCAGGTGCAAAAACAAGTTTTCCGGGAGACACCTCCCCCAGGTGACACAGCGTCAGGTGCTGGACGTCCTCTCTCACGCCCCAGAGCACGCACACAGCCGAGAGCGTGATGGGAAAACTCAGGGAACTGCCCAAAGCTCAGCAGTTCTCTGGGCAGCCACGGCTTTGGTCCAAGTGTGACCAAAGTATGAAGGTTTCTGATGGTTTTGCTGAATCCAAAGATAAAACCTAGAAAATCAAACAAGTCTCCATAGATAACCAAGTTCAACTGAAAAATAAATACTAAGGCAGCAGCAGACAGTTTGAAGTTGTAGTCTTTGAAAACACTAATGATAGCAATAGCTGTCACTTCCTAAACATTGGGCTCGGAAGACTTTTTCAATAGTTGACCTCAATGACTCCTCAAAACAACTCTAGAAATCGACATGACCTGTGTCTTAAATAAGAGGACCCTGAAGCTCAGAGGATCCCGGTGAGGAGCCCAACGTCACACAGACAGGAAATGACTCTTAAGCACACACTCATTCATCAGGCACAACGCACCCCAAAATAGCACACGCGCTTTGCTGTATGCAACCCAAGAGTGAGAGGAACGCGCTTCAGTTTTAAGACAAACTGACAGTAAGCCTGACCCTACTTTTTGGAAATTGAAGATTCCAGTTAAGATGATCTCTTAGATGACATATTAGTTATAGTACTGGCGCAGCCGCTATAATTACAAGACCCCAAAATACAACATCCTAAAGACGATTCTCCCCCATGTCCAAAGCCTGGCCCGACATCTTTGCTCCATGAAATTATCTAGGAACCCAGCTCTTTTCAATACCAGAAGAGGAAAAGAGGCACTGCAGAGCAAATCATTTCTTTCTGGTTCATGCCTTGGAAGTTCAGCATTATTTCTGTTTATATCCAGTTAACCAGAACTTATCCATATCCCCATTTCTAGACACAACTATGGCCAGGGAAATCTAGGTGTGCACATCTAAAACTTCTTTCAAAAGGAAGGAGATAATGCCTTCCTGGGGGAAAATTAACAAGGTTCCCAGTAAATCCTTCAGAATGAATCTGTTACAAAAATACCAAATTTTATCCAATCTAAGATGTTTTCAAATATAAGATGCACCATTATTTCTTATGCACTAAGAAAGAAAAATGATGCCAATTTCAGAGATGTTAAAAGTGGGAAAAATGTGTTTCTCAGAATAAATGAAATGCAGTGTGCTCCTGAAACAACAAATCAAACCAATCTATCCTATGAAATTACTGGACAAAAACCAATTAAATTTTAGAAAATAAATTATTACAGTTGCTATAAGATCATGCTTTATGATGATAATATAAATATACAAATAAATACAGGGAAGCCATAAGTACACTTCATAAATTAAAAAAAAAACAAAACCCAACCAACTCAATTCTATGGGAAAGTCAGCTACTTTCGGAACACATGAATATTTTGGAACGCACCATTTGCTAAGAAGTACGGGGTGCCACGAGAGCATGTGGGGAGGAGGGGAGGGTGCTGGCCAAGTCAGGAAAGCATGGGCGGTTTCCTGGGGAGGTAAACTAAGCTCTGAAGGATGACTAGCTGGACTGGCAGGGGAACAGCAGGGATGAAGCTCTATGGTGGGAAGAAATGGAGTCTTCGAGAACAGCAAGACGGCTAGAGAGCCCAAAGCATGGGAACAATGAAGAAATGGCTAAAACAAGTCTGGTGGGATAGATGTGGGTTAAAGTTTTTGGTCTTATCCTCAGAGCAATGAGAAGTTAAGTGAAGAATTTTCAGCAAGAGAATAACAATCATATTTGTGCTTTTACGAGCCCATAAACAGGATAAACCCGGGAGAGGGACACACTAAACTGGAGGTGCCTGAGCATTAAACTGGGACGGGAGCTGGCAGCTCAATATAGAATTCTGGATTCAGAGGAGAGATTTGGGCTGGAGAAATATCTGAGGAGCTGTCAGTGCAGAGATAAACCAAAGCCACGGCCAGAGCTAAAATCAGGTCGGAAAAAAACTTAAGGAACGTCAGCATTTTAAAGGTCAGACTTAGGAGGATGAGACTGTCATTCAAATACCCACCCACTATCGATGCATCAATTATTATTAATAACTGGCCACAGTATGTCAGACTGTTTTAGGTAAAAGGATATCCAGTGAACAAGATACATAAGCTTCCTCTTATTAAGGAGCTTGCAGTATAGTTAGTAAATGAAAAGTACAAGAAAAAAAGATAATTTCAGTTTGCAATAAATGCTATGAATAAAATTGGCATTGCAACTCAAATTCTATGAGGGCAGTGACATCAGTGATGAGATTTCCAAAGTGAGCAACCACTGAGAACATTCCAGACAAAGCCTAATCTTCCTTTGACTTACATGAGAGTTGCTTTCTTGGGGAATTCAGATATATATATCACAACAGCACACACAAGAAACTGAATACATGTAAAATAGATTCTGCGAGAAAATAAAACAAGTTTTTCCTCTACCTAAATATCCAGAGGACTATCCAAAGTCATGAAGCATGTAGCACCAGCCTATACTGCATGGGACTGGTCTGAGGACCATAGAATGTCCAGGATCCTTGGTTCACAGCCCGCTCAATACCACTGCACCTGACCCCAGTCATCCTAAACACATCTCCCTGTTTCCAAATGCCCCCCACAGGGGCTGGTACCTCCCCTTTTGAGAACTGCTGCTTTAACGCAACAAAGTGCACACGAAACAGAGATGCACTGAGGTCTCTGTACTAACAAATTCTAGTTTGTAGACACTTCCATGAAGTGGCAATCACTCTTTTTCATTTGATAGGTAACAGCTGACCTTTGAACAACATGGTTTTGAACTGTACAGGTACACTTACATGTGGATTTTTTCAACAAATCCACACTATAGTACTACATGATCTGAAGTTGGTTGACTTGAGGACTGGAACCTCCTACAGAGAGGGCCGACTGCAAAGTTACATGCCGATTTTTGGCTGTGCAGAGGACCAGTGACCCAAAGCCCCTCACTGCTTAGGGATCAACTGTATTTACTGTGTGCCCAATATTCTGGTTCCTGCCTTCACAGAGCTTACATTTTAGAAAATTGTAATAAACACACAATTACCTGAAATGAAGATGATTCAGAATGCAGCTCTTATATTTAAAGTCAACACACCCTAGCATCTCTCAGGCAAAAGTACAAAGAGTTTCCTTGAAAATTAATGTTACATTCTCCATTAATTACCTGTAGTCATTTGTAGGCACATGTATCATAGTAGAGATTTAAACATTCAGCACTCAACAGATGACATCCAACCCTGAAAAAACAACTGTGTACTTTCAAATTACACTGAAAAATGTTTTTACAGTCTGAAAAACAGTAGCACCTAGTGGAAAAGATACTAATTATAACCAAAACCTTTTGGACTCTAAATATGCTCAGAAAGAAAAGAAAAGGAGGGAAAAGTACAGGAGTGACTGCCATTGAGAACAGATGGGCAGATGCAGAGAAGAAATTCTAACGTTGGGAAGAGATGTGATAAAGAATAAAGAGTTGGTAAATACTGCTAATTAGTACAGTAACACTGGTATACAGTTGACCAGTCTTAATTTACATTCTCAAAAACCCTTGGTTCAGTTCATGGAGTTTTCTAAACTTAAAAAAGAAAAGATTAAACAAGCTTCACAAATGTAATTTTTAATGACAACATAATATTTTCATTGTGTAGATGTGCCATAATTTTTCTTAACAGTTTTCCCTGTTATTTATTTAGGTGTTTCCTTTTTACACTACTTTCATCACTAAACCTCTTTTGTGTAGTTTGTTCTGTATTTGTGATTCTTGTCTTAACAGAGATTTCCAGAAGCAGACTAAAACAAAGGGTATAACTAAGAGTTTCAATACTTATAGCCAAACTGTTATCCAAAGGCATTTTTTTCTTTTTTTTAAAGGCATTTTAATAATTTGTATTTTTATTAGCTGAGCATAATATGTCCTCATAAGCACTGAGTATTATAATTTTTAATCTCTGTAAATCAGATAGAAACAGCATCTCACTGACCTTCATTTACAGTTCTTTGATTACTGTTGTTTAGTAGCTAAGTTGTGTCCGACTTTGCGACCCCATGGACTGTAGCCCGCCAGGCTCCTCTGTACGTGGGACTTCCCAGGCAAGAATACTGGAGTAGGTTGCCATTTCCTTCTCCAGGGGATCTTCACGACCGAGGGATCGAACCTGTGTCTCCTGTATTGGCAGGTGAATTCTTTACTGCTAAGCCAGCAGGGAAACTTGGTGATTTGATTATTAATGGACACATTTCCCCATGTTGTTACTTAACATGCATGAACTTTGTTTTCTGTGAACTAACCAATTATATTTTCTGGTCTATCCCTTGGGTTCTTAATGTGTTTTGTCTTTATCAATTTGTAAGAATTTATATATTAAATGGATTAAACTTCTATTAATAAAAGTTTAAACCATTTAATTTTATTATTAAACTGTTGCTGTGAACATTTCCCCCATTTTTAGTTTGTCTTTAAGATTTTTTTAATTGGAGTATAGTTGCTGTACAATGTTGTGTCCGTTTTTGTTGTACAGCAACAAAGTGCATCAGCTCTATGCACACACACGCCCACTCTTCAGACTGCCCTCTCATTCTGGTCATCACGGGACGCTGAGCAGTGAGCTCCCGGTGCTCTCATTGGTTGTCTATTTCACACGTAGTAGTATATACGTCAATCCCAGTCTCCCCATTTGTCCCACCATCCCTTCCTCCCTGGGTAACCATAAATTTGTTCTCTACATCTGTGACTGTTTCTGCTTTGCTAATAAGGTCATCTGTATCATTTTTTCTAGATTCCACATAAAAGTGATATTATATGCCCCAGTAGCTTCTGATGCCTTCCAAGAGTTGCTTTTTATGTTCCACCTAGCTCTTTTAGGTCTTGGCAGCAGGGGTAGTCTGATACAGCTTGTCTGCCTTAGTCAGAAGCAGGAGTATCTCAAAGGATACTGAAATTTATTCAGTGACTTTCCAGGTAGCAATTAAGATAATCTTATGCCACTCCATGTCTTGAATTCTCTTTAGAAACAGATTTTAAATAATGCTAACAGTGATGAACTATGCTTTCTGTAAATTATTTAAGATTCTCAGATTACATTTATGTTAACAGAAATTTAAAGACAGCTTTCTTGATATCATTTTCATGTTTTTGGTATAATTATGCTAGCTTCACAGCCTGGATAGCCATCTACTTAAAATTCTGAGGTAATTTACATAGTAAATATTAAAAAGTATGAAAGAATTTATTTTTATTTTTTGGCTGCACCACGCAGCTTGCAGGCTCTTAGTTCCCTAACCAGGGACTGAACCTGGGCCCTGGCAGAGAAAGCACCAACTACCAACCACCGGACCACTAGGGAACTCCCAAGAAAGAATTCTGTTAACAAGGTTGAAAGGAAGAAACTTTCTGGAGAGAAATTCTTGTATAATTGAAATTTCTTCTTCATTCTGTTTGACTTTCTGGCTTCTTAGAGGGTTCTGTAACTACTTAAAAGGTTAAACTCTTGTCTCAGCATGAGGTTGAAGCTCAATAAATGTTTCTTTTTTGACCTAAGAAGGTGTCTTTTAGTTTTGCATTAATACCAAGGCATAAATAAGGGCTTCCCCGGTAGCTCAGCTGTAAAGCATCACTTGCAATGCAAGAGACATAGGTTCAATCCCCAAGTTGGGAAGATCCCTTGGGGGAGGAAATAGTAGCCCACTCCTGTATTCTTGCTGGGAAAATCTCATGGACAGAGGAGCCTGGCAA
Source organism: Cervus canadensis (assembly GCF_019320065.1). Taxonomy (NCBI): domain Eukaryota; kingdom Metazoa; phylum Chordata; class Mammalia; order Artiodactyla; family Cervidae; genus Cervus; species Cervus canadensis. Next base: position 8,882,347 of record NC_057386.1, on the reverse strand, counting down.
GCTACAGTCCATGGGATTGCAAGAGTCAGACACGACTGAGCACAGGCATAACTATCTACTCTTCTTGAGTTAGGAAGTTGCTGTTCAATATCCAAAGCTACATTTTCTGGAGATTATAAATCTAAGATATTAGTGGAACTGAAAAGGGGATATTACTGCTCACTCTCCTCCTCATCTTTCTCTCTTTAACATACCTCTAAAAGGAAAGGAAAACCAAGCTTTGTAAGTAACTGAGTGACTGTCTATTTCCTAGGTATCTGATCTTCCTGAACAAAGCTTTACCGCCTTGTGATAATTACATGCCACAGGAGACTGAATTATAAGCACTTCTGGAACCCTGGATAGGGCTTCTCTGTGTGAAGTACAGTAAGTTAAATGGACAATATGATCATCAGAAGAACAAATCCTAACAGTCTACAAAGAACACAAATTCAATCTCTATTCCATGACTTTTGCTCAAGCAATGATTTTATAGGCTATCCTTGGATCTTTTCAGGATAAACCACCCCTTCCCACACACACCCTACAAATCACACACTGAAGTGATTACTATGGTTGTGTCTGTGATAGGGTTAAAACAATACCACCCTCTAGAGTTGAATCACTCCTTTGAAATTACAGTAATATTCACACAAACAGATGACAGCACAAATGTGTGGTAGTGAGGAATAGATTTTGCAGGGCTAAATATAGGGAAGATAATGTGTACCTACAATGTGTCAACTTTATACACTATTTTATTTAATCTGGATAGTGACACTGTAAGTAAGCATTACTAGCCACTTCTTCCAGACGAGCCAAGGCTGAGGGAAAAAAAAAACAAAAAACAAACCTGAAGTCACTGAGCTAATAAAGAGACATTCCCAGAAACCTATCCCAGAGTTAACACTCCCAAGACCATGCTTATACCAGTGGTCCTCAAATGCTGGTTATCAGTGAACGAGAATGAACTGCACATATTTAAAGCATACTATTCAATAAAATTTGGTATATGTGCACACCTGTAAAACTAACCCCACAATCAAGGTAACTCCAGGTAATACCACAAAAAGAGGAAAAAAAAAAGGATGAGGACCATTTTTCACAAAATCACATTCACTTAATTTATAGGATTCTCCCCTAAGATCATGTTTTCTACTTCTTTGCATGAGAATGTCTTTTGTTTTACAAAGTAATAAGAGCTGATGATGGTGGTTTTTATTCAAATATCTTTCATGGCATGACTAAAAGATGGCAACCATATACTGGCTCCCACTTCTGTTGTTAAAACTTTACTTGTGCATGAAGTCCCAATATCTCTTAACCACAATGCCTTTCTATATTTTCAAAAAAAGATTTTAGCCCCAAAAGGAAAGGTTTGATTAAATAATATTTAAGAGATAATCACCTTCCAACAAGAATGACAAATATTTCAAAACCTGCTGTGTGAAGTAGCTACCTTTATGGGCAAAATTACAAGGAAGGCATCCCCATTCCCTTTACCACCATTTTCCAGTGATTACATGGTTTTTAAATTTTGCTTCTCATCTCCCTCCAGTGCACTGTCCCACCACTCCTACCAACAGACTTCAAAACTTAACCTCAACAGATAAGCTCATTGCCTTGATTGTAGGGGTGGTTTCAAAGGTATATACATATATAAAATTTTATTGAATGGTAAACTTCAAATCTGTACAGTTTAATATATGTGGGGGAGGGGGAATCCTTAACAAAGAGGCCAAAAAAATAACCTCATGAGGGGTATTAAGGTATTTGAATCTTCTGATATGTACTATCATTTTCACTGTCTGTAGGTGTTTGTACTCATCTTCACTAACAGCATATGAGTGGAAGATTTTCCTTTCTTATTCTCCTCTGGGTTATATTTGAACTTAGCCAGCTGAAAATGTTAAAAAAAATTCTAGTATCTTTAATTTGCTTTTCTTTGATCACTGGCAAGACTAAGTTTTTAAAGTTTGTAAATGCTTGCTTACTAGTCTGTTTTTATCAATTGTCTTTTCCTTTGCTCCTTTTCCTATGTCAAAAGACATAAAGCTAGTTTTCTTTGGCAACCCTTGGGTTTGAACTCAGGACTGTCTGATATTATGGAAGGCACACCACCTCTTTGGATCTGTTTTATTTTCTATAAACCCTACAGATCTGTGAATTTTAAACAGCTTCAATTACTTAAGACTTACTCATTGAATGCAGCACATATACAAGATATAATGATGGCTAATAATATTTTTGTCACTAATCCAATCAACACCTTGACTATAAAGAACATTAAATAGCAATGGTAAGATAACCCCAAAATAAAACCAAGCAAAAACAAAACACACAAAGAACAATTCTCATCTTAATAAAAAAATAAGGTGACAATTCTGATAGTAAGTGTATATATATTTTTTAACATGCATTGAAGCCTTAAAATAACATTTTCCCACTTAAAAAAAAATTCACAGTACAGCCATAACCATAATCCAGTTTTCAAATGATTTCACTACCCACCAAAAATCCTTCATGCCAATCCCCATTCTCACCCTTAGCCCCAGACAACCACTAATATACTTTCGGATCCCACAGATCTGCCCTTTTTGGAAATATCACATAAATGAAATCTGGCTGTTTTCATTTGACACAATGTTTCTGAGATTCATCCACACTGTAACGTATATCCCAACTTCATTCTTTGTATGGCTGAACAGTACTCCACTGTATAGACATCCACATTTTGTTTAACCATTTACAAAATGTTGATGGTCATTTAGATTGCTTCCTCTACTGGTTATTACAAATAACTTTCATGTTCATGTTTTTGAGTGAATATACACTTTTATCTGTATTGGGTAGATATGTAGGAAAGGAATTACTGGGTCATACAGTAAATTTATGTTCAACTTTTTAAGAAACTGCCAAACTGTTTCCCAAAGCTGCTGCAACAAGCAATTCCATCAACGGATGAGGTTCCCCATTTCTTCACATCCTTGTTACTGCCTGTCCTTTTGATTGCGGCCTTTCTAGTGGAGATGAAGTGGCTATGGTTTTAATTTTCATTTCCTCCATATCTAATGATGTTGAGCATCTTATGTGCTTATTAGCTATTTGTATATCTTTTTTGGTGAAATGTCTACTGAAATCTTTTGTTCATTTTTTAACTCAGTATTTTGTCTTATTAATGGGTTACAAGAGTTGTTCTTCATATATTCTGAATACAAGTCTTTTTCAGCTGTATGATTTGCAAATATTTTCTTCCAGTCTGTGGACTGTCTTTTCATGTTCATAATGACATCTTTTGAAACACAGTATTTTTAAAGTCCAATGTATCAATTTATTTCTTCTTGAATCATGCTTTTGGTGTTTTATCTATGAACTCTTTGTCTAACCAAAAGTCTTTAGGATTTTCTTCTGTGCTTTTTCTAACAGTTTTACAGTTTCAGTTTTTACATTTAAGTCCATGATCAATTTTGAGTTCATTTTTGTGTATGGTGTGAAGTCTAAATCACCTTTTCTGTTTTTTTGGCACACGGACAGCCAACTGTCCTAGAACACTTATTCAAAAGACTATCCTTTCCCCCACTGAACTGCCTTGGTACCTCTGTCAAAAATCAGTTCAAAGGCTTGTATCTTAACACTCACTTCTGCTCCATATGTCTGCCCCTGTGCCAGTATCACACCGTCTTAACTGCTTTCGCCTTACAGCATATTCTTCTTTGTCTGTTTGTTTTGGCTGCACCACACCACACACAGGATCTGAGTTCCCAGATGAGGGATTGAACCTGTGCTCCCTGCAGTGGAAATGCTGAGTCTTAACCAGTGGACCAACAGGGAAGTCCTCCTATAGTATAAACTTAAATTGGAGATGTTAGGTCCTTCTTCTGTGTTCTGTTTAAATGATTTTGGCTATTCTACATCTTTTGCATTCTCATATAAATTTTAGAATCAGCTTGTCAATTTCTGCAAAAAAAGTTTTCTGTTATTTGAATTGAATTTATAGATCAATTTAGGGAGAACTGCTATATTAACATCATCGCATCTTTCCATCCATGAAGACAACTATTTATTTCTTTAATTTCTTAATTATTTCTTTAATTTCTCTCAGTCATGTTTTGTGTTTCACTTTTTTTGTTAAACTTATTCTCAAATATGTAATTCTTTTTGATGCCATAGTGAAACTGTTTTCTTAATTTCTTTTTCAAATGAAATTTGCTAGTTTGCTAGTATACAGAAATACAAATGATTTTCGTATACTGATCTTGTATCCTGTGACCTTGCTGAACTTGTTTCCTAGTTCTAGTAGCTGTGTGTGTGTGCACAGATTTCTGTACATTTTCTATATACAGAATCACACCATCTGTGGATAAGGACAGTTTTACTTCTTTTTTCCCCCTAATATAAAGGGCTTCCCTGGTGGCTCAGACGGGGAAGAATCTGCCTGCAATGCAGGAGACCCAGGTTCTATCCCTGGGTCAGGAATATTCCCTGACTCCAGTATTGTCTGGAGAATTCCATGGACAGAGGAACCTGGTGGGCCACAGTCCATTGGGTCACCAAGAGACAGACATGACTGAGCAACTAACACTTTCACTTTTCCAATATAAACGCCTGGCTCCCCACTCCCCCCTACCCCTGCCCCCATCAGTTTTTTAACCTGCACAGGTTAGAAACTACAATACAATGTTGACAGAAGCAAATCTTGCTCACAAATTTAGGGAGAAGGCATTTATAATTGCTCATACTAAAATATGAATTAGTTCCTTGTATTTTGTATGTTTTTCCTATACACTGTTTATCAAGTTGAAGAAATTATCCTTCTACACCTTATTTGCTGAGAAGTTTTGTTTGTTTGTTTTTAAAGATCATGAATGGGAACTGAACTCTGTCCAATGCCTTTTCTGCATCTATCGCAATGATCATATGGTTCTATCTTTGATTTTACCAATATGGTATATGACACTAAGGGATTTTAGAATGTTAATTCAAACTTGCAATCTTAGGATAAATCCCACTTGATCATAACCCTTTTTATATGTTGCTGATGGGCTTGGCTTCCTAATATTAGAAAGATTTTTGTGTTTACAATGATGAGAGATATTGGGCTGCAGTTTTATTTTCTTATGCTGTCTTTGGCTTTGGTATCACGGCAATACTGGCCTCAGAATCTGCTGGGAAGTGTTTCTTCCTCCTTGATTTTCTGGAAATGTTTGTGAAGGCTTTGGGTTAGTTCTTTTTACGTCTGACAAAATTTATCAATGAAGCCAAGATGAGCTGGGCTTTTCTTTGTGGCAGGATTGTTAATTACTAATTCAGCTTCTTGTTAAATGTCCATTCAGACTTTTGATTCTTGAGTCAGTTTTGGTAATTTGTCTATTCCTAGAATGCTTCATCTAAGGTGTCTAATTTGTGGGCACAAAGTATCACTTTAAGTTTTGTAAGCTCAGTACCAAGTCTTCTGTTCATTCCTGATTTTGGTACTTTGTATCTTCTTTGTTTTTTCTTGGTCAGTCCAGTTGCAGGTTTCTCCATCTGTTGATATTTTCAATTAACTAGCTCTTGGTTTTACTGATCTTTTCTGTTTCTATTTCATTGACTTCTACTCTAATCTTTCTTTCTTTCTTTTGTTCACTATGGACCTAGTTTGTTCTTCACTTTCCAGATTCATAAAGTAGAGGTTGAAATTATTGCTCTGAGAGCTCTTTTTGTAATACAGACATTTAAAGCTATACATTTCCTTCTTAGCACAGCTTAGCTGCTCATCATCACATGGATTTTGATAGCTTGTGTTTTCTTTTTTAAATTCAGCTCAAAGTATTTTCTGACTTCCTCTTGTGATCTCTTCTTTGACCCATGGATTACTTAGAAAGCTGTTAATTTTCTATATACCGTTGTTGTTCAGTCACTAAGTCCTATCCGACTCTGCAACCACATGGACTGTAGCCTGCCAGGCTCCTCTGTGCATAGGGTTCTCCAGTCAAGAATACTGCAGTGGGATGCCATTTCCTTCTCTAGAGGATCTTCCTGGACCAGAGATCAAACCTGTGTCTCCTGCATTGGCAGGCAGATTCTTTACCACTGAGCCACCAGGGAAGCCCCCCACCCCCCACCCCCCGCCATGTACTGTACATGGAAAGAAAGATGGAGCCAAGGAGGACACCAAAGATTTAGACTGGAGCAATTGGAAGGATGTAAGTGCTCTCTCAAGTGAGACAGGGACGAGTGCAGGCAGAGTGGACGTGGGGTGAGGATATGGAGAAGGCAACTAGATATGCAAATACTAGTCTTGGGAGCAGTCCAGGTTGCAACACAAAACTGAGGCGTCTTCCGGGTATGTATGGAATTTAAAGTCACAGGACTGAATGAGGTCACCAAAGGTGTGAGCTTAGACAGAAAGGATAAAGTTTACACAGTGAACTCAAAGACGGTTTCATGAAGGAGACAGGTGTTAGGTATGTTAGGACATTAAGAATTTGATCTGGAAAGCACAGAAGTAGAGTCAAGCTTCTATAAAGCCATGGGTCGTACCTGGGACTACCGGTGGCATCAATAACAAGATAACGGTATCAAGAGATCCAGGTCTCCACACACACGTTACAATATAGACATATTAAGCCAGGCTTACTGCATATATGTTTGCTAAAATTGTATCATTAAATTATCCATGTTACTAAAACAAGATCTTTACCCTCACACATCTGTTTTTTTCCTTTACCCATATGCTTCTCTACCATTCACAGCCATTTAATATATATTTCTTCTGAAAACTGTGACATGAAAGGAAAGAAGCAAAACTATTATCCCTCCAACCAGAGAACCAAATAAAAAAACAAAAGAGAATATGCTTATTCCAAAGCAGGTATCTGGATCTCTTTATCTTATAAGTCTGTAAGGGTTTACAACATTCCTTCAAACACTCTGTGTTGAAGAACCAGAAGACAGACACAATAGAGAAGAAAAATGGGTCAAGTGAGGAAACTGCTTTCCAACTGAAATGTGCGATTCAACAGGAAGTATTAGGAAAGACAGTTATCAAATACTGCTCATATATATCAAAGGCAGCTTACTGCTAGCTTACCCTGTTAATAACTAAAGCACTCTAGTAGCAAGGTGACACAGATTTTTATAAAAATGTCGTCTCACTTTTAATAATCTGAATCAGAACTATCACAGAATCCCTTTAAGCAGGCTTAAAATTTTCAGTAATGTTAATTTTCAAACAATGCTTTAAGAAAAACCTGCTGCTGTGGCAGAAAAGAAGTAATCCATGAGATTTCATGAGACTTGCATTTGTCTTGCCGACATGCTCCTGCCTCAGCCGCATTCTGGACGTCAGAGCTAGAATTCGGGGAGTAAAGAGAATTTACTATCAGGTTTTTCAAACAGAAATAACATTTCTCATGAGCACATCAAAGTTGCTTTTCTTTCAGTATACTTTTAGAACCCAAAATGATTCTATTTGGGGCTCTGATCCCATTAGACACAGGTAATTTATGTTAACATGTGATGGATTTTTAAAATTAAAACAGACCAAATGCCACACATCAAAACTGGGGCCCCAAGACCTCTTGGAGAATTGGGAAGGCTGGTGTGCTGCAGTCCATGGGGTCTGAGCAACTGAATTGAAGATCTCTTAGATCTTCAAAGGCAATAAAAATCACTGTGTCCGTTTGAATGAGGAGGAACAACTAAACAGCATGGTCACAGCAATCAGGGAGCCGTGCCCTCTCCAAGGTGCCCTGGTTTCCTCATCTGCTGATGAGAATAAATTAGGTAATAAATTAAGTGCCTGAACTTGGCATATGACAAGCACTCAAAAGACTATAGCTATTATGAAGTCTGGAATCCTTTCTCCACTTATGACTTTATACCCTCAGAGCAAATAGGCTTAGCAAAACAACAGTACTTTGAAATGAAAGACAGCACACTGTTCATCCTATTGCCTCAAAATAGACCTTCACTGCCATCTCTGAAATGCAAAGCTTCAGGAGAGAAAATATTAAAAAAAACAAAAACAAAAACACACAAATCTTAAAAACATGAAAAGAGCAAATTAAAAAAAGGGGGATATGTTATGGGAAAGACAAGTATCAATAAAAAGCAAGAAAAACTCGAGAAATCCTAAAGGCTGAATTCTGAAATCAATGTTCACTAATTTGAGATTTAGTTGAAAGACAACAAGAGAAAACCCCATTTTCTTAGGCCATGCGATCTACATAACCAAAATTCTGCCATCAGAGGTTAAATAGAAGGCATGTGTGTAAGCTAGTTAAATAGCCACATTTAATAACTGTGCTAAAGGAGTACTTAAATTACAAGTCAACATAAACTAATTTCAAGAAAAAGAATTTTCAATATCCTTCTAAAATTCGATCTACTTCAAGAGTCCCCCTAGAGGAGAACAGAAAAATACATCTAATATATGCTAACCAGACATTGTGGATTGGCCAGAATGATCCTATTAATTACAACACTCATTTTTCCAATGGCTAATATCTAATGATAGTCACCCTATCTGTGAAAGGCAAATCAGGAACTATACCTAAAGTTCAAATGTCCATAAGAAATATCACATATTACATCTTTAGAATTTGGTGGCAGCACCCAGAGACCTGAAAAGATAATTGCCCATTCCTACAGATGCCCACGGAAAACACGGTGCACTGAGGACGGTGACGATTTTCTGGAAATACTGAAAATTTGTTTTCTTTTTTTGGTCAATATCCCACATCCATAAAGTTTGCAGTATATCTGGGACTGTTATATAAACTCTGAGTTAAGATTTTTTATGGGGGTGGTACTAAGAAAATTCGATTTCGTTGCGAGTACTCATCATAATTAACAGCAGAACCCTATTATTACATGGCTCATTACATAGTGGGATTTATGCTTGTGAGTCAAATCTCTATACCAGAATCTCAAACAATAAACTCTCCTAAAACTGCTCTATTACGTGCTATCTTTCCCCAACCAGCATTTTAAAAGGACTCACTGTTATGTATTAAATCAAACAGTTTAACATTAGCTTTTTTATTTAATTTAAGGCCTCTCTCAAACATCCCAGGAAGAGCAGTGAGCCCTCTGTGTCTGACCTCTTAGAATTCCTTCTTTCCAACAGCCCCACACCAATCATTTGGTATTGTTTTGTCCTGCTGACTCTTCCTAACACCTTTTCAGTTTGACCCTACCATTATGCTTGTCTAAGCTCGCATCACCTTCCACAGACAACCACAACAGCCATGGTTTTCAGGCTTTCAGTCTCCCCTCCAACCACCCGCTTGATCCAAGTTTCAAATCTACATTTGGTTCAATGTCATGCCCATCAACAACCACCAAAAGTTCCTAACCAAAGAATGGAGATGCTACCCATATAGCCCCTTCTAAACTTCAAACTCAACATGAAAGCTCTACTTACAGCTAGGTCTCAGGGTTCATTTACTCAATAAAAACACTGGGTTTCAGCTGCTATGGTTAGGTACTTGCCGAGATGGTCCCCAAACATGACTTGCCCATTTGTCTCCTTATAGAATATCCCTTCCCTCTATCCAATTGCTACCAGTCTTTCAGGGCCCATTTCAAGTGACGTCCTGCCTGACCACTGTGACCCATGCGTTCCCTCCCTCTTCCGAATAACGGGGCACTCTCTTTCTGCATTCCCAAGTCCCTCTCACTGAAGGACACTATAGGGTGGTACTGAAGGGAAAACAGTGTTTGGTGGTCATGTGAGTGGGAAAGGCTGACAAGGCTGAGGAAGATAAAAATTCCTTCTGCTGCTGGACTTCTCTCATCATTCCATGTGGTAACGTGCAGCTTCACCAAAGGAGACGCACAACACGGCTACGTAATTACACGCCACGATGGACTGTTGTGAACTCAGGAAGCTTCACGACATTTAATTGCTATCTTAGTTTTTCGCTTTGCTGTTTTCACTTGTTTGGTGCCTGTCTCCATCACTAAGGACACCTCAGGGAGGGCAGTGAGAGGTCAGTCTTCGCTGTGGCCACTCAGTAGAAAAGGTATTAAATCTTTGTGGAGTAAAAAATAAATAAATAAATAAATCTTTGTGGAGTAAAGGAAGGACTGACATGAGCAGGCGTGGGCTTTAGAAAGCAGCTCTAACTCTGGCATCAGAGAACCCAGACACGCTATTAAGGCCCTGACTTTGGGCAAATTGTTCAACTTCCACCAGCCTCAGCTTCCCAATCTAGAAAATGAACACAATAACAGTACCTACCTTACAAGCAGCTACTGGGGAATGAAAAACACAAAGTGTATTGGTGGGACACAGACCAGAGGAGAGAGACTAACTACAAAGTTATTCAAATAATCCAAGCTATTTATCCATGGGTGAGGGCTGTGAAGTGGACAGTCTGAGTGTAAATTCTGGCTGCACTTTCTACAAGCTGCAGGATCTTTTTACTTTCTTCTCCGTTCTCCTTTCCTCCTCTGTAAAACAGAATTAAAGCAACCATCTTCTGTGAGTGTTATGAGGATTAAATAAGATAGTAATGTCACATCCTTGGCACACTATCCCAGAATAAATGCTCAAATGTTAGCTGTATCTGTTTGAAAATTACTTTAACACGGAGACCTGGCTACCTGAGAGGATGCTTCCTAAACCCCAACACACACACACATGCACACTTCTCCACCGTCCTCAGTAACTCCAATGTATTTGCTCCCACAACCATCACTCCTTTCCCTCACCTACCCTCAAAACCTCATTTAAAACATCAGCCTCCAGAAGAGCGAAGCCTATTGCTGTAAATTCCCTTCCTACATACTCTTTCCCCTCCCCCTCTGCAGGTCATATATAGTGTGAGAAAACACAAGGTAATCAAAGGAGTAATTCCACTTCCCCTCCCATTCCTGATGTTAACATCTGTTCACAGCAGCAAAGGTTGGGGAGGTGATAAGTTTTGCCTCTGCTGCAATTTGCCTGTTTCAGACCTTAACTTTAATTCCTGGGCACTATCTTAAATTATCAATTTATTAAGAGAAAAATTAAAGAGAAATTATCTTTGGTAATAAAAAATAAAATATGTCTTTGCCAGGCTCAACCCAAAAAACTGATTTTAGTTGTGAGAAATTTTATCCTTAATAAGCTCGACTGTACACATAAAATGAATCTAGCAGAGCACACACTCCCAATATGAACTCCAACACTAGCCAGCCTGCCCATTAGTAAGAGACTCAGCCCATTAGTAAGAGACTCAGCCACAGGCAGGGGTTATCCTGCTACTGAGAACAGTTTGACTTGATATTGTGAAACTGCAGGTTTGCATTTCAGGCCTTCGGAGGTAGGACATTACAAAGATATAAGTGTAATAATTTCTAAAACATTCTGAAGAAAGAATACAGAGAAAGTCTTTAGATTAAAGGGAAAAAAAGCACTGTCCAGGTGTTTGTATTCCAGGGGATCACAGGGGATCATCTGCATTTATACAAATAGATGATGTTCACAGAAAATACCCTAACATTGCAATAAAGATAAGCTGACATGTCTGTGTACTCTTCCATTTTCATATTTTTCTACAAAAATTGTTTTTAAAGTTTTGTGTCAAAAAAGGTTTATGAGGAAGTAGAGTGGGGTCTGAGCCACAAGGGACCAGTCTAGCCCGCAGGTTCTCTTCTCTGGAGGACTGACTCCATGGGACTCCCTCCTCTGGGCCCTGTGTGCAGGACCCAGCAATCCCATGTGTCTTTGGGCAGGTGGTTCCCCAGCAGGAAAGAAGTACCATGAGAAAGAGGCAAACCAGGAGAGGGAGACCCTGGGATGGACAACCTGCTGCTCACTTCCCACAGCAAACGCTGAAAGTCACTCGCCTAGAAGAGACCGATTTCTGAAGCTGCACTCTTGCCCACCCTTGACCATCACTACATCTTAGAAAACCAAAGCCCCAAAGCAGGGCTGGGACTCAGAGAGCCACACTGAATATTAAGAGTTCAAAACAGCAGTGAGCATGGCTTTCCCAAGGCCATCCCTTCTGTTGTGGTTTGCAGCCATGGAGGGCTCAGGAGGGCGCGAACCGCTGTCTGCGCTGCAGCAGGGATGTTTTCTGGCTGGATGCCCAGATTGTCTAGCCCTGCACACAGCTCTACAGGCTTCTGAGGGCTACAGAGGAAGAGTGCGTTCTTAACAAACAGCTCGCCAGCCCTGCAACAGCTTCTTCACTCTCTGAAAGCATCTGTAGCCAAGAAGAGAGTTCACTTTTAAACTCCAAAAATGGCACAAAGGGTCTGAGTTTTCACCATGCTTTTAACACACATATCTTTCTCATGTCCCAGTTGGAGAAGTCAAAAATTCATATTTCACTTTTCATTAAATTTTAAGTTACAGTTCAAATACATACTTTGCACAACAGAAAAGCTACAGGATTACTTTAATCAAGTTGTTCAAACAAGTTCACTGGGCAAGAATTACACATTTTCTGGTTTCAATGTCATACATACAATCTCTACATAAGGTTTTATAGTTATTTCTGATAACAAGCAACCTTTAAATTTTTAAGTAATTATATTCCTGAAGAGAGCTGTGTATAAGTTACCTGGTTCTTTAAATGTTTATGATTGAGAACATCTTAAATAAAGCTTATTGTATATTATTTTGCAAAGGAAAGAACACTCTTCTCATGAGTGCACAATTATTTAAAAGCTAATTTGCTCAACTCAATACTCTGTAATAACCTATATGAGAACAGAATCTAAAAAAGAGTGGATATATATACAAACACACACACACACTCACATACACAACTGATTCACTTTGCTGTATAGCAGAAACTAACACAATACTGTAAATCAAGTATACTCCAACAAAAATTTAAAAACTGATAAAGTTAATTTGTAAAAATGTAACTAGTCATGATTAAACTGGCTTAAAGCAAGAAAACCTGGAAAATGTCCTAAAAAAAAAAAAAAAGCTGGTCGCTGGTTCTCATTTGATATTCTTCTTGCTTTACTCAAATATATGACATCTTCAGACAAAGTTATTGAGATATTAACTGTCCTAATTAGGCAAATAAAATCTAGTCACCTTCACTATGAAGCCAGTTATCAGACAAATAAACCATGGCTTCAATACTTTTTGAAAAGATTTCCTTACATCAAAAACATCAGAAGACCCTCTGAAATAAAGCTGGAATAAAAGGTAAAACCCATTTAATTTCTCAAAATCAGCAGTAAGAAGCCAAAACAGTTTCAGTCAAAGAAAAAGAAAAGCAAAACAAACAGAAACAAAGTTACCTGGTTCTTCCCCTTACAACCTTCCAGGCACTGCCTGGTCAGGGCCCCACCTCCTGCTCCCTCAGCTTACCATCTTCCAAGGCCTTTTATAAACCTGCCCCTTGTCACCTCTGTGTTTCTCATGCTTTCCACACAGGCTTCAGTTGCTCTGGCTAAGTAATCTTTGCTTACTCCAGTCCCAAATCTTAATTAATTCATATGCTATTCTGATATATAGAACAGCCTCAGACTTCATAGCCAATCTATTTTCTTTCTTATAAAATCTTCTCAGATATCATCTTTACACAATAAACCTGGACTCAGAGGTAAATATTACCGAAAACATATGCATACAATCTCACGGATCTAATTCCTACTGGGGAAGGTTAAAAAAACAAACCATAAAATAGTCTTTAAAATGGCTCTAATTCTCTAAATGTTAAGTTGTTAAAGAAGTTATATGATGTCATAGACATTCTATATGCTCAAATCAAATAACAGAGAAATAGACTTTCACTAGTAATCTCTCTCTTTTGGATTTAAAATTAGCATCACATTCTTGAGTCAACCAATAGTAAGTTTACATTCAGGACCTTATCACCCCCATTTGGAGTTTGGGAAGTAATGCAAACACCCATTCTCAACTAGTACTATAGGAATTTTACCTTCCATTTCTTTCCAACTGAAAGCTCTCTTCACTAAGGAAAAAGGCTGCCCCCCCTCCAGCCCTGACCTCCTCCTCCTCCAGCATGGTTTTGGAAGTGAGCCAGATGACAGCATTTGGAAAAGCACACATTTATCTCAGTAAAGCTGGCTGTTTAACAAAAAGGTGGAGGAGGTGAGAAATACTGTAATTTAAAGTTTCCTATATCCCCCCTACCCATGGTTCAGTTATATTTTAATCACTGAGAATCAAATGAAACAGTTCGCTCCACTTTCCCTCATAATCAGCACTCTCAGACAACTATTTGTTCCAGAACTCCTAAGCCAACTAAGTATAAACATAAACCTGTTACAAAATAATCTTTGTCAAAGTGTTACAACATATGCCACTTGAAACACAGCAACAACAATAAACACTGTAGGGAGGAAAACCTAAAATCAACACTTGCGTGTAACCCGAGTTACTACTAAAATATTTAAATGCTAGAACCAGGACGAAATAGTTTAGGATTAAGTCTTATTATAGCCTCAGTATCAACTTTTATTTAATTTCATATCTTAATAGTAAATCAGATGTACAAGACAATAAGGTCTTTGATTTGAACAATAAGTATGAAAGATAAGAATTGGGCTTTTCAAACTAGATCCACATAATAAAATCAGGTCTGAACATATACATACATGTATACATACATACATACACATACACACACGTATATCTGGGATTCGGATCCTTTCTACTTCTTAATGAAGAACTAGTGCTAGCTTGAAGAAATTATTTTACATCACAATAAGTATAATTTAACTAAAACAATACTTTTACTATCACCACGTTCTGGGCTATCAATTTCTATTGATCCAGTGTGCGAAAGACAAAAGGATTCTAAAACCTCTATTCTTATGAAAACACAAATATTAAAAACTTTCTATAGGAGAAAACTCTTTCAGTATTGGTGAACAAAGTAATGACTAATCAGACAATTATCATCTGTTTAAATACCAATAAAAAATTAATTCGGATAATATAACTGGGCTAGTTGCTCTTAAAACCTCAGTTTGCATCATTTCTCCCAACAAAGCATCATAGGTGTGCCACATTGAAAGGTGTTCAAAGACCTTCACCACTTCCGTGATTCTGGAATAAATTTCTTCAAGGTGCCCTCTGCCAACCAAGTTCATCTGGTCTGGAGCTAAATTTTATCCTTTATTCTTTCACATACTATTGAAGGAAGTATGGAGTCCATGCACAGAATGGCTGCACCCCCTACACATTTCAAACTGGCCACCGCTGTCTTCTAAGATCACTCAAGCCACATTTCCAGTGTCTCAACTCATCCCCATAGTTACTCAATTCTAAATGTAGGAAATAACTTGCATAAAATAAGCCTCCTGCGGGGTCAAATTACACTCAGAGACGTAGCAGTCTCTACACAGCGATCATCAAACTGACCACCTACACCGCAGGACACCGCAGTGAACACCAGATTCAGGAGAAAACACGATCCTCAGCAACACAATGGATTAAACCAGCCAGACGCCTCCAACTTGCAACTAACTCCTTAAATACGCTTAAGTTGGACATCTACAGAGCACCATTTTGAGTTCAGAATCTGCAGTTCATGCCTAAACATAACCGAGTAGACCACGCAAATGGAGGTTTGATCTGACAGAGGTAGAGGTTCGAGACAGTTGCACTCATTTCGCTGAATCCCGGAGACAAGTCGAGCGCCCAGCACCGCTAGAGGTGCGGCCGGGATCTGCGGTTCCTCCGCCCCCGCCCCGCGACGTGGAGGCAGCAATCCTGCATCTTCCGTGAGATTCCCAAAGCTGAGTGTAACCTGCAAGCGAAAGATTCTCCACCGAGTTAACGCGCTGGGAACCCTTGGATCGGCATCTGCACATTTAACAGACACGAATCTATTAACGAATCTCATCCACGAGGCAAAGGTGCAGACGAGGCCACGCAGGAGCGGAGGTGGCCCCCGAGGTGCTCCGGTTCCGCGCTCCCAGAGCCGGGCAGCTGCGGTTCGGCTCCCGTCCCTCATGCGCATCGCCCTGCAGCCTGCAGCGCCGCGAGCAGCCCACCTGATTCCAGACCCGCGGGAGGCCAAGGGGCTCCTCCATGCTAGCAGAAGCACGCCCGCGCTTGCTCTTACCGCCCCCCCCCCCAAACAACAGTGGGAGAGGCCCCACACCGAAAACGCCTGGGTTCGTGCATGCCATCAGAAATGCAAAACCCGCGCGGGTGACTGCTCCCGGAGAACCAATTCCACCAACGCATCGTTTTACGCACACCACACACGCAACTGCCGTGCGGACCGCACCGGGCACCGCGAGCCTCTCGCCCCCCGCGCGCCCGCACCCGGGCCCCGCGCCGCCAGCAGTTCCTCCCGCCGCCCCGTGCTGCGCATCCTTCCCGCCGGGACCCGCGGCGACCCCTCGCGCTCCGGGCCCGGCCGAACAAAGGCGACGCCAACAGCTCCGCCGGCTGCGGCGACTCGGAGGCCCGGCCCGCGCTCACCTGGGCTCCGTCCCCGGCGGCGGCGGCGGCGGCTCCTCGGAGGGGCTCCGGCGGCGCGGGCCTGGCGGCGACGGCAAAAACCACTCGGACGGCCGCCCCGGGGCCTGCGGGGCGCTCGGGCGGTGGGGGCCCGCTCAGCGCCGGCGCCGCGGGCTCAAGTCCCGGAGCGGGCGGCGGCGGCGGCGGCGCGGGCGGGTGGGCGGCGACGCGTCCCGGCGGGTCCAGGTCCGGCCCCGGCGACGCCGCGACGCGCCCTCCTCCTCGCGCCCGCAGGCGGGACGGCGGCTCCGGCGCGGCCCGCGATCCGAGGCGGCGGGGGCTGAGCTCTGCGCTCTGCGCTCTGCGCTCGACCGGCTCCGCTCCCTTCGCCTCCGGCTCGGGCGGGCCCGCGGCGGCGGCGGCGGCGGCTGGAGCGCGGCGGGCGCGGGGACGACCCTGTCAGGGGCGGTGGGGGCGGCCGGGGCGACGCTCAGGGCTGCGGGGCGGCGGGGCCGGCGGCGGCGGCTGCGGCTCCCGGGGCCGTCGCGCTGAGGTGCGGAGCTGCCACCGCGGCCATCTTGTTGCTCTAACTGACAAGAACCCCCCTCCCCCCGCTTCAGCCAGACGGGGCGCTCGCGCCCCCTTCCCCGCCCCGCCTTGGCCTCCAACAGGAAGTCGTCCCGGCCCCTGGCACGTGACTTCACCGTATCTGCATACCGGAGGGCCAACTGACCAATCGGCACTCTGAACACGAGCTCCGCCCCCGCGCGCCCCTCCCCGGCCCATTGGCTAGTTCCAGCCAAGCCACACCCCCTTCTCCCCCCCTTAATACCCGCCCGAGCTGTCTTTTCACAGACCGCGCGGGGAGCGCGCCAGGGTGCGATCGGGTACGCGCTCCGCTTCGTCGTGCGCGGGCGCGTGGGAGTCCCTAGGGCTCGCGGTTTCCTTGGGGTGCGTGGAAACTCACGCAGCTTCCTTCTTCGTCTGAGGGTGCTGCGACACCGCATTAGTGCACTCAGCCCCGGGGTGAGGGCCCGGCCGCGCGCGTCCGCTTGGTTCCCCTAGCCGGCCCCCAGCGGCTCCCGAGCCAGGGTTTTGCGCGGTATTTTCACTCGGCGGCGCTGGCCCTGTATTGCAGCGGAGCTCGGCGGCCGCACTGGCGCGCGTCCCGCCCGCGCCGTGCACACGCCCTGCACCTCCCCACCGTGCACACACACGTACACGCGCCGGCCTGGGCCCGGGAGCATCCTGCTCGCTGCGCGCCTCCCAGCCGTCCCCCAGTGCACAACCGCTCCCCCGGGAGCGCCCTGCTGCGAGCCAAACAAGCCTCGCTGTGTAACCGCCCCCGGGAGACATCCCGTTCCCGGGAGCGCGAGTATCCTGCCCCGACCCGGCAAACTGCTGTTGGGCCGAACCCCGGACGCTCCGGCTCCCGCACCCCACGGTTCCTTCTCGGCGCTCTGCACCCGGTAGCGGTCCTCCATTCCGCCGCTCTTCCCATACACACTAGTCATTAATCGTGGGTAAGATCAGCAGCGATGTGCAATTTAAAAGTCCCCTTTTAGCTTTCGGTTCAAGTCACGAGAAAATATTGAAACCAAGATTTCTCTCCATTTTCATGAAGCGTGGTGGAAGCAGGCCAGCTTTCCGCTTTGTGCAGTGGAGGCTCAGCGGTGCTACTTGAAAGTTGTTCGTGTTGGAGGCCATTCCCTGTCTACGTGTCCCCATCTTGAACAGCAGATAATGACACGCTACTTGAGCAGTGCAATTTTGTTACCGCAAGAGTCTTGCCTTGAAACGTCCGTGGATGAAAGAGACACAACAAATTCCCCTCTCTCCTTTCCCTTCGGGGTCCCGTGAGCTCGGCGCACTCCTTTCTTCTTACTGCCATATTTTAAGCTCCCGGGTAGTCAGAGTCACAAACCGCGCTCTAAAATCTTCAAGTGTCTGTGCTGGGTACTTCCCCTGCTGAAAACCCACATCACTCAGAAGACTCTGATGTCAGCCCGAGTTGACATAGAGACTTCTGCCTTATCCATTCAGCGTTTTATTTACGTTAATTTTATTCTTGACTTCGGAGGAACCTTCATCCTTTGTAGTTCTCAAAGATAAAGGTATCACATGCTCCAGGAGGGAGCGCAAAATAATAATATCTTCAAAATATTTGGCATCCGCTAAGATTGCTAAATCAATGAGGAATTCAGATACCTCAGTGAACCCATCATTGCAATAAGCAGAACTTCTGCTTTTGGAAAATGAACCAAAATAGAATGATTTAATTTTTATCCTTGATGTTGAATTTCTGATTGTAACCTCTCAACTTTTCTCCATCTTTTTCTTTTTACTGTCCCCCTCAATCAGCTAAACCACACAAAATAATTGTCCTCTCTTGTTACACTGTAAACACCTGGAGAAAAGGCCACACTTACATTGATCATAGTTTCTGACCCCAAAATTAGACTCATGTGGGTCTGTAACAGTAGAATTCTCAAAATTAGGACTGATCCAGGAACATTGCGGTAGATGACAGCCATGCGTGTGGAGACTTCAGTGTCACTTCTCAGTGGCTATTTGGGCTGAATAAAGTCTGAGCAACCCCCAGGCAAAGTTGTAAAATGAGTCAGTGCATATTTGGGGTCTGTCATCCCTTTATCAGCCCTGCCACTACAACCTCATAACTAAGGTATGGGTTGCAATCTATAAAAATGGGCAACCCCCATAGAATTACATGTAAAAAGATTAAATATTAAGTGTCGCTCTTAAGTTAAAAAGTCGAGTAGTTAAGGACAGGTGGAGAAGACCTAGCTGGATGCATCTGCGAGAATATAAGAGGCAGGCCTGGGATAAGTGTGTGGAAGGTTTGGAGACGAATTTCCATTCCATTCAAAGAAGAATCATAAGAGTTGTTCATAGAAACTCTAGCTTGAAATGTAACAAGGTCTGTATCTGGTTTAAGCAGAAATCAGGGTGATCACATCCTCATCTCCGTGGATATTACAGAATAAATGATTGCATGGGGCATAAGGTTGAATTAGCTCGTATGTACATACATACATACTCTGTCATGTTCCACACTCTGCAACCCCATGAAATGTAGCCTGCCAGGTTCCTCTGTCCATGGAATTCTCCAGGCAAGAATGCTGGAGTGGGTTGCCATTTCCTTCTCCAGGGGATCTTTCTGACCCAGGGATCAAACCTGTGTCTCTTTCATTGGCAGGAAGATTCTTTACCACTTGAGCCACCTGGGTGAATTAGTTCAGCGGTTCCCAAAGTGCGCTTCCTGGACCAGCAGCATCGACATCACCTGGGAGCTTGTTAGAAATGCAACTTCTTGAACCCCATTGGCAGGTCTACTGAGTCAGAAACTTGGGGGGGGGGCATCAAGGTATCTGCATCTTTTTAAAAAATATATTTATTTATATATGGCTCCATCGGTCTTAGTTGCAGCATGTGGGATCTTTCGTTGCAGTACATGGGGCTTCTCTCTAGTAGTGACAAGCAGGCTTAGTTGCCCCGAGGCACAAAGGATCTTAGTTCCCAGCCAGGGATCAAACCAGCATCCCCTGCATTGCAAGGCGGATCTTTAACCCCTGGACCACCAGGGAAGTCCCATAGGTATCTGCATCTTAATAAGCCCTCCAGGTGATTTTGATGCATGCTAAAATTTGAGAATAAAAAACTAATCATAAAGGACACCTTTTCTCAGAGTCCTATTTGCCTGTGATACTTGCTTCCCCTTCACTCCCAGCTACTTCTGACCACACAAGACTGCTTTACTTCCTCCTGAAGCCCCTCCTTCCCTCCTTCTACCACCATTGATTCTGCAAGTAGAATTTGAATCCTAACAGTGGACTCTAAAATCGAAAAGCTTCAAGACTCCAACAACTGATCGCTTTCAGTGAAAATGTAAGGGAGCAGGACTGCTTGTCACCAAGCAGATAGCTACCGACTTGGCCATAAAAAATGTGATGATTGGGACTTCCCTGGTGGTCCTGTGGTTAAGACTCCATGCCTCTGATGCAGGTTCAGTCCCTGGTAGGAGAACTAAGATCCCACATGCCACATGGCACAGCCAAAAAAAAAAAAAAAAAGTGATGAGCTTAAAGCCTTTCAGACAGGATGGTGTATTGGTTCTCAAACTCTGTTCATAAGAATCACCACAGTAGCTTGTTTAAAACACAGACTCATCTGGGTCTAAGGTGAGGCCTGTGAAGTTGCATATTTAACCAGCTCCCGAGTGGTTCTGGTGCAATCATCCTCCCACTTCAACTGAGGAAAATACTGGAGTGGAGACAAAAATCTTAAGATGTGAGCCAGGCTGAACCTCAGTGCCGCTGTCACTGGTTGTTTGACCTTAGACAGTTTCCCAGGCCTCGTGCTTCTCCTTTGTACTCCTCCGAGTTAGACATTCTCGTTGAACGATGACTGAACCTGAGTTAGGTGTCAGGCAGTGGACTGGGTGCTGGGGATTTAAAGCTGAAAGCCTTGACTTATGATTACAGTATGTACATGGTGCTGAAGAGGGCAGGAAGGGAGATCCAGGTCATTCTGGAGGGCTCGGAAAGACCACCAGGAGGTCTCGAAGGATGCAAGGGGAGCCACAGTTAGACGGCTGCAATGGTCAAGAGCTAATGAGAGGGCACTGAAGTCACAGGGAACAGCCAGGAGAAAGGAGACAGAAGAGAGCACCTTCTCTTGTTCAGGGGACTGCAAAATGTCAGCAGAGTCGTAACAGCTCACATGGAAGGAGAAGTGGGAGAGGTGAGCAGGGGCCGGATCATAAGGAGCAGCTCACGTCACATTGAGGGCATATGGACTTTTTCCTGAAGGCCTTTGAGTGCTTCTAAACCTTATTGTACCTGGCTGTCCTAGAGATCTCTTTGGGAACATTGTGGATGACAGGGAGAAGAAGGATAAGACAGGGAAGAGGAGGCAGAGGTTGATGGCAAAGTCACGCAGCAGGGAGATGAGAAACTGTGGAAGGAAGTAGAGTGACCCTAGAGGCCGAACAGAAAGGATCCCTTTGAAAGAGAACTGAATTCATTAGTTAGTTTGCACTGGGTCTTTGTTGTGGTGCCAGGGCTTTTCTCTGGTTGTGGCACACAGGCTTAGTTGCCCCATGGCACGTGGGATCTTAGTTCCCCGACCAGGGGTCGAACCCACGCCCCTGCATTGGAAGGCAGATTCTTTAACCACTGGACCACCAGAGAAGTCCCTGAAAGATAATTTTAACTGCAGGAGACTCTGGGGGACTTAGGGACTGATCGATAGAGGTGGGACTTTGGGAAACAAGGGTTAAGTCTGGTTGGGTCTATTTGGCATTGGAGGCACTAGGGGACAGCTAGTGGCGTGGTCAGATCTGCAAGTAAGGAGAAATGTCTGGGCTGGAGAAATCTTTCTGGGGTGGTCTGCATAGTGGTGGATGTTGAAGGTAGGGCATAGATGACTAGCTGGGGGTTTTGGTTAGGAGGCAAGATAAGAAGGCTGAGTGCTGAGCCTGAGCGACACCAAGGAGGAGATGAAAAGCCCTAAAGGAGTTTGAGGATGGACTACCCAAGATTCAGAATCCTGTGCAACTGAAGAGACCAGGAGGGGAAGGACTGGGTATTCAATGGTGTGGCAGTGAGGCCCACATGGTAAGGACAGGAAGCATCTATCAAACTGGGCAACCATGAGGTCATTTTGTCTTTAGCAGAGGTGGTGGGGAGCCAGGGGCAACAGGCTGGAGAGTGAACAGGAGGGGTGAGCACATGGTTGAATTGTGCCCCCACCCCAACCCACTCCCTGCCATGGGCTTCCCTGGTGGCTCAGTGGTAAAGAATCTGCCTGCAATGCAGGAAACACAAGAGACATGGGTTTGATCCATGGGTCGGGAAGATCCCCTGGAGAAGGAAATGGTCAATCACTCCAGTATTCTTGCCTGAGAAATCCCATGGACAGAGGAGCCTGGCAGGCCACAGTCCATGGAGTCCCAAAAGAGTTGGACATGACCTCAGTTCAGTTCAGCCACTCAGTCGTGTTTGACTCTTTGAGACCCCATGAACCACAGCAAGCCAGGCCTCTCTGTCCATCACCAACTCCCAGAGTCCACCCAAACCCATGTCCATCGAGTCGGTGATGCCATCCAACCATCTCATCCTCTGTCATCCCCTTCTCCTCCTGCCCTCAATCTTTCCCAGCATCAGGGTCTTTTCCAATGAGTCAGCTCTTCACATCAGGTGGCCAAAGTATTCGAGTTTCAGCTTCAACATCAGTCCTTCCAATGAACACCCAGGACTGATCTCCTTTAGGATGGACTGGTTGGATCTCCTTGCAGTCCAAGGGACTCTCAAGAGTCTTCTCCAGCACCCCAGTTCAAAAGCATCAATTCTTCAGCAGAGGAGCCTGGCAAGCCACAGTCCATGGAGTCACAAAAGAGTTGGACATGACTTAGTGAGTTAAAAAAACAAAACAAAACAAAACTAACATAGCAATTGTTCAAGTAGTACACAGGTTGTCTTAGAAGGTTAGAAGGAAACCAAGCTGGAAAGATATGAGAGCATGGCGAGCTACCAGACTAGGGAATTAGAACTTGACTAGTGTGTTGGTGAGCTGCTGAAGGTTTCAGGCAGGGAATATGAGCAAAGCTATACGAGGGGCTGGTTATGCAGGCAGGACCATTGTAGCATGGATCATAGTGGGAGCCACGACAGTCTAAGCCATCAGTCATTCATTCATCCACTCATGTATTCTAGTTAATGCTTGTCTTCCCTGCTAGACAGCACTTTCCATGATGGCAGAGACTGCTTGCTTTTTCTGCTCACTACCCTGTCCCAGCACCCACACAGTGTGGGGCTCACTGCAGGTGCTTACTAACTGCTTGTGGAAGGAGGAAGAGACAGACATCAGTCATGTAGAGATAAGTAGGGTGATGTCCATGCTGAAAGAGCTGGAGGCATTTTGGAGAGAGACATGAACTTGGCCACTAATTAGAGTGCAGGAGATTGGGGGTGTGGAGGGCAGGAGTCAATGTGACTCAGATGATGAGCTGGGCAATTGAAAAGAAGGGTGGTCCCAGGGGCAGGAATAGGAGGGTCTGAGGAGGGTCAGTCAACATTCAGATGACAATTCATCTTTAGTAATATTTGAACCATGAAATTAAAAGACGCTTATTCCTTGGAAGAAAAGTTATGACCAACCTAGACAGCATATTAAAAAGCAGAGACATTACTTTGCCAACAAAGGTCCGTCTAGTCAAGGCTATGGTTTTTCTAGTGGTCACATATGGATGTGAGAGTTGGACTATAAAGAAAGCTGAGCACCGAAGAATTGATGCTTTTGAACTGTGGTGTTGAACAAGACTCTTAAGAGTCCCTTGGACTGCAAGGAGATCCAACCAGTCCATCCTAAAGGAGATCAGTCCTGGGTGTTCATTGGAAGGACTGATGTTGAAGCTGAAACTCGAATACTTTGGCCACCTGATGTGAAGAGCTGACTCATTGGAAAAGACCCTGATGCTGGGAAAGATTGAGGGCAGGAGGAGAAGGGGATGACAGAGGATGAGATGGTTGGATGGCATCACCGACTCGATGGACATGGGTTTGGGTGGACTCTGGGAGTTGGTGATGGACAGAGAGGCCTGGCTTGCTGTGGTTCATGGGGTCTCAAAGAGTCAGACATGACCAAGTGACTGAACTGAACTGAACTGAATATTTGAGTAAACGCATCACCAACAACATTCAGTCTGTTGTAAAAGCAAACCAACGGAGTCTCAACACCATTTCAATCAAGCTTTTGTCCCGCTTTGTTATCCCAGTGGTGTGGCCGCAAGTTCAGATGTCTGCTCTGCTCTGACATTGGGGCTGGATTCCCACTGATTTCCTTTGGGGCATTAATTAAGAGTCCAGCCATTTCCACAACCATGTCAGCTGGTTCACAGCTTACCCCCAGTGCATGGCACATAACAAGTGCTCAATAAACATTTGTTGTTTGAATGAAATGGTTTTCTGACCCAGGCATTTATTGGTTTCCCTCTGCCCATGGGTGGCAGGGGAGCCAACATCCAGAGACGACACTGCAGAGTGGGTGAGTGCCAGGGGAACAAGGCAAGGATTGGCGCTCTGGGCTTAGAGTTCCATGAATGTAAAGGCGGGGAAGCCAGTTTGAGCAGAAGCAGAGCTCCCTGGGCAGTTCGGGTAAAGGAAACAAGTCTGACCTCAGACACTCAGCTGCTGTTAAAATCAACAGGATGAATAATTAGAAGAGTGAAGCCAGAGAGAAACTCACAAGCTGTTGCAGCTGCCCAAACCATGGTTTTCGATCAATTGATAGAGTGAGAGTGAGGGCAGGTTTACCTGGAGCTGGTCACTGTGTGAGCCGTCTGCTGTGTAGTGAGGGCGCTCCCCTCCTCCTAGGGAATGGTCCAGCTCTTAAACCAGTGCAGGAAGCTTGGGGAGGTGCACTGTTGTTGACTCTCAAAGTTGCCCCTGGGACATCACCTTTGTGTTGAAAATCCTGCCTCTGGAAATTATCGCTGAAATCTGCTTTATCCACAGTGAAGCTTCAAGGATCAGGGATCCTGGGAGCTGCACAGGACTGGGACTCCAGCATCTGCAGACAGTCCATCTTCTTGCAAAAAGACTGTGTTGAGTACTGCAAACCTGTTTCTTGCTGGGGTGCCACCCATGGTGAACCCCACACACACAAATGTATAGATTCTGGCATGTGTGGGGTGTGTGTGTGTGTCTAGCCAGAAGTGGGGGAAGGGAGCCCAACCTGGTGAAATCCAGAGGTTGCCAAACCTCTAAATTTGGTGTGTAATGTGATCTGGAGTTAGCCAAGAGGTTGTGGGTATTCATCTCCCGTAGCTTGGGCAGGGTTCCCAGCTGCCAGTTTTCAGACCACGGGTTTACTGTGATCCTGGAAAAACAGGGAAGCTAGATAATGATGTTCTCACCCTATTTTCTTATCATAGCAACTGCTTATTTGTTTATTTTTGTTTATTTTACTCTTTCCAACTATAAAATAATACAGGCTCTTTGTGGGGAAAAAAATGCAGAAAATATAGAAAGATGGAAAGAAGAAAAATATCACATTGTCCCAATCCTCAAAGAAGCCTATGTGAGCATTTGAATGTGTTTCCTTCCAGACTCCTATCTTAGCATAATTTTAAAAAGCAGAGACATATTCATGCTCTATGAATTGTTTTGGAATTACTCTCCAGGGAAAAGAGAAACATGTTTAGTCTAGGAGTAAAAAACTTTTTCACATTATAATATTTTCCTCTTATTACAAGAAACTCTATAAAAACCATCTTAATGGCATTCATACTGTTTTATCAAGTAAACTTGCCATAACTTACATAACAGATCTCCTACTAGATACAAAAAGGTCTTCGATCTAAGTCCTCATCTCTGATTGGACCTGGGGGCTTGTAATACCATTTAGCCACCAAAGATGATATAACTGGTGCATTTGGAGGGGTCAGCACCATTTTGTTACCAGTATGTTTTTGTATTTATTTGAAAAATTATTTATTTTTGGCTGCACTGGGTCTTATGGGAAAGTGAAAGTTGCTCAGTCGTGCAACCCCGTGGACTGTACAGTCCATGAAATTCTCCAGGCCAGAATACTGGAGTGGGTAGCTTTTCCCTTCTCCAAGGAATCTTCCTAACCCAGGGATCAAACCCAGGTCTCCTGCATTTGCAGAGAGATTCTTTACCAGCTGAGCCACCAGAGGTCTTAATTGCTTTGCCTGGGTTTTTCTCTAGCTGTGGCCAGTGGGGGCTACTCTTCATCATGGTGCACGGGCTTCTCATTGCGGTGGCTTCTCTTGTTGCAGATCATGGACTCTGGGCACATGGGCTCGGGAGCTGTGGCTTGTAGGCTCTAGAACACAGCCCCAGTAGTTACAGTGTATGAGCTTAGTTGCTCCTCGGCATGTGGGATCTTCCCAGACCAGGGATCAAACCCGTGTCCCCTGCATTGGCAGGTGGATTTCTTTTTTTTTTTTTGGCAGGTGGATTTTTATCCACTGTGCCAGCAGCGAAGTCCTGGTGTTTTAGAAAAAGCATCTTCTTTGCTTTCTTCCACCTGTTAAAAGATGGGAGCTTACCCCTGAAGAACAGATTTCAGTGGCTGCTGCATTTACTGAAGGAAAATCTTATTTCCATGAGTCTTCATTGTTACAGCAGGTGAAGCCTTGGGCAGCCTCAGTTTTCCTGCTGCCTCTTGGTGATCTGACTTCCTTCTCCAGCCCTGCATGGAGGAGATGCTGCCTGACCTCAGGGCTGACGTGCCCTTAGAAAGCCCACTGGATGCTGCAGTTGTCAGCAGAGTGATGCCCTGGGGACCAGTATGGAGCCCTACAACCCGCTGCTCCTGACCCCCACCATCTCAGCCGAGATGGAGCAAACGACTCCCCGGAACCCCATCAATGACTAGCCCAGGCTCCTCCATCCAGAGACCCATGTCAGAAGAATCAGCACACTTCCTCTAGCCACCGGGCATAGCTGGGCCTTTGTGTGTTGGGGTCAATCCTGGCTCCTAATTGGCAGTGTAAACAATGGGCCTCTGTGTCTGTTCCCAGAAGACAGCGGCATTCTGGGGAAATGACACGCGTTTCAATGTACAAAAAAAAAAAAAAAAAGGAGCAGAGCTTTACGTCCCAGCAAAAAAATTCTTTGGAGACTCCTGTACTTACCACTAAAAGACCTTATTATATGTCGGCCAAATGGCTGCAGCAGCAAGCTCTTTGGGAATTGCGGGTGTGGGGCCAAACGTGCAGTGATGGGCAGCTGGCAAGACTGTACTGGACACTGGAAGAGTCTTACCTGCCACGGAGAACCTCTACCCTGGGTCCAACTCAAGTCAAAGACGATAGTCATCAGAGAGAGGGAGGAAGACAGACAGAGAGAGCCAGAGGGAGGGAGCTTCTTCCCCACAAATGGTCCAGAGGACTTGGGAGGCATGATGTGTGGGCTCCCACCCCACGGGGTCCTTGAAAGAGGAAATATGAAGGCACCCGTGGCCAGGTCATTGGCATAGGTAGCAGCAGCTTCCCCAGCTGTTTGCAGCAGAAACTTGGAGGCGGGATTCTCTGGGTGCAGCCTGGGGCTCAGCAGCCCTTGTCCCTTTGTGTCCTAACTCTGACAGGTGGTGAGGTTGGGAGAGGGGAGGACGGCAGATCCAGTAGCCATGCCTTGTGCATTGCTGTATCAGTGAGTGTTCTGAGAGGCAGAGAATCAGTGGGAGAAACGGGGTAGGGGGAAGGGAAAGAGATTTATTTTAAGGATCCAAGTCTTAGTTGTGGCACGCAGGATCCTTTTTTTTTTTTAAATTGAAGCATGCAGGATCTCATTCCCTGACCCCTGACCAGGGATCGAACCTGGGCTGCCTGCATTGGGAGCACAGCATCTCAGCCACTGGAAGGAAAGTTCCTATTAAGGAATTTGTAACTGAGCAAAGCCCTATGGCCGTCCCAGAACAAGACTCCTTCTCCCCGAGTTGTGTCCTCTGCCTGCCTTTTGCCTGTAGAAAAACTTTAGTCAAAGAATAAATCTAATCAGAGCAGGAAATGCAGAGAGAAAGGAAAACAGTCAAGCAAGACAAAATTATAATAATTTAGACATTAAACAAAGTCAAGGACTTTTAGTTCCTCCTCTAGGGCTATAGATAATATTCTGAACCTCGTCCTTGAGGCTGTTTTGCAGATACTGAAACCCCCACCAGGTGGAAGAAGTCAACTGTACTTGGCCCACAAGCACGGAGACCCCAGAAAGGCTGGAACCTGAAGGTTGATGACATTGACTCCTGATGACCTCACCACCAGCCAATCAGAAGAATATCCACAAGCTGATCACACAACCCATGACCCCTTTCTCTCACCCTGAAAGCCTTTGGGGAGTTGGGTCTCTTAAGCATTAGCTGCTCTGGACTCCTTGCTTGGCACCCTGAGATAAATGCTGCACTCTTCCTTCACCACAACCTGGTGTCAATGGATTGGCTTTCCGATGCCCGGGGTGAGCACTCCCAATGTTGGTTCGGTAACGGACCAGGTGACTGGGGTGGGGGTTGCTGGCAAATTTGAAATCTGCAGCAGGCTGGAGACTTAGGTGGGCTTCCCTTGTGGCTCAGCTGGTAAAGAATCTGGTAAGGCTGGTAAAGGCTGGAGAGTTAAGTAAGGGATGATGTTCCCATTTCATCTGAAAGCAGTCTGGAGGCAGAACTTCTCCCTCATGGGAACCTGAGTCTTTTTCTTTTTTACTCTGAAGTCCCTCAGCTGATTAGAGGAGGGTCATCTCCTTTACTCAAAGCCTCCTGGTTTAAATGTTAATCACATCGAAAAAAATCTGAAAAATACCTTCAGAGCAACATCTCGACTGGCGTTTGACTCAACCATGGGGCATCTTAGTGTAATCCAGACAAGTTGATGTGTAAAATTAACCAGCACAGTGGCCCTGGTGCCTGAGGAGGTAGGTGGGCACTTGATATTTTCAGACTGCACGGACCACTGACTAAGATCACCCTCCCCTTGGCCTTGCTCTCCTCCCCGGCATCTACTCCCGCCTCATGATTATGTTTTCCGTAGTTATTTGCTGGGGCCTGTCCTGAATTTGTGTCTGTCCTGTCCTCAGTGCCCAGCAGAATGTCTGACACATAACAGAGAAGTGAAAGTCAAAGTGTTAGTTGTTTGGTCATATGCAACTCTTCGTGACCCCATGAACTGTAGCCCAGCAGACTCCTCTGTCCCTGGGATTCTCCAGATGAGAATAATGGAGTGGGTAGCCATTCTCTTCTTCAGGGGATCTGCCCAATCAAGGGATCGAACCCACATCTCCAGCATTGCAGGCAGATTCTTTACCATTTGAGCCACCAGGGAAGCCCTCCCTCAATAAATCTTTGTAGAATGAATGAATTTGAAGGGTAGAGATGCCCACCAGCAAATCATTAAACCAAGGGTGAGGTCCTTACATGTGTAGGGTCCTGCCGTCTTATGTTACTTGAACATTACCTTGCTCCAGATGGTCCTTGTTGGATGATAGATTTTTTTCCTCCCCCCATGGAGGCTGTGAGATTCTGGAGGTTTGGGGCCGTTCCAGTTAATCTTGATTTCCCAGTGCCTGGCACAATGCCTGGCACAGACCAGGGAGCTCAGTAAAATGCTGAATGATTGAATGGATCCATCAACAACTTCATTATTAATTCCTCGCAACCTTTTGTATACTGACAGTCTCCGAATTGCCATTTCAATCTTTGCTTCTCATCCCCGCACACCACCCCCACCCCCTGCAACAAGGAGTCAATGTAATTTGACTCTCAGAGCCATTCTGGTGATTTTCTGGGCACCTGGCCACTTTATAGTTGGACCTAAGGCCCATTTCTGCCAGTTGTGAGCACCCTCCTGCATCCCGGGGTTGGACAGACTTTTCACGGAGTCTGTCCCTCCTTAATCAAGTGGAGGGAACTCTCGTGATTTGGAGGGATTTATAGATACCTACCCACCATTCACAGACCTTTATAGCAATACAGATCCATTAGACAATCATTCAGAGAGAGATTAAAATAATGAAGGTGAGAATAAAGTGAAGAGACTGTCCTGTTGGAACTCCATTAATCATCATTTGTGGCTTAAATAAGAAAGAGTTATCATCCCAGCCCATTAAAGAAAGTTGTCAATTAGGCACCATGTTAGACCTTGGAAAATTGTTCCCTGAAGAGAATTTTAGGAGGGCAGCCATGTCCCTGTGATAAATTTATCACCAGAGAGCCAAGTATGGTTCCTTGGACAAAGATGGGCGTATTCAAAATACCAGACAAAAGATATTCTCCTCAACACAGTTCTAAAGAGAATCTGGAGAAGGTCAACAGAGGAGTAGGTAGCTATTCCCTTCTGCAGGGGATTTTCCTGACCCAGGGACAGCATCTGGGTCGCCTTCATTGTAGGTGGATTCTTTCCTGTCTGATTCACCAGGGAAGTCCTAGGCAGAGGGGGAGTCTTAGGAAATCTAGGATCCCCTGAAATGGTTTCCTGAGGTCAGAGGATCACTCACTTTTTAAAGAATGACCTCATACCTAATTTGAAATTTAAAAAATGCTTCAAGTTGTATTTTTATAACAGCATATATTTAAAAAGCAATCCATTAAAAAATATATCAGTTTATATCAGTTACTATTTTGCAGCTGTTAAATGTTTACAAAAGCTGTGGGTTGAGTGAGAAAAGTGAAATGTTAGTGGAAAAAAGGAAGACATCAAATATATAGCTAATATGGAACTTCCTTGGTGGTCCAATGGTTAAGACTCTGTGGTTCCAATGCAGGGGGCAAGGGTTCAGTCTCTGGTCAGGGAACTAGGATCTCACATGCCAAGTGGTATGGTCATAAAAAACACAATATCTAGATATCTAGGTATCTGGATATCTAGATAGATAGATAATATGACCACAGCTACATAAAATTGCCTGCATATAGGGAAAAAACTGAAAGGAAAAGCCCCCAAAATGCTAATAATTGTTGTCTTTGGGTGGTGAGATTATTAATAACTTTTACTTTTTAAAAATAATTTCATATATTCTCAAAATGTTCTATTTTGGGCAAGTGTGAATCCGTGCAGTCCCTGCCAGCAGCAGTAGGCATTGGGGATTTTGAGGTTCAGCTCTGCTTTCCTTGTAGTGATAATAGTCACTCCAGTTTTTATTTAAGGACCCACCCCCTACTTTTAATGACTAACAATGAGTAGTTATTATTATTATAGGATTCTAGAGAATCTCTGGAGTCTAACCATACATCTCATCCTCCCAGTTATTGGACTGGTAGTGAGCTGGATCTCTGATCAAGTAAAGCCCATCAAGCCCAAACAAGGCTATTCCATTATTTTTATTCAAACTACTCAGAAACCAGAGTCGTTCCCCTTTGAATGTGAAGCTGAGACCATATGAGGGGAGAGTCCATCCAGGAACCAAGCCAAGGGAGTTAAGGGCAGAGATGGGCAGTGACAAGTCTTGATAACATTGTGTGAGCTCCAGGATCAAGTGCATCTAAAGCCAGCACTGTCTTCAGTCTCGGGAGTCAACACATTTTCTTGTGCTTAATCCCACTGGACTGGTTTTCTGAAATCTGCAGCTAAAGGACCGCTTTTCTCATACACTGTCTTTGAAGAGCCTCCTATCTGAACAGTCATCACAGATAGATGACTACAGGTGAACCTGGGCTCTGGTGGGTTCCCAGTAGGAACAGGTACCTGAGCTGAGTTTTGCAGGAATCTTCTGAGTTAAAGCTTGGAAGCTGTGAGCATCCCCAGAGTACATGGTGTGAGGCAGGAAGCAGCACAGGTGTGGGGGGCTGACCCCATGGGGCAGGGCTTGAATCCCTGATGTGTTCCTTGATACCCATGCCCAATGACTCCAGAAGCCTGGATGAGAGACTGCAGGTGCGAATACAAGCCAGGAAGCTCTGAAGGCTGCATGGGGGCCTTCAGGAGCGCAGCATCTCCTAGGACACAGCATCTCCTCTTCTAGAGTGGAAAAATTTATGCTCTGTCAGAAGGGAATTCTGCCTGATGGAAGGTTGCATTTTACTGTTGTTTGGTCCTGGACTGCCAGATCAAGCTTCAGAGAGGGAACGATGGGGATAAAAAAAACAAACCTGGCACTAAAGTGCCTGGGGAGGAAATTTTGCAGTATAGGGGTGGTTTTGGATTCACGAGAATATACATACCGCATTATCAGAGTGGAGCAGGGGAGGGGAGTCTGACGGTGAGGAGCTGGAGTATATTTTTCTTCTGCTTCTGGCAAAAAAAAAGTGTTTGCAATAGAAACGCCATTCAATAAGTAAACAAGTAAATAATGAATAAACCATCAAACCCTGCTTTGGGTTTCCACTGACAATCAGAAAGAGAAGCAAGTTCAAGCAGATTATCAAAAATGATGGTTAAGAAGGGAGGTACCAAGCGAAAGAGGAAGATGTTGTCAGAGGGCATGAAGGCCAGTCTAGAAGCATCCCTGGGTAAATACTGAGCGGAAGGGGGATGGCTGGTTTGATGCAGACAGATCAGAAGGGAGGACTTTAGATTGAATAATGCCCTGGAAGATCTAGGGATTACAGGCTCGGAGGTGATTTCCTGAGGGACGGTGCTCAAGTGCCTCATTTTATTGAAAATTGGACCGTGTGAAACAGGGTCAAATTAAGGGACCTTTCTCAGCAGTTACCTGAGGGGCCTCTTCTCTCTAATTACCAGGATTGCACTGGTAAAACCACCCCCATTGTTCGGCCTGGCTTCTGAAGACGCTTGAATGCAAAGCACCATGTTTATCTGATATTCTCTGAAGTAGTTAATCTACCAGAGTAATGAAATGGTGGTTTATTAGGTTAATTGCTGCAGCAAACAAAACCAAACTAAAACCAAACCAAAGGGAAAAAAAAAAAAAACCCCACAAGAAACAAAAAACGAGGAAGCCTCCCAAACTGCTGGAAACATACACTTTGAAAATAGCAGACTTCCCTGGCAGTACAGTGGTTAAGACTTCACCTTCCAGTGCAGAGGGTGGGAGTTTGATTCGTAGTCTGGGAGCTAGGATCCCACATGCCTCCTGGCCGAAAACCCAAAACATAAAACTGAAGTAATATTGTAACAAAGTCAATAAAGACTTTTAAAAGTGTATCAGCTTAAGAAAAGAAAAATAAATACGTAAGATTGTGCAAATAAAATTTAATTGTGGAACCCTAATTTTTTCTTCCCCATGAATCAGTGTGATGACTAGATTACACAGAGCCTTCTGACAGCAAACAGGAAAAGTCCCCTGTATTTTTGAGCTGCTCTAGAAGTATAGACTGCCCGGGGTGATGTCCATCTTTCCAGCCTCAGGATTAACCTGGAACCACAGTCCCCTCTTCCCTCCTCTTCTAATTCACCATGATTGTAAAATGTACCATCCGCTGACAAGTTCCTCTTGACACTGATCATAAGATGTACCTGTCCTTTGAGAACATTATAAAGTGAAAAACATGTTTATTTTCAAACGGAGAAAATGCAGTCTTAAAAGGTATGATTAGTTTTCTTTGTCTATTTTTGTCCGTTTCTGCCTCTCTTCTTCACCGTTTCTGTCCTCTCCCTCCTCCATCCCTTTCTCCCTGGTTTCAGCTTGGACACTTACACCAAGGAGGGATGGGTAGGAAAGGCTGGCCCACACACTTTCAGTGAAACAACCCGTTTGCCTGGAGACCTGTTCAGCACTGATGACCTCTTCTGGGAAAACAACCTTCCCAGCAGAAAAACAGAACTTTGCTATCTGGTTTATCCGCCCAACCCCCACCCCAAATCCCTCCGCCCCTTGGCCTTGTGTAACTGATTTCCCTTCTCTGAGTCTCCTGTTGGAACAGTGGAAATAAGATCCTGTTTCAGAAAAAGAGACACAGAAGTACAGAACAGACTTTTGAACTCTGTGGGAGAAGGTGAGGGTGAGATGTTTAGAAAGAACAACATGTATATTATCTATAGTGAAACAGATCACCAGCCCAGGTGGGATGCATGAGACAAGTGCTCGGGCCTGGTGCACTGGGAAGACCCAGAGGAATCGGGTGGAGAGGGAGGTGGCAGGGGGGATCGGGATGGGGAATACATGTAACTCCATGGCTGATTCATGTCAATGTATGACAAAACCCACTGAAATGTTGTGAAGTAATTAGCCTC
The DNA here is from genome assembly GCF_019320065.1 of Cervus canadensis. Classification (NCBI taxonomy): domain Eukaryota; kingdom Metazoa; phylum Chordata; class Mammalia; order Artiodactyla; family Cervidae; genus Cervus; species Cervus canadensis. Next base: position 8,848,322 of record NC_057386.1, on the reverse strand, counting down.
CAACTAATAAAAAAAATTTAAAAAAAAGATCCTGTTTCAAAGGTTATTGAGACCCGTGAGTATGAGAGGATGCATTTAGCACTTCACAGAAAGCTTCGGACATATGATAGCTGTTCAATAAACATCCAGAGGGACTTCCCTGGTGGTCCAGTGGTTAAGAATCCACCTTCCAATGCAGGGGACGACGGTTCGATCCCTGGTTGGGAAACTATTTGAGATCCCGCATGTTGCAGGGCAACTAAGCCCATGCGCCACAGCTACTGAGCCGGCGCCTCAATGAGAGAGAAGCCGGAGCGCCACGACGAAAGATTCTGCGCGCTGCAAGTAAGACCTGACGCAGCCAAAGAAATAAATAGATGTTAAAAACATTCAGCTCCTTTCCTTCTCGTGAAACTCTTTAGGTAACTTGGAAGATTTCCTTGCTGGCTTGACATGCAAATAGACTCTTTAAATGGAAATAGATTGGATTTCTTGGCCATCATCTCTCAAGGTCGTGGAGACCCAAGTCCTGTTCTCCGAATATCAGAAAAGCTTTTGGAGCTTGGAAAACTGGGAGGAAATCATGAGAAAGGGAATAGACTAGAGATGCCAAAAAAACCCAAAAAAGGCAACCATAAGGGAAGTATGAAAGGAAGGATGCTGTGACATATCAAAGCCCAGGTAAGAACTCTCTCATGGATGTTTGCTCTGGGTTGTGAGAAAGGAAGAGCAACGCTTCGCTGGTGGTCCAGTGGCTAAGACTCTGAGCTCCCAATGCAGGGGGGCCCAGGTTCAATCCCACATGCCATGACTAAGAGTTTGCTTGCTGCAACTAAGATTGAAGATCCTGAGTGCTGAAACTAAGACCTGGTAGAGCCAAATAAATACTTTTTTTTTTTTTCCAGAAAAGCAAGACCAGGGAGATTTTCGCATGCAACACTGCCTGATGCCAGCCAGCTTGCTGAAGCTGGTTTCACTGAGAGCATAAAGGTGGCCTAGCGTGGTGGTTTTCAAACTGTGAGAGGAGGTCCACTCGGGGGTGAAATACAGCTTGTGGGCTGTGAAAAATACAAATAGTATAAAATAGAAAAAATTACCTTAGAAATAGAAAAACTGAAGAGAAGAGAAAAATATCAGTGTGGGAGGCCTCTATGAGGGCTAGACCTTTGTGACATGATGCATTTGTCTTGGTTATTTATATACTTGTCTCTGTGTGTGTTTCTGGGGTCAAATGGTGTCATCTGTCTATTATGGTGGGTCTTAGCCAAGGAGACTGGAAAGCCCCTGACCTGGAGAGCCCCAGGCAGAAAGGTGTTGCCCAGGAAGGAGTTTTGGAAGTGGTGGAGGAGCAGAGGGGAGAAGGAGGGGGGAGGAGGAGGGGGAGGGCAGTGCTGGGAGTTGATCTGGAAGTTAGGAGTCACCTGGGTGGCTCCCCTGACCACACTAAAATGACCAGCCTGCCTGGAGAATGACACTCCCTCTAGGCACTAGGTCTGCAAGTGCCTTTGGGTCCAGTTCTCAGGGGTCTTAGGTCTCTGCTGGACTCAGGTTGCGTAGCTACCTTGCAACCTTCACCACCACACTGGTGATCCCAGAGCCCTGATGGGACCTCATTGAGTGTGTGTGTGTGTGTGTGTCCACACACATGCCCAAAGGAAGTCTTTGCCAGGGGAACTGGGTTCCTGTCTCCAATAGCATATCTGGGAGCATCTCCATCACCAGCCTCCCCCAAGATCTGGGGAGCCGCACCCATATTCCTCCTGATTGCTACTCTTTTTTACTGACTCTGCTCTGATGAGGGGGCTGGAGACAGAGGATAGCCAGAGAAGAGGGAAAATTCAACTGTGCTGGTGGGATGTGGGTGTGTGGGGTGGGCAGGCAGGAGGTGGGGGCTATGGCGGCCTGATTGGAGGTGGGCACCTGGCTATCAGTTCTGAGAACCCCAGCTCCATCCAGCAGCAGAGCTGTTGACTGTGTGATGAATAAGGGGGTAGGTTCTTCTGGAAAAGGGTGGGGTTGCAGTGGTTCAGCCCCATAGGGGCAATTCTGTGAGAGCAGTTCATGATGGCCCAGAGATGCCTGAAAAGCCCCCTCCCTGCCACCCCTCCCCCTGCTGCCTGGATCCAGGCAAGCCATGGGCACTGCTTCCCCCAGTGTTTTGGGTCCAGACCTGAAGGAGGCGGGAAAAGGTGTTTGGCCAAGGGGACCTTTCTAAGGCTCACGAAGCACCTCTGCCTGCCTAGTCACAGCCTGACCCCGCCTAATTCCTGAGCCCGGAAACAGGGAAGCCATTTGTCCAGGTGGAAAAGTGTCCAGGGAGAAAGGGGGAGTCTGACCTCAAAAGGGAACATCTGTCCCCCGACTTATTTCCTGGAACAGGAATGGTTTGGAGCAGCGTGTCTCCTTGGATCCGCCCCCTGCACTGCGTTGATCAGAGGGCCTCAATGCCCGTCCACCAGGGTCTCCCTGCTGGTGACCCAAGTGCCACGGCCACTGAGGAAGGCTTCCGTGGCTGCAGGCGTGGAGACCCGATACCCATTCAGGCCAGGCTCATTGAGAGTGTGTGTGTGTGTGTGTGTGTGTGTGTCCACACACATGCCCAAAGGAAGTCTTTGCCAGGCAAAAGCAAACAGGAAGAACACTTCTGTGTGTTCTATTCTCCAACGACCTTTTAAATATGTGACAAACAGTTAAAACAAAAGGCCATTTAGCTTTTATGCCTGCGATTCGTGGTGTCTATTCCACTTAATTACAGTGATTTAAAAATATCTGCATTTAATAAAAAAAACCTCCTTTCCCCCTCTTCTCTGTTCACCACCGCCTCCCCCCCCCCCCATCCCAATCTTTCTTCAGGCCACTGGGCTAACGCAGTAATTATCATCTCCACCAAACCAGGCCACAGCATCAAACGAGCACAAAGAGACTTCTGGAGGCTCCGAGCACAGAGACTTGGGAGGAAGGGAGCCAGTGGCCGAAGTAACAGGGAGGTGGGGGAGGAGGGGCAGAGGAGGGAGGGGGCTTGGGCAGGTCCCTTAACCCAGCTGGGAGATGGTGCTGGCAGCGTCTTACTGGAGAGGCCCCTGAATTCAAACCCTGCCTGGCTCCCCTCCCACCATATCCAGCCTCCTTGTAGGTCAGGATGCTTGAGAGAGAATGGTCCTGCCTCTGTACCTCTTTAAACTTGGAGCTGAAAATAAGCTTTAGCTTTCAGAGGTGCTTTTTCCCAAAGCTGGGAGCGAGGCAGGATCAGAGAATGAGTTCTCAGTGGGATGCAGGCTGCCCTGCTGGGCCTCGCTGCCACCCGCAGGGACCAGGCTCAGATAAAACCCCAGGGGTCAGACCCCTGGCTGGGGGTTGAGGGGGAGAAGAGGCGACCCCACCAGACTCGCTGAGTGGAGGCTCACCAGCCTTAGCACATTTCACACCCGCTGCAGGAGGGGGTGTGCCTGCCAGCCTGCACCCCCCCGGGGAGGAGAGGTGGAAGGAGACTCAGGAAAGCCAACCTCTGGGGGCGCAGTGCTCCCTCCAGGAGGAAGAAGACCTTTCTGCTGTTCCTTGAATGCAAATTTCTATCCCACCCCACTCCCTGTTCCTACTGCCCTCCCCGCACCCTGCTATTTTTTCTTCATCATTGCTACCAAAGCATCATGTTTATTTCCTGGAAGAGGCCTGTGACTGCTGCTGTAGGTCACCGTCTACGGACGGCTCGATCGGTGCTGGCAGAGAGTGGGGGAACATGGCCATTGCGTGGTCGGGGCACCTGGCCTGCGTGCCAGCTCTGGGACCTCCCGCCCCACGGCGGTGCGTGACACGGGGGACAAGTGCAGTGGTCTCGCTTCATTTCAAACTCCTTTGGCCCCCCTCCACCTTGGTCCTCCTCCACCGCCCCATCCCAGCCTCCTGCCAGCCCCTTCCGAGCCCCTTTCATTCTGAGCTGAGGGCTTCCCGCCACATCCTTCAGCCTTTCCTGGAAGGTGCCACGAACCTCTCTCTCTCTCTTTTTTTTTTTTTCATGAACCTCCCTCTTGAATTCACGCCAACCTGGATCTCCCTCTAGGACCCGTGTACCCCCATCCCATCTGGACCTCTGTCCCGCCCCACATCCACATCTGCCTGGAAAGAGATTTCCGGATAGCGCCCTCCCATGGATACTTCTAGGCTGCCAGCTGCCCCAGGTCCTAGCCCTTCTTCCACTGAAGTCACTCCGCCATCGCCATCATCTGCTGACCCTGCTTCCCTTCTCTTTCCATTGTGGCAGTGCCCTGACTGTGTCTCCAACCTCACGCCCCTTGTGCGACACTTGTGCCAATGCCCTGACCTCCCCCCTCCCTGCTTCCCCCACTGTTCCCCCCATTCTCTGCTCTGGCCACAGCACAGCTGGGCTTCTGTCCCCAAGAACTGCTCCCCTCCCCTTTTCTGCCCCCTCCCTGATTCCTCAACTGTCCCTGACATGGTCGGCCATTCCTGGGCCTCCCCAGCTTTCCAGTCGGCCTGGACCTTACTCCTGAGGCTTAAGACTCATCAGCACAGCCTTTCCTCGCCCAACAGACAGCGGCTCACCTGCCCTGCCGTGTCCCAAACTCCCGCCAATGGAGTCATCAATTTTCCCAGGCAGCAAGGTGCAGTTCAAGTCAATGGGCCTTACCAGCTGAAAGACCTTTGGCGTGTCCCTGGCTTCTTGAGCCTCAGCATCCTCACCTGTAAAGTAGAGGCAATGAGCACTGTCTCATGAGCTGGTGAAGGCCTGCCTGCTGCCTGCAGAATGGCTAGTGCAGGGGCCAGGGCAGGGGATAATGCTCAGGGAACAACTGTACCTTGTCTTCTTTTATGGCACCAACTCACAACTTTGCATTACAGGTACTGGTGGTAATGTTTGTCTTCGCCTCCAGGTTTCCAGTCCCCGAAGAGAAGGGACCAGGTCTCTTGTCATCCTTGTAGTGTTAGGAACTTTTGATGGAGTGCTGTTTAGTTGCTAAGTTGTGTCCAACTCTTTTGCGACCCCATGGACTGTAGCCCACCAGGCTCCTCTGTCCACGGGATTTCCCAGGCAAGAATACTACAGTGGGTTGCCATTTGCTCCTCCAGGGGATCTTCCTGACCCAGGGAACGAACCTGCATCTTCTGCATTGGCAGGAGGATTTTTAACTGCTGAGTCACCAGGGAAGCCACTTCGTGTGTTGTCGGTATTTAACATGTGACATTGAATTGCGGTGATTCAAATCTGGAAGTGAAAGTCACTCAGTCGTGTCCGACTCTTTGCAACCCCATGGACTGTCCATGGAATTCTTTATGCCAGAATACTGGAGTGGGTAGCCTTTCCCTTCTCCAGGGGATCTTCCCAACCCAGGGATCGAACCCAGGTCTCCCACATTGCAGGTGGATTCTTTACCAGCTGAGCCACAAGGGAAGCCCTAACCAAATTTTGGTGGCAAGGAGTCTGTGGGTTGAGTTGACCTCAGAGTGTTCTGATGGGGACCTCAAGTGGGAACTGACAAATGTACCCAGCCTCTTACCGCCAGGAGCAGGAAGGGCTGCACTGATGAGGCAGCCAGGGCAATGCTGGCTATCAGCCAAGACTTGTCTCCTAGAAGGGCAGTGTGAAACCTCAGACCTTTCTTTTGGCATGTGGACTCACAGCTAATTGACAAGTGCATGTCCTACGTGTAGCTGCTAAGATTTTCCATGACGTCAGCAGGACCCAACAATATCCTGGGTTGTTCCAGAGCTTCGGGGCATTGGCTCCTGAGGACCAGTCATTGGCAGTGGAGAGCTGACGGATCAGTGTGAAGGCTCCTGCTCTTGGCAACCTAGGACCTAATGAGAATCGGCATTGTTCAGTGCTGAGCACTGGGGCACTTAATAAATGTTTCTTTATGAAAGAATGAATGCATGAGTGAGTGAACAAATGAATGAAAGGACAAAGTAGGACCATGGTTATAGTGCGTGGGTTCTCAGTAGCTTTAGTCATGTCCGACTCTTTGCCACCCCATGGACTGGAACCCACCAGGCTCCTCTGTCCATGGGATTCTCCAGGCAGGAATACCCGGAGTGGGTTGCCATGTCCTCCTGCAGGGGAGTCTTCCTGACCTGGGGATAGAACCCTCTTCTTTTGAGTCTCCTGCATTGGTAGGCAGGCTCTTTACCACTAGTGTCACCTGGGATGCCCCTAAAGGTTGTAGGATCAATCCCTAACTGTGCCAAAGAGCTTTAGACCTTTCTAGAGTTTAGTCTGTGCTATGTGGTCCTCTGAAGGCCTTTCACCAGCTGCTTATTAATTCATTCATATATTTATTGAGCCCCCACCATGGACCAGGCTCTGAGATGGAGTGGGCTTCAGCAGCCCAGCTCATCACCTCTGCAGGAGATCGTCTCCAGCATTGGAAACATGGATGGAGCAACATCCCTGGCGGTGAGGACTGCCCATTTTCCTTCTTCCTAAAGCACTACTGCCTGGCATTCACTCCCAGAGAACATTTTGAGAGCAGTGTGATGTTCTCAAGTTTTGCTCTTAGGACGAGGAGCCCCAAGTAGGGCAGGGTGGGGTGAGTTGGATTGGAGTTCTGGCAATTTCAAAATCTCCAGGACTGATTGATCCATCCATCCCTTCGTGAACCATTTCTGAAAGAGACTGTGGGGTCCGAGCATTACGCCATTCTTGCTGGAACACGACCGGCCCCACGCTTCCTCCGCTCGATGCCAGGCCTGCCAGGTGAATCCCAGATATTGTCGGGCTCTGCTGACGTCATGGAAAATCTTCGCAGCTCGTGCACAGGCGCACACTCGTCAATTAGGCGGAGAGCTGACTGCCAAGAGAGGGAGGCTTGCGGTTTTCAATTGTCCTTCCAGGAGACAAAGCACCCTCTCCCCTGGCCTCTGCGGAGGATTCTTCCACAAATGGTGCTGGGTTACCCAAGTTCCAGGCTATGCAAGGCGCCCCCGCCCCTGTTCCGATGTGGGGAGATGAAAGTCTGGGAGCTGCTTCTATTTGTTCCGGCACCTGTGCCGGTGCGGCTACCTGGGCGGAAGGGAGGCTTGGGGATGCTGTCGCCCAGGTTTGCTCACTCGTCGGGAATAGAAATGACAAATGGCTCCCGCTGGGAACCCCGCCTGCCTTCCTGCAAGATCGTTTATCTCAGCAGCGGGTGATTTGCATACCGACCGGGTGGGAACCCGCCTCTCTGAGCACCGCCCTCCCCTGCGCTCCCCTCCCGTCTCCTCCCCCTCTCCTCACTCACTCCAGCCCCGCTCTGGACGGGGCTGCCTGCCCCACGGCCAACTTGAAAGTGTCAAAGTGTTAGTTGCTCAGTCGTGTCCCACTCTTTGCGACCCCGTGGTCTGTCCATGGGATTCTCCAGGCAAGAACCCTGGAGTGGGTTGTCTTTCCTTTTTCGAGGGGATCTTCCTGACCCAGGGACTGAACCGAGGTCTCCTGCATTGCAGGCAGATTCTTTACCATCTGAGCTACCAGTGGGACCCTGAAAACCCTTGAACGCCTTTCAAAAGGCTCCTGTGAAAACAGTTTCTAAGGGGGCTTGGGGGCTTGGGACACACCATTTGGAGGTTCTGATAGATTCAGCCAGGAGGAGGAAAGGGGGAGAGGATGACTCACTGCCTGCCCAGGCACCAGGTGCCCTTCTTGCCCCAGACTCGCTCACCAGCATATCCCCTGAGAGCAGATGGTCCAGAGAAGCAGGATCTGAATTCAGATGTATTACAGGTCACAGGGAGGCTGAGGGAGTCAGGGAGGCAAGCACGGGTCGTGGTGACCAGTGCTGTGAGCAGGTGGACGGTGGCCAGAGGTGCTATGCGGGGAGGCTTGCCCAGTCTGTGAACCAGACCCTCCTTCCCCTTCCTGCTGCTTCTCTGCTTCCTGGTAACCTCATCCTTCCACCCGCCTGGCACCGCCACAAGCTCAGAAACGTCCATATCCCCCCACTGCGCAGGGCCAGTCACTCCGGGGTGGCACCTGCCCATGGAGACAGTCACTGGCCAGTTTCCAGCCTCTCGGGTGAGTTCCTGATTGAGGGTGTCCTTCCTGGGTAAGACCAGGGTAGAAGGGTTCTGAGGGTGGGGGAGGCTGGGCAGGCTCAGTGGGGCTGGGGTGTCCCTGGGGAGTATGTTCCCGATTCAGGGCCAAGGCTGCATCAGAGACCCACTTGGGCTCTGTGTAGCTGTGTCTAGGCCCTTCCTGCAAATCCCTTGCCAGTAGCCCCGGGGGAAGGGTTCTACCTGATAACTAAATGAGGGTCTGGGGGCCTTTTGTGGACGTCCCTTCTACTCAAGGTCTCTGCTCCTGGGATCTCAGCTCTGCGCTGTGTGGCAGGATGTTGCCTCAGGGTGCCCCTCAGCCCCCTGTCCCAGAGTGGGGGTATGGGGTGATAGAGGAAACTTTCCTGGACTGTGAGGAGTCCTGCGAGATCCAGGATCAGGGGCATACAGTTCCAAGTGTGGCAAGAGGGCATAACAATGACCACACTGGCAAAAGTGGCTCTGCTTTTTGTCTTGTCTTGTTGTGTTTTGCTTGGCTTCCCTGTGCAGCACGCATAATTCCCTGCCCAGGGATGGAACCTGTGGACCCTGCAGTGTGAGCTCAGAGTCTTAACCTCTGGACCACCAGGAAAGCCCGCTCTGCTTTTTATTAACATCATGAGCCTGTGATTCCCAAAAATGTCCCTGAAAAAATTTTTGTGGGTCTGAAGTTCTAAACAATGGCTGTTACTGTTGGGTTTTAATAATATATCTGTAAGCTTCAAATTAGCACTTTTTTATGACTTAACCTTTGATAAACATCCCATTCTTTGTGGGAGTACATGGGGAAAAGCCCAGTGGTGTTGTTGGTTTCCACTGCTCATGTTCATTTGGGGAGTAAGTTCATGGGGGTTTGGGGGGTCACTGGCGATCACTTTGGGGCAGTTTGTGTGTCCCACCCCCGCGGAATTGCATTTTCCTGTGTTTAAACAGATTAGAAATAAACAATGACAGCACAGGGATTACAAGGATGAAGAAACAGAACTTGACTTCCTTCAGCTCAGACATTGTGTGACTCCACGTCAGTGTTTAAAATTTAAAACAGGGAAACAGTGTGAACTGCGACAAGAAGTATTTATTTATGAGTGCCGACTTTAGTTCACACACGAACTGTTTTACTGAATTTGCATAATCTTTTTATGATGAGCATTTCTTTTTCTTTCAAAATGATTTCTTAAAATCACACATCAAAAAAATGAATGGTTTGGGGTGTGCTCAGAGTCGGGGGCCTGGGCTTGTCTCTGTGCAACACACCCAACAGGAACTTGGGTTCTTTGTGAAGAGGGGTGCAAAACTTGTGTGGCCTTGCTATGAACAAATACCCAACACACGTCCCCCACCCCTCCACGAGGCTGCTGGGCAGGGCCAGTGGGACATGGCTCAGTATTGGAAGAAAAGCTACCAGATATAGCGGGGGAGCTTCCCAACTAGACCCTGTCAGGTCTATGTGTGGGTGGGCCATGAGTGGTCTTAGAAAGGCTTTAAACCTCTCTTTTTAAGGGAAAGAAAAAAAAAAAGGTTCCAACTATATGCCATTCTAGAAAAGGCAGAACTATGGAGACAATGAAAAGATCAATGGTTGCCAGGAGTATGCAGAGAGGTGAATACACAGAGTATTGAAGTTTCTATGAGGGTGAAAATACTTTGAATGACATTATAATGATGGATATATGTCATTATACTTTTGTTTAAACCCATAGAATGTGCAACATTACTCATTTAATTAAAGTGAACCCTAAGATGCACTGGGGACCTTGGTAATTATAATGTGTCAATGCAGTTCATCTTTGGTTTAAAAAAAAGGGTACCACTCTATTGATAAAGGTTATGCATGTGAGGGGAGGGTATATGGGGAATTTCTATACCTTCCTGTCAATTTTGTTGTAAATCCAAGACTACTTAAAAAAAGTTCTCAAAGAAAAAAATTTAACATTCAGGGTAGAAAAAAAAAAAAAAAGAAAAGAATGGCTGTTACACATTTTATTACAGTGTTATTTCCTAAGGCTGCTGGAACAAATGGCCGCAGATTTGGGGGCTTACTGGTGGTGCAGTGGTAAAGAATCTGCCTGCCAATGAAGGAGAAGTGGGTTCAATCCGTGGTTGGGAATATCCCCTGGAGAAGGAAATGGCAACCCAGTCCAGTATTCTTGCCTGGGAAATCCCATGGACCGAGGAGCCTGGTGGGCTACAGTCTGTGGGGTTGCAATGGGTGGGACATGACTTAGTGACTGAACAAACACATCACACAGATCTAGTATTTCTGGAGGCCAGAAGCCTGAAATGGGTGTCACCTGGCCAAAACCAAGGTGTTGGCAGGACTATGCTCCCTCCAGAGGCTTTTGGGGAGAATCCCATGCCTCTTCCAGCTGCTAGAGGTTGCCTACTTTCCTTGGCTTGTGGCTCCTTTCTTGTCTTCAGAGGACCTCAGTCTAACCTCTGCTTTTGTCCTTATGCAGCTTCCTCCTCTACGCCCAAGTCTCCCTCCGCCATGTTCTTTTTTTCTTAAATAACATTTTTAACATCACTGCAAGTAAGTGCTTAGTCACGCATTCGTGTCCGACTCTTGCAACCCCATGGACTGTAGCCTCTGTATTTTGGATTTTTCAGGCAAGATTACTGGAGTGGTTGCCATTTCCTTCTCCAGGGGAATCTTCCCACCCTGGGAATGAACTCGTGTCTTCTGTGTCTCCTGCACTGCAGGCAGATTCTTTACCTGCTGAACCATTGGGGAAGCTATAAATTAAATATCACTATATTTATTTATTTATTGCCTGCCCTGCACAGCATGTGGGATCTTAGTTCCCCAACCAGGGATCGAATCTATGCCCCCTGCAGTGGAACTGTGGAATCTTAACCATGGACTGCCAGGGGAGTCCCTGACTCCCTTTTTAAGGACATATGTGATTGCTTTTAGAGCCCACCTGGATAATTCAGGTGAACCGCCCCATCCCCCAAATCTTTAACCATGTGTTGCAGTCTTTTTTGCTATAAAAAGTAACAGTTTCTAGAGATTAGGATGTTTGGGGGGGAGGGTATTATTCAGCCTACTACAATTATCCCCAATAAATTTGTTGTATAGAGCAGGGGTTAAAAATCACCCAGTCTGGATGTGAATTGAGGCCTGAGGGCTGAGGCCTGGCACTGCAGAAAAGGCTGGTGGAGAACAGGTTCTGACTCAGGGGAGGGGAAGTTGCATTTTGATGCAAGTCAAGGATGTGTGTGGGGGGGTGTGTGCACACACATTTATATATGGGTCCACGGGTCTGATTGAGTGGTATGTGGAGGATGGGTGTGCGGCTGTTTGTAGGGCTATAAAAGCTGGCCTGGCTTCAGGGTCAGGGCCACTGACGCTCGGCTCTGGGAGGACCTTCTTGTTCTCATGATCATCACCTGACGTGCATACACAGTATAGACCTGCTCTGGTCCATAAGTTATTGAGCGCCTACTATGTGCTGGCACTCTTATGACCCCAGAGATTCAGTAGTGAACACACGGACAAGCCCTGTGCTTGTGGGGTTTGTATCACACACGTATGTGTTTGTTTATTATCTGTCTTGCCCACAGAATGGATGGTCCTTGAGGGCAGGCACTTCTGTGAATTAGCCACACCCCAAGTGGTAGTTCCAAGGTCAGTATCCTCGTAGCTCAGTCGGTAAAGAATCTGCTGCAATGCAGGAGACCCAGGTTCAATTCCTGGGTCAGGAAGATCCCTTGAAGGAGGAAACGGCAACCCACTCCAGTATTCTTGCCTGGCTGGAGAATACCATGGACAGAGGAGCCTGGCAGTCCATGGGGTTGCAAGAATCAGACACGACTTCGTAACTAAACCACCACCACACGTGGCAGTCCACAGTGACCATCTATTGAATGAGTTAATGTCCCATTGGGACCATCTCTGAGAGGTAAGAGTTTGGAATCACAGCTCTCCAAGTAAAAATGTCCCAATAGATGACATAAACGGATTTCCTTTTTTTCACATTATTTATAGTGGCAACGATGTTTTTCTTTTACTGTTTCCTCAAGGTCTTGGAATTCAGTGTCTATGATGGGTCCAAGTTGAATTTCTGAACAACTAAATATGGAAAGCTTAAAGTTGAGCCTGTGATGGTCATTCATTGTTTTTGTGAACATATAATAGGTATCACGAAATTCAGCCAGGCTGAAAACATGATCTTAGAAAAGTAATTTCCCCCAAATTGCTGGTTCAAAAACACCCTCCACTTGGTCTTCAAACAGCACTGCTTTCTAATGCTCCCCTTTCCCTAAACAAAGCATGTTTCTCTAGTACCCTTCGGTCCCCACCCAGTCCTCTGTCCACCTGGATGGAGAGACAAGGGAAACAGATGGGCAGATGCTCATCATTGAAGGAGACAGGCATCTCCATTTTCAGGCAGATGTCAGTCTCCAGGCAAATTCAGCCTGGTGCTTCAGATTAGTTTGGGGCATCCTTCTGACTCTCTTTTGGCCCTGCAGAAAGGGATCAGGGTTTCATATTTTGCCCCAGCTTTCCAGATTCAGTTCAGAATCTCACAGCCAAAGCATCGTGCCCCTTTAGTGATGCAAGTGATCTAGGCACTCAGACAAGGGTACCAGCTGCCCTGGGCTGGGGTGTGAAGGCAAGTCCCAGATGGAACATCCGAGTCACCAAAAGACAAGCCCAAGACAAGAGACGGGTGATAGGCAATCATGTTAAATAACACGTACCCGTGAAATGGACATAAATTCAGGCTGAGATTCCATCCTGGGGTTCTGATGACATGAACCACAAGAACAAAGCTAAGGGAGATTTTTAAATGTCATCACCAGGCTCCTCTCTGGAATTACAGCTTTGTTATTTATTATGTACCGTCAGGAACATATATAATAATTCCTTACATTTGCTTTGCTGGGGTACTTTCAGCTCGGCTATCCTGCAGGGTTCCACACCATGTCACCATGTCAATTTGAGTCCTTTGTAGAGCTGCCAGAAGTGGAAAGAGGAATTTTTTTTTTTTGGTTTTAACCCAAATTTTTATTTTTAAGTTTTTAAAATTTTTTCATTTATTTTTATTAGTTGAAGGCTAATTACTTTACAATATTGTAGTGGTTTTTGCCATACATTGACATGAATCAGCCATGGATTTACATGTGTTCCCCATCCCGATCCCTTCTCCCGCCTCCCTCCCCATCCCATCCCTCTGGGTCTTCCCAGTGCACCAGCCCTGAGCACTTGTCTCATGCATCCAACCTGGGCTGGTGATCTGTTTCACCCTTGATAGTATACTTGTTTCAATGCTATTCTCCCAGAACATACCACCCTTGCCTTCTCCCACAGAGTCCAAAGGTCTGTTCTGTACATCTGTGTCTCTTTTTCTGTTTTGCATATTGGGTTATCGTTACCATCTTTTTAAATTCCATATATATGTGTTAATATACTGTATTGGTCTTTATCTTTCTGGCTTACTTCACTCTGTATAATGGGCTCCAGTTTCATCCATCTCATTAGAACTGATTCAAATGAATTCTTTTTAATGGCTGGGTAATACTCCATGGTGTATATGTACCACAGCTTCCTTATCCATTAGTCTGCTGATGGGCATCTAGGTTGCTTCCATGTCCTGGCAATTATAAACAGTGCTGCGATGAACACTGGGGTGCACGTGTCTCTTTCAGATCTAGTTTCGAAAGAGGAATTTTTTTTAAAAAAAGATGTTATCTAGGATCATCCCAGACCAGGAATAAAGTGGCAAGAAGGCTGCAGTCCAGGGAGCAGAGTGATGCCAGTCTCAGATGCTAAGGACCAGGACTGGGGGGAGATGTGCGTGTCTACAAGTGGCATGATGGGAATTGGCTTGCTTTGTCTTAGTTGTTCAGTGGCAAAGCCCATGTCCAACTCCTTGCAACACCATGGACTGCAGCACGCCGGGCTTCCCTGTCCCTCACATCTCCGGGAGTTTGCTCAAACTCATGTCCATTGAGTTGGCGGTGTCATCCAACCATCTCACCCTCTGTTACCCCCCTTCTCCTCCTGCCCTCAATCTCTCCCAGCATCAGGGTCTTTTCCAGTGAGTCAGCCCTTTGCATCAGGTGGCCAAAGTACTGGAGCTTCAGCTGCAGCCTCAGTCCTTCCAATGAATATTCAGGGTTGTTTTCTTTCAGGATTGACTGGTTTGATCTCCTTGCAGTCCAAGTGACTCTCAAGAGTCTTCTCCAACACCACAGCTCGAAAGCATCAATTCTTCGGCGCTCAGCCTTCTTTATGGTCCAACTCTCACATCCGTACATGATCTAAAAAAAAAGCTCAAGTGTGTGTGGCCAGTTGACTGAGGCCACAGCTGCCTCCTAAGCTCAGCGTCCCTGAGTCTCCAGCTGTGTCCTTGGGAGAGAGGGATGAGAGTATACAGCTCGCCAGCTAACCTTGGCAGCCCCAGCTTGGCTGTATTTCACTGTTATGCCCACCGAGTTTCCTTCTGCTTTCGGAATGGGGAAATTCAGACATCAATCTGGGCTTTCCAAGAAGTTTCGGTTCCACGTTTTTAGCCAGAGAGGAGGCATGCTGACAGATTCTGCTCACGTGATCCATGGGCTTTCTAGCAACGCAGTAGATCCAAGGTTGCAGGGCTGAACAGGGTGCCTTCTGCTTCTCCCAGACCATCCTCTCTTTTTCTTTCAAATTTGAACTTTTAAACAAGGCTTTGCCACTTGGTCATGATCAGGCAGTCCTCAGAAGGAAACCCCATTAAACATGTTAGTGTGCCGAAGACAATGGCCATGCAAACTCAACTCTGCAAAAAAATATTCTGTTTAATTGATTTTCTAAAAAAAAAAAAATCTATTATGTTTCTATGGGCCTGTCTATTGATTTGCAGCCCCACAGAAGTAATGAAGAAGCTTTGTGATCAATAAGGCCAAAGTGTATCTTACCCTGAATCAGTTCTGCCTGCCCTTCAGGGATTCAACCAGCAGGCTTCCCCAGACGGTGAGTGTAGTGTGAACAACCTCCTCCACCACGGCTGAGATTTATTTCTATTGGCATAAACATAACAAATGAAACCCTGATGACTTTTCTTGCTCAGAAAGCCAAGAATATATCACATCAGTCATCAGGAAACACACAAGAACACAATTTGCAAAAAGGAAAAAAAGAAAAGGAAAACAGTGCATTTTAAAAAACTTGGCACATTAACTCTTTCCTCGTACTTAATTAGGATAATATTTTACACCTTAGTTCTTAGCTGATTTTCTTTCTTTTCTGTTCTTTACCCCCTCCTTCCCCAATCCAGCTACAGATTGGTTTCACAAGTCTTGGAAGGTTTTTCTGCCTTCGCTGTGAATACCAAGTACAGGTAATGGCAATTGTGCAGGCTGATAATCCTGAGTAGAACTAACACTGCTATCTTATCCTCTAAAAAAATAATAATGTTGAACGAGATAAGGCCCTTGCAATAAGGCACGAATGGAAGCCGGGGAACCACTGCAGACACGGTCAGGCAGCATTGGCTATGGAAAGGAGAGCTCCCTGAACCTGGTAAGTCATCTTGGCTGCTGTTAATTTCAGAATTTGTCATTTGCATTTTGCCCTTAAACTGGAGGACACCGCCTGAGGCAGATTCTGATCAGATGCTATGCAAACGCATCCTGCTGCTCTGAGCTGATTTAGGAACAAGCTTTCTTCAGGACTAACCCCTCTGCTGACGGAATGTCCCCTCCTCCAATGAAGTTGGCCGGCCTGGCTGGATGGGTGGGGGGTATGCACTGTGAAAGGAGGTTGTCAAGGTCTGCAGAGACCAGATTTTGAAGGACTTTGTTTGAGGGCACTGGGGAGCCATAGAGAGATTTAGAGAGGGGGAGGTGACCAGATGTGTATTTCATAGGCATCCCAGGCTATGGGGCGGGGCCTCCAGTCTTTAGCCCCTCTTTTTGTGCACACATGGAAATGATGGTGATGGTGACAGTAAGCGAACATAGTGGACCAGGCTCGGCCCCAAGTTTTGTGAAATCCTCACACCAGCCCTAGCAGGGAGATACTGTTATTCTCTCATTTTACAGACCATGAAACTGAGGCACACACAGAAATGTCCCACACGACAGGGGACCATCCCATGAACCACCCTCCCTTGGTCAGGCAGGTATGGAGTTATTCCCTCCTTTAAGGTTCCCCGGGAATGCATGCTGGATCAGGAGCACCCAAGTGAAGAGCTGTTTAATAGAGGCGTAATAACCTTGACTCAGTTCGAATTTCTATTCTAAAAAGAAAATCATTGGGGGGAAAATGCAATTGTTAGTAAATGATCTTGCGTGCACATCTTCCAGCAGGTTAAGATGAACCAGTGTGGAGGCCAGGGGGGCTGTGGGGAGACTGGCAGAGTAAGGAGCAGGGGAGGGATGGAACCCCTGGGGACCCCCAGGACTGCCCTGCCCGCTCCGCTCTGCACCACTGGGAGCCCAGAGTTCATTCATCGGAAGCAATTCCTGAGCACAGTAGCCTGAAGTGGGCTTAGTGCCAGAGGTTCTCTGAGCTGCACGGTGGAACCCCTGGGCCCCGCCTAGGCTGTGAAGTCAGGTCTCTGGGTGAGGCCTGGACCTCAGCAGTTTGACCGCCTCAGGTGATTCTATCATCAGCCAGAGCCGAGACTCCTGGGGTTGACCCTTAATGTGCTTCAACAGCACCCTTAGGTGTAGTGGCAGCTCTCTGAGAACCTGCAGAGAAAGCAGAGTAGGAGGGGCAAGGAGAGGAGCAAGGGGCTAAGGGGAGGGGGGAGGAGCCTCAGGGCACATCCCTCTGCTCCAGGCTTGTCTGGTGGATGAAAGGGCCACAAGTGGGGGGCTGTTGGTGGTTGTGTGTGCCTGGCACAGAGAAGGCACTGAACAACTGTGTGCAGGGTAAAAAATGGATGGATCGTGATGGGAGGTGAGTAGGGGGAGGTGGAGGTGGGTGGGGAGTGGTGGGAGGTGGCTGGCTGAACAGTGGATGGGAGGTGGGTGGGGATGGGGGTTGTGTGTGTCTGGTAACTCAGCTGGCAAAGAATCCACCTGCAATGCGGGAGACCCCCGTTCGATTCCTGAATTGGGAAGATCTCCTGGAGGAGGGCATGGCAACCCACTCTGGTATTTTTGCCTGGACCATCTCCATGGGCAGAGGAGCCTGGTGGGCTACAGTCCATGGGGTCACAGAGCTGACACAACTGAGAGACTAAGCGCACAGTGACGGGGGTGGGGGATGGGAGGTGGGTGAGTGGATGAATGGATAGTGAATGGGGGTGCATAGGGGGAGGTGGGTGGGGGTGGGTGGGTGGGGGGAGAGTGGATGGGAGGTGGGTGGGAGGTGGATGGGGATGGTGGGGGTGGTGGAAATGGGTGGGGGTGGGTGAAATGGGTGGGGGGGAAATGGCCACCCAGGCTCCCTTAGTGGATGTTTTCACATGGTGAGGTCTTGGGGGCAGAGATGGGGAGGTGGCTGAGGATGTGGGATCTTCTGTTCGCTTTGGCCCTGGCTTCACGGGACACGCTCCTGGAAAATGAAAACCATGTCAGTGTAAAATTAGAGCTTTGACTGAGAGCCAGCCTTGAGCACAATTTGTCTTCGGTTCTTTAACTGAGAGGCTGAAAGAGTCTCAGTGTCCAGAGGGGATCGTTAAGACTTCTGGTTTCTCGTTCAGCTCTCTGGGTGAAATCCCATCCAAGCGTGGCTGGCTCCCAGCTCTTGAGTTCAGCTTTCTCCTCGGTGGGTTTCCTGGTGAGGACCCCCAGCACCTCTTTTTCTTCTGCGTCAGAACCCAGCATCTCCTGCTGACCGGGAGCCCCCCACCTCCTTCCTGCCTGGCCTGGCTCCCATCCCCCATTAAGCTGGGGCCATCCTCCTAAACACTGATCAGCCCCTGATGCTGGACACAATCCGATCAAAATGAAGAGAAAAGGTGAGCTGTCCGTAGCACTAGATTTCATGGTCACTTGAAAGACCTGCCCTCTGTTCTGAGATTATATCCTTTCTACCTTTTGGCGTTAGAAGATCCTTTGTTTTGTAAAATGATGGTGATGTTGGATGGCAAATGCTTTACAAATGGTCCTGCCTCTGAGAGTAAGGTGGCCATCCCGGCTCCTTATCTACTTTTCTGTTTTGAAATTTTGCCTGGTGGAGCCATCAGGGTGTCATCCCCAGGCAAGGGTGCCAAGGGTGGGCCTTCCCCACAGAGGGCTGAGGTTAGGGTGGAGCCACGGGAAAAAGCAGGGACTTCCCAGCTGGCTCCATAGTAAAAAAAACAAAAAAACAAAAAACCCACCTGCCAGTGCAGGAGACACAGTAGACATGGGTTCAATCCCTGGGTCAGAAAGAACCCCTGGAGAAGGAAATGGCAACCCACTCCAGTATTCTTACCTGGAGAATCCCATGGACAGAAGAGGAGCCTGGAGGCTACAGTCTTTAGGGTCACAAAGAATCGGACACGGCTGAGCATGCACATGCAGGAAAGAACTCTGTTCCAGAACCCTGGGGGCCCTTTTGGACACCTGGCTTCCCACCAACCCAGGCATTGGAAGGAAAGTCATTTGATGAGCGCTAATTGAGTAGTTTTCCCTGGAGACTCCTCCAGGCACCTGTCGTCCCCTTCCTCCTATGGCAGAGTAGCCATGACAGGTGGCCTTTGCCTAGCAGCCTGGGGTCCAGTCAAGGAGTCTCCTTATTTTGTACTTAACAGACTCAGATGGCTCTCTGGGAGTGCCGGCCTGAGGAGCTGTCCCCAGCAGGGAGGGGACTGTCCATCTCCAGAGGTCTTTGTGTTAACACAGAGCCTCTATTACAAGAAGCAGCGGTCCCTCCCTGGGACCTGCTGGCATGGTTAAGGCCCTCTCCCGGCAGTTGCAGGCGTCCCCCAGGTGGCCATCGGGGGATGGGAGAGCCCGTCCTGAGCACAGCCTCCGGGTCACATCTGTCCACTGCCTCCAAGCCCAGCACATTATTTCTACTCTTGCACAGTGACCTGAGGCTGGAGGGCTAGGGCTTAGGCTGGGGAGGAGGCGATGGGAAAGCATCCAAGGGGCCTCTTAATGAAAGTGGCTGCTGGGTTCCCAGCGCTCATGCTAAAAAGAAAAAACGACTATGGGAAACCAGCAATGAAGCGCAGAGGGGAGACTTTCACTTCCATCTGGGACCCTGATGCAGTACAGTGTCTATTTTGACAGCACTAGGGATGAGGTTTGGGCTGGGAGTGGGAGAGCAGGGTAGGTCTTTTCAAGCCAAAAGACAGGAACTGTCTCCATTCCAAGTCTCCGAGTGACGCTGGCTGGCAATACCCAGGTTTGGGTGTTGGAGGGGGTCTGCTGAGGATGGGGGACCCCGCCTTGGATCACGGAGTCCAGATGCCCACTCAGGTCCTCAGGTGTGAGCAGCTACTTAACGACTGCACGTATTTGATTTCATCTCATCTTTTTACCTTGGCAGGTGGACTTCATCTCTCCATCTTATATTTAGGGAATGGATGCTCGGGGGGTTTCAGACACTTGTTTGGAGATCAGAGCCGGGGTTTGGACCCAGGGCTATTTGCCTCCGAGGTTCCTGACCCCTATTCAGGACATTCAGTGACCAAACACATCAGCCCTGGAGGCCGCTGGCGGCGCTTCAGAGGCTGACTCCTCCACCCCAGAGACTGGGACTTAGAGCCTCTGAGAATCCATTTCCTGTTCCGTAAAATGAGGGAAATACCAGTCAAGTCTTCCCCAGGTTGAAGTGAGGATTCGATGAAAAAAATGTGTGTGAAACCCTCAGAGGAGTGCCAGCCTTTACCCGCTCAGCTGCCTGAGTTCGGGAATGAGGCTTCTGTTGAAATTTTCTTTAAATAGAGGAGAAATATCCAGACAAATGACATCTCGGCTCACCACACACACACACACATTTGTATCTATTCACACACATGTACATATATTCATATATGCACATATATTTATAGCTCTCTGTATATATCTCTATACATATATAGATATACATGTCTACTCATATCTATTTATATACACATATTATATATACATATATTCGTATCTATGTATACATACATGTGTATGTATGAATATATATACACATACATCTATCTATACTTGTACATACACACATATGCATATCTATTTTATACACATATATTCATTTAGCCATATATATGTATGCACACATATACATATATCATTATATGCATGTATATTTATAACTATGCACACATATACATATATTCATATCTATACATATGCTTATCGCTCTGAATAAGTATACACATACATACACACATTCACATCTATTTATATACTCATATATATTCATACATATATTCATATCTATACATATGTTTATCTATATATGTGTACAAATACATACACGCATTCATATCTATTTACATATACATGTATATCCATACATACATATATTCATAGCTATCTGTGCATGATATACTTATATTAATTTATATGCACATATATTTATACCTCTATATACACATATATACACATGTGTTCATATCTATCTATATACACATATATACACATACTCCTCTTGTTTTTCTCTTCTTGGCTGAAAAGTTGGAGGCCTGGTGGCTGAGACAGTAAGGAATCTGTCTGCAGTGCTGGAGACCTGGGTTCGATCTCCAGGCTGGGAAGATCCCTTGGAGAAGGGAATGGCTCCCCACCCCAGTATTCTGGCCTGGAGAATTCCATGAACAGAGGAGCCTGGTGGGCTCCAGTCCATGGGGTCAAAAAGAGTCAGACACGACTGAGTGACTTTCACTACTACTGCTACTCTTGCCTAGGAATAATGACAGCACAATGACTTTGAAGCTAAAATCTCTGCTGAAGGAGACGGAAGCTTGGTGGCTTGCTGGTGTGATGGTGGTCCCTCTCCTCTGGTCACAGACTGGCAACCAAGAGGAGCCTGCATCAGCCCTCGGCTTTCTTTCCCTTCCTCTGGGTCTCTCTGACCTGTCAAACCAGCAAATTCACCGGAGAATTTGGAGAAAGATGAACTTGCCCGGCACCTAGGAGGCTTAAAAATATGGTAATGCAATTAGCAGCCCCAGCAACCTAATGAGGCCTCTCTAAAATGCTGATAAAATACTACTAAAGAAAAATGCTTAAGAGCCTCTTCAAACTTTCCAAAATGTGAAGTGCGTTCTTATGGAGAAAATGGCAATCTAGTCTCCTTTCTCCAAGGTTCAAGATTAATTAGGGGCTTATTTAGTGCATGAATGAGGAAACAAATGAACTCTTGGATCGCAAAGCATTGAAACCAATTTTGTAATCATTTTTTTTTTTTAACACAATTACATTCCTATCATAAAAGTCTTCATTAGACGTTGTCACCAGCTTGTATTGTGTTAGGGATGTGTTACCACCCTGGGCTTTTGACGAGACAGCATTTCCTCCCCATTAAAGAGGGCTCTTACAACAAAAGCCTTTTCTTTCGTTCCAACGGCAAAGGGCTATAGCTTGGAAGGCTAGTCCAGGCTCCAGGGGGAAACTGCAACTCCCTACTTACCCTCCTCAACCTGGGTGCACCCGCCTTTTCTGTAGACCTGGCCTCTCCCCAAACAGGACAGATCAGTGAGGTGCTGGGTGAATGTATCTGGCTCCCTGGAGGTTCTGTTCATTTTTTCAGCCATCCGTGATGATAAGACAGGCCTGGGGAGGGATGTGAGTCCTGCCTACCTCTTTCTTCTCCATTGGGTGGGTGGAAGCCAGGGCTTGGGGTGAGAGGGAGGCCACCATTTGTTGAGAGCATGCGTGTACCTGGTGCTATTCCGGGTGTTGAAGAGCAAGGGTGGTATCAGGAGAGAGTGATTCACAGTGTGGGCTGGGACTTCCCTGGTGGTGCGATGGTTAGGACTCCAAGCTTCCAATGAAGGGGCCGAGGGTTCGATCCCTGGATGGGGAACGAAGATCCCACATGCTGCACAGCACAAACAAAAACAAACAAGCAAAAAACCCCCGCAAAGTGCAGGTCTGGGGTTAAAATGCCTGGGGCCGCTGCAGCTGACCACTTCTTAGCTGCATGATGTTGGATGAATGAACAATATAGGAGCTGCTTCATATATGAAATATAGATAGAGATAGTACCTCGCCTTTCCTCATGGAATGAATGAATGAAACACTGTGTCTAAGAGGATTTAACTGAATGCTTACACCACAGAGTTCACAATAAAGCACAGCTTTAGTTTAATCATGCAATCTACATGACAAAGCTGCAAGATAAGGTTCTTCTTATGTTACAAATGAGGAAACAGAAGTCCAGAGATGTTAATGAATAACTCCAAGGTCATACAAGATGCCTCCTGTCCTGAGGTCCTGAGGTAGATCAGACTCTTTTTTTATCTTGGGTTGTGAGATCTTAGGGACTGAACCTGTGCCCTAGGCAGTGAAAACGCAGAGTCCTAAACACTGGACCACCACGGAAATTCCCCAGACTTGTTTGTATGTTCCATTTCTATAGTTATGGCCTCTGGATCAACCCTCTGGATCAGGCCTCTGGATCAGGCCTCTGGATCAACCCTCATTCTTGCCATCTGTGTTAATTTACTCTAAGAAGTACATGTAAAGGTTTCCCTGGTGGTGCTAATGGTAAAAAACCCGCCTGCCAATGCAGCAGATGCAAGAGACGTGGGTTTGAACCCTGGGTTGGGAAGATCCCCAGATGCACCCTTGGATCTGCTGCAACCAACACCATCTGGAGGGGCTGGCTAGTGATCACCAGAGATACCAGTGGTTTCTTGGTGCAAGAGGGTGCCTGGATCCGGCTTTCCTGGCCGTTTTGGTGAATCATCCTATTCCTGCCCAGGGCTGTGTTGTGTCCTGTGTTCACTGTGAATGACGATCCGTACCTTGGAAGAGCTCTATGTTTTTGAATGTTAAGCTGCAGGCAAAGGACCAGCGGGGGCGTTGGTGGGAAGGGAGGGGTCTTGTCTGGGCATCACTGAGGGTGGTTTTGAGGCGCAGTCTTGGAGGCCCAGAGGTGTTTCCCCACCCAACTCTTCTCTGAGGCTGGATACAGCCCCAAGCCTACTGCAAACTTGGAATCTTGGCAGAGAATTCGCCCCTCAATGCTACACCTGCTCAGCAACCACTCCTTGTAGCTAAAGAGAAGCAGGGTGGCATTTGCATTCCAGAGCCACTGCATGTTTACGATAGGCTATTCACTGGGGCTTTGGGGGTGTGTATCTTTGGGTACCACCCTGGAGCCAGAAAGGATGAATGTGGAGGAGGGCATGGCAGTGGCCTGAGCTCTAGGAAATTTGGCATCCCGAGGGTTGGCCAGGCCAGCCCTATGGTGGGTGGGCAGCCCCGTGCCCTCCACAGAGGCCTGCTCACTTGTTCCATCACCAGAGCTTGCTGCCCTTGATGGACACGAAGCTGGAAGGAGACAGTAGCCTTCAGAGAGCTCAGGGAGGGCTGCGGCAACTCAGCGACCAGATGACAGGGGGAGATTCAGAAACAGCAGGCTCGGATTGGCATCCACTTTGCATTCATTTGCATAGGACTGCGTTCTGCCTGCAGAGCCCACACCTCTCAACTCATTCTCCTGCGGGGGTGGGGAGGAGGCTCCTCCAGCTCCTCGCCTTTGGAGAAGAAGAGGGGGCCCTGCTGGAGGAGGACAGGGCCTCTGCCCAGGGCTGCGGGGTGGGGGTGGGCAGGATTGGCTGGCCTGAGGTTGTACACTCCCTGGGAAAACTGCCAATGGGCAAGGGAGTTCTCCTTCCTTTTCTTGGGGGTCATTCCGTCTCTTAAGCCAGGAGCTTGCTGTGCTAACGAACTGACCCTTGTGGTTTAATCTCAGTTTGGGTCACTTGGTTTTTTGCGGTGGCCAGTAGTGCAGTGGTCCTGAGTGCTCAGAAAGGGGGCTATGCATTGCTCTGGGTGTGAATGAGCTACAGAAATTCTGCCATTCTGATCCCTTCTGGTGACCGCGGGCTCAGAGGGCCCTTTCCTGCAGCCTGCAGACCTCCTTCACATGGCAGGCCAGGCTAAGCTCAGAGTCTGGGGACTTCACTGTGTCCCCCCAGGGCCTACCTGGGGCCTTCTGATGAAGGAGGTTCACCCTAGAAGGTCTTTACTTTTTCCGGGTTAGAAAGCGGAGGAATTGAGACAGAGCTTTGTGTAGGCTTGGTTTGACTGTGCCCACCCTGGTCCCCCTGACGCTGAATTCCAGAAGGTAGAAAACAGTGATGGAAACCACAGCTATGTTTGACCTCACATGGGCGGTAGTTGACAGGCTCACTGTAAAGGGCTTCTATGCCCAGCAGACAAGAATCCCTTTTGGGGAGCTTCGTGGGTGGTCCTGCGTCAAGTGCTCGATAAGGTCAGATCCCAGTTCTGCAACTTGTCGCTGTGTGATCCTGGGCAAATCCTGAACCTCTCTGTCTTTACTTTCTGCTTAACCACGACACCACCTTGAAACTGACAGTCACTAGCAAGTCTGAGATCCAGAGGTCAGCGGCATCAGTCCTTCATGAAGGGCATTCTCAGGGCTGATGCCACCCTTTTCCCCTTCACCACCCTGCTTCAGTTTAATCAGTTCAGCATTTAGGGCAAAACTCACCCCTCACCCCTGAGGTGAGTGCTGGGATCTTATCTCAGCCAGTACCTTTGAGTTATCTTTGTTCTGCCAGGGGGATCCCAGCCCAGGGTCTGCCAGGCACAAGGTCCTCACTTTGAAGAATCAGGGGAGCTGTATTTGCAACCAGGTACTGAGAGCATTGGTCTTCCCAGGAGGCTTAGAGGAAAAGAATTCACTGGCTAATGCAGGGGACGTGGGAGACACAGGTTCAGTCCTTGGGTCAGGAAGATCCCCTGGAGGAGAAATGGCAACCCATTCCAGTAATCTTCCCTGGATAGTCCTGTGGACAGTCCACGGGGTCGCAAAAGAGTCAGACACGACCGAGCAGCTGAGCATGTGTGCATGCGTGCCCTGAGAGCCTCAAAGGGATCCACAGCTCCCCTCCCCCTCCCCACACTCAGAAAAAGAGGAGGGGGCATTGTGGTGGGGAGAGTCTGAGAACTGAGAAACCCTAAGCGATAAAGGACTTTAACATAGATTTACTTTAATTATATACTTCGGTAATTTGCTGTAGTTTCCCATCCCATTATTCAATTACAACAGTAACTCATCTAATGGATATTCACTGAGAAAACGTTCATTTTATTTTATTATGTTTTTGTGTTATAGTCTATAATGAAGGTAACAAAGTCTGCCTTTGTACCCGAAACTGGCTGGGGTGGGGGTGGGGTGGGGATGGAGGTCCCAGGATCAAGTGGAGAGTCATGATGCTGGTTCCCTAGTTCCTGGGGGCAGCCAGGGGCTGTCAGCTGCAGGAACTGAAGATGAGGGGCTGGTGGGAAGGGGCGTGTTGGAAAGAGAGGGCCTGGAGTGGAGTCTCAGGGGTGGAAGGGGGAGAACTGGGGGCTGCTGGGGGGCAGGTAAGCTGCCCCACCCTCTGAGAAGACAAGATGGATGTACCAGGGTCTCCCTTTCCTCTAGGAATGGGGAGGAAGCCTGGAATGTTTCTCTCTCTCTCTTTTTTGTGAGGTGAGAAGTGCAACCTCTTCACATTTTTGCCAACCCTTTTCAATTTAATTTTTTTTTTTTTTGACTGTGCTGTGTTGCTTTGCAAGGGCTTTCTCTAGTTGCAGCCAGCAGGGGCTTCTCTGGTTGCAGAGCATGGGCTCTAGAACGAAGGCTCAGGATTTGTGGAGCACCGGCTTAGTTGCTCTGTGGCACGTGGGATCTTCCAGGACCAGGGATCGAACCCATGTCTCCTGCCTTGGCAGGCAGATTCTTATCCACTCCGCCACCAGGGAAGTCCCTGGAATGTTTCTCTTTATCCTCTGCTTGGCTGTGCTATAGTGGTGAGGAGGGACGGATGAAGATGTGAGAAGGAGTAGCCATGGGTATCCAGGAAGTTTCCATTTTCTTTGGCATGAAAGGAGCATCTCCAAAGAATCCAGGATCACCCAGTCTCACTGCACGACCCTCAAGTGCAGTCCCAGTCTGTGCTTTGATGTGGCTGGAGGGGCCGAGCTTGGCATGAGTGCTTCTCCTGCTGGGGTGGGTGGCTGTGTTTGGAAGGTTTCCTGCTGGGTGGAACCATCCTTGTTTCTTTGTCTCGGTCTTCCCCAAATGCTCTGAGTGTGTGTCCTCGGCCACGCCTGAACCTCAAACATCACTCTGTTGGACTATCAGACCAACATAGAGATTAAGATAACTGCATCTGGACTTCCCTGGTGGCACGTGGATAAGCATCCGCCTGCTAATGCAGGGGACCTGGGTTCAGTCCCTGGCCCCGGAAGATTCCAACAGGCCGTGGGACAGCTAAGCCCATGTGCCACAACTACTGAAGCTGTGTGCCGCAAGTCCCACATGCTGCAGCTACTGAAGCCCGAATGCCTAGAGCCTGTTCTCTGCAACAAGAGAAGTCACCACGATGAGAAGCCGGAGCACTGCAACAGAGTAGCCCCTGCTTGCCGCAACCAGAGGAAATCTGCAGAAAAATAAATAAATGAAAAGATAGCGTGTGTCCATGGTCCCCACACCTCTGTGTGGCAGAAATTGGAGTTAAGTTACTGGTGGTAATAATAGTCATAATAATAATGATGAAAGCATGTTTTAAGCATTTACTGTTTGCTTGGCCTCTTTAGGGCAATTTACAAGTGTGTTCTTCTTAAAATTATGACAGCAATCTTCTGAGGTGGCTGTTGATAATTATTATTTCTCTTTTACCTACAAGGAAACTGGGGCTCAGGTCAGTTGATAAGACAGGGACGTACTAAGTACCTGATGGAGACCTTGACCTGGGTTGTGACTCTGGAGCTCTTGCTGGCCACCACTGGTTCTCAAAAGTTAGCATGCCCAAGAGCTGCCTCGACAGGCCTGGAGTTTCAGAGGGGCTGGGGTGGTGTGGCTGGAAAGAGACTTTGGTGAGGGGCATCTTAGGTGGTTACGCAACAGGTGAGAAGCTGCCCGGTCTCCCCCGAGACCTGCTGCAGCCGTGGTGGTGGCTCCGGGGTTACTCGTGGGGCCTCTCACAGCCCCACGTGCTCTTCTTTCTTCTTGTCTCCCGGTCTGCCTCAGTGCATGGAAGCCCCCCTGCACCCTGCTCTCCAGGTGGTCTGCCTGGCCCTCTCCTTAGGGATGGGCGTGTGGCCCAGATTTGGGTCTGCCAGGTGGGTCGAGATGCTCGGGACCTGTTGAGGGCCAGCTTGCAGGCCCTCCCTGCCTTCCCCTTGTACTGACCTGCCCAGGCCCTTGGGATGTCACATCTGCCCCTGCAGCTCACCGCCAGCCGTCACCCCAGGGCGTCGTCCTGTGCTGTCCCGCTCTGCACTCTCCCGCCCCCCTGGTCCTCTGTGGCCCTCTGCCTTGTCCCCAGTTTTTTCCTAGGCTTCTACCTGGCCTTGTTCTCAGGCTCCAAGCCACTTCTTCAGGTTCTACTCAGCTCCCCCAAACCCTTGGACTCAGGGCTGTTCCTGGAGGCTCCCACCTGCCTCACCCCAGCCACCAGGGCAGTCCCAAAGCTCCCCCTGTGCCCAGGTCACTTCCATGGTTTCACCTTAGGGGGTGGGTCTCCACCTGGCCCCAGCTCTGGCCTCGCCCACTCCCCAGCAGAGACTTGCCATGCCCCTGGGCTGCAGGTCCCCGAGGTCTGATGGGAGGAGCGGAGCGGGGAGAATGCACGTCCACCGGTACCCTGTCATGGGGACAATTCATCCCATAGGGAATGGTGTCACCTGTGCTTGTTGTGTTAGAACACCAGGGGACCAAACGCCTCCCTCTCTATGCACAAATAAAGACAGCCAGGCAGGCCAAAATAAGTGAACAACATACCGTGTGTCTTATTTAATGAGCCCCTGGCAATAACAATTTGCTCATAATAAACGAAGGGACAAGTGCAATTCACCAACCACTCCAAGCAGGGTATTGGGTTAGTGCTCCACCAGAGGCACCAGGATGTTTATGGAAAATTGCTTGGGAGGGTGAATGTAATTAATGGATAAACTCAAGCACTCTAAGGCAAATAAATTAATTTGTCTCCAACCTTGAGCTTCTCAGACAGGGATCTAGAGAGAAGATGAAGAGGAGGTGAGCTCTGCTCCTCTGGGTTTCCCACCTTGAGGGCCCAGGTAACTCAGTGGGCTGGTCCTCCTGGAGCGGGGAGTGCACGGTGGCCAGGCAAGCTATGAGTTGGACCCATGTGTGTATGTATGTTTGTGAGTTCCAGGAGTCTGTTAAATCAGGAGTGGTTTGAGATATTCTGAGCGCCAATGTCTTGGTTCCTTTCCTGAAGATTTGGGACATGTCCTTCTGCATCTTTTAAAAAAGATGTTTTATTTATTTGGCTGTGCTCAGTCTTAGCTGTGGCACATGGGATCTTTTTTTTTTCTTTTCTATTTACTGCAGGGGAACTGTTAGTTGTGGCATGTGGGATCTAAGTTCCCTGATCAGGGTTTGAACCTGGGCTCTCTGCGTCAGGAGCACAGAGTCTTAGTCCCTGGACCACCAGAGGAGCCCCTTTCTGCATCTTCTGTGTGCACTATAGTGAAAGTGAAGTTGCTCAGTCGTGTCTGACTCTTTGCAACCCCATGAACTGTAGCCCACCAGGCTCCTCCGTCCATGGGATTTTCCAGGAAAGAGTACTGGAGTGGGGTGCCATTTCTTTCTTCAGGGGATCTTCCCAACCCAAGGATCGAACCCAGGTCTTCCTCATTGCAGGCAGACGTTTTACCATCTGAGCCACCAGGAAAGCCCGTGTCACTGTAGCCTTGCATGTTAGTTCCATCCCTGGCAGTTCCACTCTTGACCTTACAGCGTTGCTTTAGGACATACTCCTCCACCATATGGTAATGCCCTTCTCAAACAGTGTCGTGGTTTAGGAACCTGGGGGACGTGGAGGACACGGCTTCACAAGCTGCCCCCCTCGGAAGCCTCTGATCCTCCCTGTTCTCCATGGAGGGTGTTTTAGCAGCAGAGTGAGTCTTGATGGTGAAATTGGAATGAGTTCATGTTTCCTGTTGGTCGGGAGCTTTTCTTTCTGATCTGGTTTGTTTTTGTTTAGTTGCTAAGTCATATCTGACTCTTAGTGGCCCCATGGATTGTAGCCAACCAGGCTCCTCTGGCCACGGGATTTCCCAGGCAAGAATGCTGGAGTGGGTTGCCATTTCCTTCTCCAGGGGATCTTCCCCACACCCAGGATCGAACCCAAGTCTCCGGCATTGGCAGGCGAATTCTTCACCGCTGAGTCATCAGGGAAGCTTGATCTGGTTTACTGACCACTTATTTCTAAATTGCAGCCCTCCCTTCACCGTTTGCTTGTATTGCGTGTTTGGTTTCCTGGGAGGCGTGGTGAGCCCGAGGGAAGTTCATTAGAGAATGAAGGGAGGGAAGAAGCGGAGTATGCAGAGGGAGAGCCTGGCCCTTAAAGCTGTGCTGGGCAGGGTGGATGGAGCCAGCTAGTCCTTTATCCACAGGCCTTCACCCGCAGACTCCAGGATGTGGCACCCCTGGGAGGGGTGTGTCTCTACAGCTGAGGCCACTCCTGAGCGTGCTGCCAGCTGGGGACAATGTGTCCAGCATTAGAGGCGAATCTGGGTGGCAGAGCCCAGTGGCCACCACCTATGGCAGCAGGCAGGCCCAGGGGCTTGGGGCTGGCTTCACTGGCCCTCCAGTTGTGGCCTAGGATCCCCACTTTGGCCTCTGTCTTATTGCTCCCCATGTCCTAGCCACTCTATTCACGTTCTCTGTGTGTAGAAAACTCCTACTTACGCCGTGAGACCCAGATCAAATTCCCCTCTCCAGCCATCTGTGCTTCTTTCTCCTTTCAGGGCTCCACAGTGCCACCTCCCTACCCTATCCTGGGATTTACTTGCATTCTGGAAATGGTTTCTTGCAAGCCTGTCTCCCCACCCCCACTGACCCTGAGACCCTTGGGGTCGGAAGCTGTCTTTGATTTCTCCTGGCGTCCTTGGCACCTAGTGCCATGCCCAGAACTGGGAAGGTGCTCAGTGGCTTTGCTGGATGAATGATGGAGTGAGGGCAAGTGAGGGGTGGCAGGGTGTCCTCTTCCAGCCTAGCAGGCCCTCTGGTGTCAGACCCCAGGCAGAGCCCCACCCCAGTCCAGGGCCCTCATGGGCACTCATCCCCTTTGGCAGGAAAGGCCCGGTCATCAGCGGATTTAGCAGCCCCCTGGGGAAAGGAGACAGATAAGCCCTGTTGCTCCCCCTGACATCATTCCTTGCCCTTTGTTCTCCTTGGCAAAACTCCCTGGATTCTTGGAGGCCAGAGCATCGTCAGTTTGATGGATGGGCTAGGTTTACAACGAGTTCTTCCTCCTTGTTTTAAACTCTCTCCCCTTTTATGACTGAGAGAGTCAAGGAGGAGGGAGAGGGTGGGGGCTCCTCCTGGCAGGTGGGGACTTTAGCTCTCCCTCCCCAGGGGCTGCCACCCAGCCCTTTAAAGGTTAAGTGTATTTACGTGGTACCTATAGGAGGTTGCAGGGCCTGACAAAACGGGGGACAGATGATTAATGGCTGCTGTCCTGTCATCTTGGGCTGGGCTGCTGCTGCCACGGCCACCTCCCAGGTGCCACCCAGGCAGCGCCCAGTTCTAGCCTTCAACAGTCCTGGGGAACAAGCTCTCCTGGACCAAGAGGAAGGCTGGGATGTCTGGAGTGGGGCTGGAGGGAGCCTGGGGAGCTGTTCTCTTTGAGAAAATAGGAGTGCTGGTTTTTTTTAGATTTTTTTTTTTTTTTGGATGTGGGTCATTTTTAAAGTTCTTACTGAATTTGTTATGATTTCGCTTCTGCTTTATGTTTTGGTTTTTTGGCCCTGAGGCATGTGGGATCTTAGTTTCTCGACCAGGGATTGAACCTGCACCCCCTACTTTGGAAGGCAAAGTCTTAACCACTGCACCTCCAGGGAAGTCCCTGGAGTGCTGGGTTTTGCACGGAGCTCTTTCTAACCCCCAAGTTCAGCCTTCTCTGCTGCTCTGATAATGGTATACAGGTGTACAGGGGCTCTAGGACCCAATTCCAAAGTGTGTGTGTATGTGTGGCATCCCCCACGCCCCAAGCAATTCTCTGACACTAACTGGGGGTCCTACAATTCAACTCAATTCTAACATGACCTACCTAGAAGCCGGATCAGATTCCATAGTTACAGGCTCCATCCTAGCAGACTGTCCCCCACTTCAGATGGCATCCCACGCCCTGGTTGCCCCCTGCACTTGTCATTGACCTCACACAACTGAGGTTCCAATGACGCTTGCCTTGGGTTCAGTTAATTTGCTAGAATGACTCGCAGAACCCAGGAAATCCTTTCACTCACTGGTTTATTATAAAAGGATGCAACTCAGGAGCTGCCCGATGGAAGAGATGCACAGGGCAAGGTCTGAGGACAGGGGGTGGAGTTTCTGTGCACTCTCTGAGTGTCCTCGCCAAATCTCCATGTGTTCACTAACCCGGAAGTTGGTTCTTTTGTGTTTCACAGAGGCTTCAGGACATAGACACAGTTGATGAGATCATTGGCCATTTGTGATTGATTCAACTTCCAGCCCCTCTGCCCTCCTGGAGGTCAGGGGAGTGAGATGAAAATTCTAACCTTCTGGATTTCCCTGGTGGTCCAGTGGTTAAGAATCCACACTTCCAATGTAGGGGGCATGGGTTCCATCCCTGGCCAGGAAAGTTTCGTAGTGCAGCCAAAAAAGAAAGAAAAAAGAAAATTCCAACCCTCTAATCACAGGGTTGGCTCTGTTGGCAACCAGCCCCCACCCATCCTAAAGGACAGTTCAAAAGTCACTGTAGATCTGGGGCTTAAAAGAACAGACATTTATTCTCTCGCAGTGTGGAGGCTGGAAGTCTGAAATCAAGGTTTCGGTGAAGTTGGCTCCTTCTGAGGTTCTAAGGG